>NC_079330.1:6837205-7137205 GCF_029931775.1 Euleptes europaea | reverse complement strand
TCTGACCATTGAATGACACTGTCTCCATCTGCTACGAGTCCGTCCTCCCTCATTTATGGGACCCCTCATGCCAGATGGAAGACAGGCACAGCAGGATGGGGCCCTGATTTTGCAAAGGGTGTCTGGTTTTTTAAAAAGGCTTCAGAAGTGTTCGTTTTTCATCCAAAAGACACCCTGCATTCCTCTTGGCCAGGCATAGAGCTGTTGTGAAATCTGGGTTTTCTTTTTGACAATAAAAGCCCCAAAAACGCCACTCAAAAACTCTTTTTGGTTTTTCAGCTTCCTAAATAGGAAAGAGTATCGTTTGCAAATCTAGTTGATGGCTGTCATGGAAAGACAGCTGGATTTTGAGAGGGGGTGACATCTCCCCGTTCACAGGGATCGCATAGCTGTGTGTGGAAAGAATCCGGGGCTGAGCCCAAAAAAGCCATTTTCCTCCGACGACTTCACATCACGGTGTTTTATGGCCAGCGTCTACTCAAGTAACAGATCTGTGCAAGGAAACTGCAGTGCACATCAGAAGATTGCAATTTATTTTATGAGTCTTGTCTTCCAGGGAGGGTTATAACAAAATTTGGGGGAGGGGGTCCTCTGGAAAAATGCATGGTGGGAGGCAGATATTACCAACAGGTGTTGTGGGGAAACCAACGGGTGTAGAGGGTGGGTGGGCTTGGCCACTGGTGAGGGATGGGGGGTAGGGCTGCCAGATCCAAGTTGGGACACCCCTGGAGATTTGGGGATGGAGCCTGGGTAGGGCTGCCAGGTCCCTCTTCACTACCGGCAGGAGGTTTTTGGGGTGGAGCCAGAGGAGGGCAGGGTTTGGGGAAGGGAGAGACTTCAGTGCCATAGGGTTAGGGTTGCCAGGTCTCTCTTCGCCACTGGCGGGAGGTTTTGAGGGCAGAGCCCAGGGAGGGCGGGGTTTGGGGAAGGGAGGGACTTCAATGCCGTAGAGTCCAATGGCCAAAGTGGCCATTTTCTCCAGGGGAACTGATCTCTGTCACCTGGAGATCAGTTGTAATAGCAGGAGATCTCCAGCCACCACCTGAAGGTTGGCAACCCTACTACATCTGCAGCCCTGATTATTACCCGTAACGGCAGGGAAGATTCCCCAAATATCATTCAGGAGTAGCAAGTCCTCCTCTTGTAGGGTGGAAGGTTTACCTTTTTTCCAGCTAAACCTCGTCTCCCCCACAATCCAGTATTCATGGTCGTCAAAATGGATCTCGCCGGTCTGCGGGAAAAAGGCATGTGCCAGTTCTCCAGTCGTGCCGTCGAAACAGTGATGGATGTGGGACTCCAGGCAATCCGTGTGGTTGATGGAATAGAAACCTGGGGGAGAAAGCATGGAGAAAGAGCACAACAAGAAGTAATCTTTATCCCTGGAAACTGGGTGGCTGAATCAATTTTTGCAAACACACTAAGGTGATCTTTAGGGTTGCCAACCTCCAGGTAGTAGCTGGAGATCTCACGGAATAACAACTGATCTTCAGGTGATAGAGATCATCTGGCCACTTTGGCCATTGGACTCTATGGCATTGAAGTCCCTCTCCTCTCCAAACCTCACTCTCCTCAGGCTCTGCCCCCAAAATCTCCAGGTATTTCCCAACCTGCAGCTGGCAACCCTACCTGGAGATCAGTTGTAATTCTGGGAGATCTCCAGCCATCACCTGGAGATTGGCAATCCTAATTAGAGTCACCCTCCCACATTTCACAGAGGGATACAGGGATGAACGTATGAAGCTGCCTTCTACTGAATCAGACCCTTGGTCCATCAAAGTCAGTACTGTCTACTCAGACCGGCAGTGGCTCTCCAGGCTCTCCAGGGTCTTTCACATCACCTACTTGCCCCTTTAACTGGAGATGCCGAGGATTGAACCTGGGACCTTCTGCATGCCAAGCAGATGCTCTACCACTGAGCCACAGCCCCTCCCCAGTTTGCAACACCTCTGTTTTCCTGATAAGGAACACTGCCTGGGAGCCCCAGCATTATACACTGCCGTACACCCTACTTCGCTTTCCCAGAAGGTTTGAAATGGCACCGGGTTATGCCTACCGATCTTCAGGTCGCTGGCTTCGCTTGGCGACACTTCCCGGAAGCTGAAAGGCGAGACGTCGCTCCACATGCGGAAAGCTGTCGCCAATCCCTTCCTCGTCTGGCTCTCATTGATGAGGTTTCTGGGGAAAGACAGAATCCTGCAGGGGAATTAAAAACAGAAGGGAATATACATGAAGCTGCCTTATGATGGATCAGACCATCGGACCATCCAGGTCAGTATTGTCTACTCTGACGGGCAGCAGCTCTCCATTGTACGGTTGCCAGCCTCCAGGTGGGACCTGGAGATCTCCCGCTATTACAACTGATCTCCAGACTACAGAGATCAGTTCCCTGGAGAAAACGGCCACTTTGGTAATTGGACTCTATTGGCATTGAAGTCCGTCCCCTCTCCAAACCCCGCCCTCCTCAGGCTCCACCCCCCAAAATCTCCAGGTATTGCCTAACCCAGAGCTGGCATCCCTATCTCCAGGGTCTTAGGCAGAGGGCTTTCCCATCACCTACTGCCTGGTCCTTTTTAACTGGAGATGCCGTCGATTGATCCTGGGACCTTCTGCATGCCAAGCAGAGGCATTAAGCCACCGCCCCTTCTGTTTTGGGTTTTAAAAAAGGTAAAAAAGCCCATTGGTTCTTGTAGGTTATCCGGGCTGTGTAACCGTGGTCTTGGAATTTTCTTTCCTGACGTTTCGCCAGCAACTGTGGCAGGCATCTTCAGAGTAGTAACACTGAAGGACAGTGTCTCTCAGTGTCAAGGGTGTAGGAAGAGTAATATATAGTCAGAAAGGGGTTGGGTTTGAGCTGAGTATTGTCCTGCAAAAGTATTGTCCTGTAAGTATCAAGATAATGTGCTAATGAGGGTATGGTATGTTAATATGGAACCATTGTATCCTGAAGTGATCTGTTAATGTGTGTAATCCAAAGCTAATCTGTATGGCTATTGTTGAATGTTGTCTTTGTCTGGAGGTTTTTCAGGGCAGGAAGCCAAGCCTTATTCATTCTTAAACTCTCCTCTTTTCTGTTAAAGTTGTGCTGATGTTTATGAATTTCAATGGCTTCTCTGTGCAATCTGACAAAATAGTTGGTAGAATTGTCCAGTCTTTCAGTGTCTTGGAATAAGACCCTGTGTCCTGTTTGTGTCAGTCCATGTTCAGCCACTGCTGATTTCTCAGGTTGGCCAAGTCTGCAGTATCTTTCATGTTCTTTTATCCTTGTTTGTATGCTGCGTTTTGTGGTCCCGATGTAAACTTCTCCACAGCTGCAAGGTATACGATATACTCCTGCAGAGGTGAGGGGGTCTCTTTTGTCTTTTGCTGATCGTAGCATTTGTTGTATTTTGCAGTATTGTCTTTTGCAGGACAATACTCAGCTCAAACCCAACCCCTTTCTGACTATATATTACTCTTCCTACACCCTTGACACTGAGAGACACTGTCCTTCAGTGTTACTACTCTGAAGATGCCTGCCACAGTTGCTGGCGAAACGTCAGGAAAGAAAATTCCAAGACCACGGTTACACAGCCCGGATAACCTACAAGAACCAATGAACTCTGACCGTGAAAGCCTTCGACAATATTTTGTAAAAAAGCCCCTTTGCAAGTACTGGGTCATTACTGTCCCATGGGGTGACATCACATCTTGACATTTACTAGGTGGACTATTTTTATGGGGTGGTTTGCCAGGGCCTTCCCCAGTCATCTACACTTTACCCCCAGCAGCAAGCTGGGTACTCATTTTGCTGACCTCGAAAGGATGGAAAGCTGCGTCAACCTTGAGCCGGCTACCTGAAACCGACTTCCCCTGGGATCGAACTCAGGTCATGAGCAGAGCTTTTGACTCCAGAACTGCAGCTGACCACTCTGCACCACGGGGCTCTGTTTTGGGTAACAGGTGGCATATTCCAGGGTTTTTCTTTCTGTCTGTCTGCCGGTGTCGTTTTGAATTAACATTGCCGTTTGTCAATTTTATTACCTGCCGGCTCTATCTCAGCATCGATCGGTGGTTTCGGATAGGATTGTTCAGACTCGCTTTTGTTTGGAAGCGAGGTTTGTACGCTCTCCATTGCTGTCATAGACCGCCTGGGCGGCAATTTTGCAGAGAAACGGTCTCAATCCCTTTCAGTCAAATAAACAGGCTGTCCTGAGCAACGTGGAAGAAGGGCGGGCTAGAAATGTAGTTTTTAAATATACACGCTCATATACAACACATGCCTCTCCGGCGCTCGGCTGAGGAGAACAAAGGTCCTCTCTTTCGCGGGCCATCAGGCCGCAGGTCTCTGGCCAAGGTAAAGTGTTTCAAACCGCCCAGGCCAGCCGCTCGCGCTCTTAAGCTGGCCCATCTGATCCTTGGGAGGTTTCCTCATCTGAGCCAGCCACGCTCTACTTGGCCCTTCTTCACGCGACTGTGGCCGCTCGAACCCGCAACTCAGTCCGCATGGATGTGGTCACCCCTGGCACAGAGTCCTGTTGGCAAAGGGTGCCAACGTTATCATTGCAGCAGAGGGGTCTTTCTTTTTGAAGCCGAGGGCCCCCAAAAGAACGTTATCAATGGAAACAGACTGCAAATGGATTGGACCCTGATCCTAGGGTTGCCAGCTCTGGGTTAGGAATTACCTGGAGTTTTTTTGGGGGGTGGAGCCTGAGGAGGGTAGGGTTTGGAGAGGGGAGGGGCTTCAATGCCATAGAGTCCAATTGCCAAAGTGGCCATTTTTCTCCAGGGGAACAGGTTGGAAACCCTACCTGATCGCCAACTTTCCAACTGCCCTGATGATGAAGAAGAAGAGTTTGCTGTTATATGCCGACTTTCCCTACCACTTAAGGAAGAATCAAACCGGCTTACAATCACCTTCCCTTCCCCACAACAGACACCCTGGGAGGTAGGTAAGGCTGAGAGAGTGTGACTAGCCCAAGGTCACCAAGCTGGCTTCATGTGTAGGAATGGGGAAACCTAGTTCACCAGATTAGTGTCTGCCACTCCTGTGGGGGAGTCAGGAATCAAACCCAGTTTTCCAGATCAGAGTCCACCACTCCAAACCACCGCTCTTACCCACTACACCACGCTGGCTCTCAAGACAGAGTCCCTATTTTGGGGTCTCCATCCTTTCTAAAAGAGCCCCGTGGTGCAGAGTGGTAAGATGCAATACTGCAGTCCAAGCTCTGCTCATGACCTGAGTTCGATCTCAGTTGAGCCAGCGTGGTGTAGTGGTTAAGAGTGGTGGTTTGAAGTGGTGGAGTCTGATCTGGAGAACTGGGTTTTATTCTCCACTCCTCCACATGAGTGGCAGACTCTAATCTGGTGAACTAGATTTGTTTCCCCACTCCTACACACGAAGCCAGCTGGGTGACCTTGGGCAAGTCACAGCTCTCTCAGGCTCACCCATCTCACAGGGTGTCTGTTGTGGGGAGGGGAAGGGAAGCCAGTTTGATTCTGCCTTAAGTGGTAGAGAAAGTCGGCATATAAAAACCAACTCTTCTTCTTTCTTCTTCTTCCTCCTCCTTCCTCCTTCCTTCTTCTTGGTTTCAGGTAGCCAACTCAGCCTTCCATCCTTCTGAGGTCGGTAAAATGAGTACCCAGTTTGCTGGGGGTAAAGGGAAGATGACTGGGGAAGGCACTGGCAAACCACCCCACAAACAAAAGTCTGCCTAGGAAACATCGGGATGTGACATCACCCCATGAGTGAGGAATGACCTGGTGTTTGCACAGGGGACCTTTACCTTTACCTTATCCTTGCTAAAAAGACAATCATGCTAGGAAAAGTTGAAGGCAGCAGGAAAAGGGGAAGACCCAACAAGAGATGGACTGACTCCATAAAGGAAGCCGCGGCCCTCAATTTGCAAGACCTGAGCAAGGCTGTTAAAGATAGGATGTTTTGGAGGACATCGATTTATAGGGTCGCCATGAGCCGGAACCAACTTGACAGCACTTAACACACACGCACACATCCTTGCTAAATGACAGTTCTCTATATTGGCTGAGCTTCAGATCTGCAGCGCATGAGAAAGAGCCTTACTTGTACGTCAGGTTCAAGTGGTCCCACTTCAGGTGTCCTGGGGTGAGGGTGTAGCGTTTGATCCTCAGATGGGGATGAGGTGGGAAAACGAGATCTCGGAAAAGTGGGGAAATGCCATTTGGAAAACCCGGCAGTGAAACCGCTTCCTTAAAAGATAGGACAGCCGGTCAGGCCTTTTGCGAATAGTCTTGGAACAAGTTCACAATCCAATACTAGTTGAATCCCTGGTATTCCCCATGTGTTTTTTTTCATGAAGCCCAATGCAGTGTGGAAAGTTTCCCTACTGGTCTGGAATTGCTCTTTTCCTGCGAAAACCCTGTTACATGAGTTTTTCTTTCTTTCCCTGGAGTCTCCTTGTTGCTTTGCGCACATCGACTTCTCGGATTAAACTAACAGTCCATCCAATCCAGCATCCTGTTTCCAACAGGGGACAGCCAGGGATAGGGTTGCCAGCCCTGTGTTGGGAAATACCTGGAGATTTGGGGGATGGAGCTTCGTGAGGGTGGGATTTGGGGGGAGGGATCTCAGCATGGTACAATGCCATAGATGTCCACCTTCCCAAACAGCCTGGATCTGACCCCCCGGCCCCCTATCTAGGGTTGCCAGGTCCCTCTTCACCATCGGTGGGAGGTTTTTGGGGCGGAGCTGTGGAGGACGGAGTTTGGGGAGGGGAGGGACTTCAATGCCATAGAGTCCAATTGCCAAAGCAGCCATTTTCTCCAGGCGAGCTGATCTCAGTTGGTTGGAGATCAGTTGTAATAGCAGGAGATCTCCAGCTACTACCTGGAGGTTGGCAACCCTACCCCCATCCCCCGCCAGCGGCCAGGGGAGACCTGGCTTCCATCAGAGGATACCGGGAATGGCTGTTTTTTGCAATTCTGTTGGGAGATCGGGGTAGGGTTGCCAGGTCCCTCTTTGCCACTGCTGGGAGGTTTTGGGGGCGGAGACTGAGGAGGGTGGGTTTGGGGAGGGACTTCAATGCCATAGAGTCCAATTGCCAAAGTGGCCATTTTCTCCAGTTGAAATGATCTCAATCGGCTGGCGATTAGTTGTAATTAGGGTTGTCAGGTCCTTCTTCGCCACCAGCAGGAGGTTTTTGGGGTGGAGCCTGAGGAGGGCGGGGTTTGGAGGGGGGGACTTCAGTGCCACAGAGTTCAATTGCAGAAGTGGCCATTTTCTCCAGGGGATCTGATCTCTATGGGCTGGAGATCAGTTGTAATAGCAGGAGATCTCCAGCTAGTACCTGGAGGTTGGCAACCCTAGATCGGGGGCATCTAGGGTGTGGGAGGGAAACCATGAAATTTCCACTAGGGCGAGAAGCAGCTGTGAACCTTAGAAGGGAAAAGAAAGCTTGAGAAAGCTGTTTAAAAAGAAAAAGAAAAAAAAAGTTCCAGAGATGGCATCAGATTTCCCTACTCTTTTTAGGAGGGCATTTCGTGGATGCTCACGGTACTCAAGCCAGGAACTAAACTGGTCCAGATGAACACTTGTACTTAAAAGACCTTTTTGCCCTGGGAAGCGCCAACTCAGCCCTGCCCTACCACATTGTACTAGTGCGCGGACGTCAGTCCAACCTTACACTCAAAAAAGATTTTCCCGGAAAGCATTGCCAACCAGAGAGCTGGCCGACCCATTAAGAGCACAACTGAGAATATAGCCAGAGATGAATTTTGGAGTTCACTGGCCAGAAGGAATCCTTGGTGGTTCCAAAGACATACTTTGGGAAGGCGGGAGGGAAATCATACTGCTTTCTGACTGTCTGCCAGCGCCCTCGTGCTTATCTGGGATATTTGCAAACAAACCGATCCTTACAAAACTCTCCAGCTGATCCCGCAGAAGGCTGATGCTTCCTGCCACTCGAGGAAACGGCATTCCTATTTGAGGGGAATTAGTCAGCCTTATAAATGGGCATCCGTGCGCATGCACAGACTCTGGGCCGAAACATCTCTTCATAAGTAGGTCATATGGCTGAACTCCCTCCAAATCTGGAGCAAAGCAAGTATGAAATCTGTTTGGCCCAAAGGTTTGCATCCATGCTGCTTTTTGTCACGGTAGGAGCCTTTCCCATATGGGCGGGCTTCCTCCTCACAATCATGTGGTTGTCAGAACCAATGTGTAGCATGCACCCATCAACAATCTCAGAATACAAGGACCAAAAACTGGGAAAGGGGGAGCAGAGATAGAGAATCTTGTGATTTTATTTCCAAGATTCTACAAGCTCAGAAAAAGCTCCTTCCAAGAATGATCTAACCTATAATAATGTTTGCATTATGCTGATCCAGGAAATACGCTGCTAAAAAAACCCAGACAAAAGTATGGGGGACTGCAGTCTTTCATCTGGGAGACAGATCCCCCCAATAATGTCTCTTCCCTCCAGGAACTATATAGGAGAACAGGAATCCTTTCCTCTGCTTTAGAGGTACCACCAGTAACATTTGCCCTCATTGTGCCAATCGGTACCCTCTTCTCAAACCTATTTGCATGCTTGGCGGCCAACACTCTTCATACTAAGGAAAGAAATTGACATGGCATTACTTGAGCCTAGGAATAAATTCCTGGGCAATATACTAACTACTCTACACTTTTTATCTGATGCTGATAAATTAATTTTTTTTGATATCAGATGTGGATTCCTTTGTCCCTTGAAAAATGGTGCTTTTCGCTTTGGCGGCCAGGAAAATTAGGGCAAAGAAAGCCACTAAATGAAGAAAAGAAGGTTAGAGATGAATTATATCTTCCTTGTTTTATATATACTGCTTTAATGACCAACAGAATGTTGGGTACAATTTCAGAATCTTATCTTTTTCTGGATCTTATTAGTTTTATAATTTTTAACTTGTTTTAATAATGTTTTAGATTGTAAAGTCCTATGGCCGTTTACAATAAACCTACCTATCTACAAGATAGATGCGAAGGGTCAAGGATGATCTTACAGTTCTGAACAATGCCTAGTTCTGAACAATGTTCCCTGCAGAGGGGAACAAAACCATTGCACCAACCCCAACCATCATCTCAATCCTATTTGCGTGCCTAGAAACCAAGATTCCTTTCAGTAAGGAAAACTATAAAAAGGACCGTTTGAAAAACACACATATATTAAAAACCTCCGCTCTCAACAACTTTAAAAGCTTCTTACCTGAAATTTCGGAACATCTTTTCCAAGCGGGTGTCTGAGAGCAGCCAGTAGAACCACTAATGGGAAAATGCATATGAAACTCAGGATACATTGGTATTTATGGCTTTTCCGACAGTCATCTGGAAGAAAATTGTGAATGTTGTTTGCCCGAAGCCTTTCTGCATATTCCATGGCTGTCTTTCATTAAAGAGAGGGAGATAAACGTATCCCGTTCGCATGCATCCAATACTCAATGTGTTACAGCTGCGGCAGCAAATGGATACAGCTTGGTCGGATATTCAGAAAACTATTCTTTTCTTTTTTTTCAACGGCACTGGAAAAAAAAAAGTTAGACTTTACATTCAACCTCTGTTTGACAAGCCAAGTATTTTATCAGCCCCTGCCAAGCTGGATCATATTTCTGGGATCCAATCTTCCTTCGGCGGAGGAGGAGGAGGAGGGGAAAAACCCGTCGAGCAGAACAGCTGGGCTCATGGAAGAGCTGTTGCTTCTCCAGCTGTGTGTCAGCAGCTGGAAAAGAAAGGCGGCAGATTTATGCAACGAAAAGGGGGAGGGGAAGGTGGGAACGGAACCCAGAAGAAAGATGCACAACTGGCCCTTGGAATATTTTAAGTCGCATGGACCATGTTAGGAAATTATGTTGCTCACGGCAGTTTTGAGGACGCAAACTGGAAAGAGGGCGAGTATTTTATGTTAAGTTCATGCGGGCAATTCATAAGCAGCCTTTGTGATTCAAAAGAAGCAACCCCCCCTCCCCAGGGCCAGCCCTCAATGAAGCACACAAAATAGTTCAATAAAAGTGAAGTGCATCTGTAAAATAATTCACGACATTCGAATCTCAAGGCAGCAAGAAAGAGGCCTGTAAGGACAGGGGGAGTGCCCATCATGCCTCTGCAGGAGTAACTTTCTGAAAACGGCCTCCCACAGATCCCGATTTCCTTCTCAATCCTATTTGCATTCCCAGCAACCAACATATCTTGCAATATGGGGCAAAACACTGACATTCATAGATTATAACCTTGGCTTTTAAAAAATGTAACTATCTCAAATAAAGCAAGTGCCTATAGTAAGTTCTCAGGTAGGTACAGGTACAGATGTTTTGGAACCAAGCCAGTTAGAGCATTCAGGGTTAAAACTAGCACTTTGAACTGGGCATGGAAACACACCTAGAGCCACAGCACTGATTTTACATGTTCGTTGCAGTGGGCCCCTGGTAGACCCCTGGCTGCTGCGTTTTGCATCAGTGGGTGTTTTTGAACAGCTTTCAAGGGCAGCCCCTTAAAAAAGAATCTAACAGTAGTCTAGTCTGGATATTACGAAAGGATTTGCAACCTAACCCTAACCCTTTCCAGAAGCTGGTCAAGAATAGTTTGTTCCAGAAGACAATGGATGGTTTTGTTAGTTACTTACGGTAGTAGTTTGTTGACAGTGCCTTTTCTATAGATACTGATTTGATGTTTGTTGTTTAATTGACTGTTCTTTCACCCATCACTTGCTGGATTAGCTGCTATGATGTTTTTATCAAGCTGTTGCTTCTTCTAGGGACTATTTTAATTGTTCAACATTGCGTTGTTTTTTAAATTAAATCCTTTGTTTTATTGCCAAACGACTCTTTGAGGGTTATTAAAATAACAGGAAGGGCTGCTTAAAATAAAAATACAAGCATTGCATTAAAGAAAGAATGAACCCAGGGCTTGGAGAAAGGGCTGGAGGGACCATACTAATGGAAATATTTTAGAGCTCCTGCCCCCAACCCCATTCTGTTATGGACAGGACCCTAGTGGTGTAGTGGCTGAGACTGATAGGAACTAGAATCAGGATCCATGCCAGGGGAGAGGAATGGACACTCTACTGAGAGCCCACGTGGTGTAGTGGTTAAGAGTGGTGGTTTGGAGGCGGACTCTGATCTGGAGAACCGGGTTTGATTCCCCACTCCTCCACCTGAGCAGCGGAGGCTAGTCTGGTGAACTGGATTTGTTTCCCCACTCCTACACACGAAGCCAGCTGGGTGACCTTGGGCAAGTCACACTCTCTCAGCCCCACCTACCTTACAGGGTGATTGTTGTGGGGAAGGGAAGGCGATTGTCAGCCGGTTTGATTCTTCCTTAAGTGGGAGAGAAAGTCAGCATATAAAAACCAACTCCTCCTCCTCCTCTTCCTCTGGCTTTGTTAGGAATGACAATTGTAGATGGGTGCAGTGGTCATTAAGTAAAGCAGGCAAGAATTCGAGGCTAGGGTTTCCAGGTCCCTTTTGGCCACTGGCAGGAGGTTTTGGGGGCAGAGCCTGAGGAGGACGGGGTTTGGGGAGGGGAGGGACTTCAATGCCATACAGTCCTAATGCCAAATCAGCCTTTTTCTCCAGGTGAACTGATCTCTGTCAGCAGAAGATCAGTGGTAATAGCCAGTGCTGGATTTACATATAAGCTAAACAAGCTATAGCTTAGGGCCCCACTCTCTTGGGCCCCCCAAAAAAATTTAAAGGAAAAAAAACCTGGATGTACATTGTGTTTCTAAAGGAACTTTTGTTTTTGCCAAATGCCAATGTGTTTGCATTATTAAGTTTGTTATGAATAAAAAATCATTTTAAGTTAGAGCTTAATAATTATTTCACTATTAATATACTTCTTCTTGATTGTATTTCAGTTCAACAATGACTTTGATAAAATACATATTTTGTTACGTGCAAATGGCTTTCGATACCTATGAGGTCCATAACTTACCATAGAGCATATATTCAACACAAAAAACAGCGACAATTTGTTGTTGACAAATGAACCGTTTGAGACTCATGAACTGTATGAGAGTCCTTTTTATATTCGATTTTGTACATAGCAGTTCGTTGATTTGTGTTGTTGTGACCACTACGTCTTAGTTAAGTTTCCTTTGATACGTGTTTGCACGTTCACTTATTCTTTTGTCAATATATGTTTTTGCAGTTATTTGAGAGCCTCGTACTATCCTTATCTCAGCTTGTCTACATTAGTACTAGTGTATCTTTGCTCCAATACCTGGAGGTTGGCAACCCTATTCGAGGCCCATAGGTTGTATAAGGTCACTCTCTCACACTCGCTGAGGGAAGGGAGGATCTGAGAGAGGTTTCTTGGAAAGCTGGCAGGCGGCTCCCCTGGAGCTTCAAGGCGTAGAAAGAAACAGCTGCGGGATGCTGGGATTTTTATTTTCTTTTTTTTGCCCAGAGAAGCCAGCGGTTTGCCAAAGAAAACCTCCGTTGCCATACCAGCAGATGGGGAAAGGTGCCTTTTTCTGGGGCTGTCCAGGCTTCGTTTGCAAAATGTGCAGAGAAAGACAGACAGGCATGTCTTAAGCCTCACAAGATTCCCTTGTGGGGAATTAGGATTCCTTTTAGACTGCGCCTTAGGGTTGCCAACCTCCAGCTAGTTAGCAAACAAAAGCTGCAACAAATTGCACAATACAAGAAAAGTAACAAGGTGGTATTAATATGTCATAGCCACTGTTCACTGTTTACACATACAGCGTGTATCAGGGTGCTACTACACAGAACCTTTGTGTATGTGTATACAGTGAACAATGGCTATGACATATTAATACCACCTTCTTACTTTTCTTTATTGTGCAATTTGTTGCAGCTTTTGTTTGCTAAGTTTTTGTCAGCACGCTAACTCTAGTTTGCCAAACCTCCAGCTAGTAGCTGGAGATCTCCCGCTTACAACTGATCTCCAGGGAATAGAGGTCAGTTCCCCTGGAGAAAATGGCTGCTTTGGCAATTGGACTCTATGGCATTGAAGTCCCTCCCCTCCCCAAATCCCGCCCTTCCCAGGCTCTGTCCAAAAAACCTCCCACCGATGGCGAAGAGGGAGGGCAACCCTACTCGAAATCCCCTTGCTGGGGTCACCATAAGTCGGCTGCGACTTGACAGCACTTGACACACACCTAGTAGGGTTGCCAGTTCCCACTTCACCACCGGCGGGAGGTTTTGGGGGCTGAGCCTGAAGAAGGTGGGGTTTGGGGAGGGGAGGGACTTCAGTGCCATAGAGTCCAATTGCCAAAGCGGCCATTTTCTCCAGGCGAACTGATCTCTATCAGTTGGAGATCAGTTGTAATAGCAGGAGATCTCCAGATAGTACCTGGAGGTTGGCAACCCTATCACATAGCCACTCCTATTCTCTCAACATCGCCACCCTCACTCTTCCAGGATTTCAGGGGCTTTTGCAACAGGCAACTTTCGAGTTAATTTCTTGCACAACATGTGCTAGAAACCTGGTGGGATTTTTAAAACAGTAAAGGTGATCTTCCCAGAGGGCTGCATCTCACGCTTGATCAGCACTTGTTTCAAAGCACCATGACACATACATGGCCCTTGCCTTGACGGACTTATGCCAGTATTTTATCTGTGCTGTTTGTTTTATTAGAGAGGCTTGCTGTGTTTACATGCTTTGGTACGGAGCCACGATAAATGGAATTACATAAGCTGCATAAGAGGCTATTATTAATTCTCCCCTCTTCTAATGAGGTGCCCCCCCTCCAGATCTCACATCTGGCTGTTTAATTTGGCCCGGCTCTCAAGGATTGTTGAATCTGGCTCGATTTAATTTTGGACTAAAGAGAGGGGAAATTATATATTCCTAAGCAGTCTTAACTGGCTTTTTGGTACCATGTTATAAGAATAGGGTTGTCAAGTCCCTCTTTGCCACCGGCGGGAGGTTTTTGGGGCGGAGCCTGAGGAGGGCGGGGTTTGGGGAGGGGCTTCAATGCCATAGAGTCCAATTAACCAAGGCGGCCACATTCTCCAGGTGAACTGATCTCTGTCGGCTGGAGATCAGCTGTAACAGCAGGAGATCTGTTGACAACCCTATATAAGGAGCAGTGGAACACAGTGCAAGGAAATATACAATCCTATTGAGCAATGTGAGGGTTGTAGGGTGTATATGGGCAGACCCACAATGGTCTTGGGACGCCATGACATATCTGCCACCGATTTGGTTCAATGAGAGGCAGTGTGGTGTAGTGGTAAGAGAGCCAGACTAGGTTCTGGGAGACCCAGGTTTGAAACCCCACACTGCCATGGAAACTCGCTGGGTGACCTTGGGCCAAGAAGAAGAAGAAGAGTTGGTTTTTATATGCCGACTTCCTCTACTACAGCAGACACCCTGTGAGGTTAAACCAGTACCACTGAACATGTTCTCCCGAATTGTAACTTTTACACAATACCTCGTTCTAAGTTTATTGAGCCCCTCATACTGAGAATGGGACCCGACAGGGAAAGAGAAAAGATCGAAAAGCTTCTACAAGGAGATAATCCTTCAATCACCTCTCAGGTAGCAAAATTTTGTACGGCAGCAATTAAAATTCGTTGCCATAGAGTAGTTTCTTAGTCCAAATGGCAGATGTAACTTGGATGTTATTTATTTTACTATTTTTTTAAAGTGATTTAAGACTCGGACTGTAAACCTTTGTCTGTAAAACTATTTTAGTCCATGTATTTTGTTTTATCTGGTCAAGGGTCATAAATAAACTGTCTGTCTGTCTGTCTATCAATCACCCTGTGAGGTAGGTGGGGATGAGAGAGCTGTGACTAGCCCAAGGTCACCCACCTGGCTTAATGTGGAGGAGTGGGGGAACCAACCCGGTTCTCCAGATTAGATAGATGGAACTGTGGCAGTGCTCTCAAACTCTGGAGTTCTTGCTCCAAAGTGGGATATATTAGGTTTGCCAACCTCAAGGTGGTCATTTGGTAAGCCATTAGTGCTGTTTGCAAGCTGGGTCCTCATTTGACTGACCTCGGAAGGATGGAAGGCTGAGTCAACCTTGACCTGCCTACCTGAAACCGATGTCTGTTGGGATCGAACTCAGGTCGTGAGCAGAGCTTTTGACTGCAGGACTGCAGCTGACCGCTCTGCGTCATGGGGCTCTGTCCTGTCTAACATATTTAAATATTTATATGCTGTTTGTTTTTTATTCAATCTTTTGAATTCAGCACGAGTTCTTGTCTTTTTTTTTTTTTTAATTCCCAACCTCAAAGTGGTGGCTGGAGATCACCTGGGATTACAACTGATCTCCGGGTAGGCTTGCCACCACCTCCAGGTGGTGGCTGGAGATCTCTCACTATGACGAATGATCTCCAGGTAGGGTTGCCAGGTCCCTCTTCGCCACTGGTGGGAGATTTTGGGGGCAGAGCCTGAGGAGGGCGGGGTTTGGGGAGGGGAGGGACTTCAATGCCATACAGTCCTAATGCCAAATCAGCCTTTTTCTCCAGGTGAACTGATCTCTATCAGCTGGAGATCAGTTGAATTAGCAGATCTCCTGCTACTACCTGGCAGTTGGCAATCCTATATCCAGGCAACAGAGATCAGTTCACCTGGAGAAAATGGACTCTTTGGAAGTTGGACTCTATGGCATTATACCCTGCTGAAGTCCCTCCCCTCCCCAAACTCCACCCTCCTCAGGGTCCACCCCCAACACTCCAGATGTTTCTTAATCTGGAACTGGCAACCCTAGGCCATGAGGGCTATTACCTTGAGCTGCCCTAAGCTCAAGAAATAGTCAGTGCCGGATTTAAGTATAAGCTAAACAAGCTATAGCTTAGGGCCCCACTCTCTTGGGGGGGCCCAAAAAATTTAAAGGAAATAATACTTATTTCACTATTAATTTACTTCTTCTTAATTGTATTTCAATTCAACAATTATTTTGATAAAATATATATTTTGTTATGTGCAAATGGCTTTAGATACCTATTAGGTCCATAAATTACCCTATATTCAACACAAAAAACAGCGACAATTTGTTGTTGACAAAGGACAGCTGGACATATAAAGGGCCCCATTACCTTCAATAGTTTAGGGCCTCATCAAACCTAAATCCGGCCCTGGAAAGAAGATACCCCCAAAAGGCAAAAAGCAGGACAGTGAATTACCGGGGTCAAGGCCCAAAAATTTGGGAATGACTCTGAGTAAATAGGGACAGATGAGTCATACTTCTGTAAGAAATACAGCCAGACAACCCAGATAACCAAGAAAGAGGCGAAATCTAAATACACCGCAACTGTCTTCCATCAACAAAATTCCTAGGATTTTTTTTCTCTCCCCGCAGGACAAGATGTGCTCGAATTATCACACGCACATCCATAACTAAATCTTTGCTCTCTAATAGCAGCAAATAAAAAAAAACCCTCATACGTCATAAACACACACACACAAACAGCTGAAGAACAAAAGCTGCTAAGTAGGGCATAGGAGGCAAAAACAGAGGGAGGAATTCGAGATTGAAAGACGCCCTCCAGACTTCTCTCTGTCACAGGGGCCCCGTTTCATGCAGCCGTCCACTGGTGCGAACGTCAGCTCAACCAAGAGAGCCGCCGTTCTGTGCCAAATAATCTGGGTCCAGGACTGGAATAAATTATGCAAACCGAGTTTCACATTTTGCATGATTGTGCATAATTTAGCCTGCTTCTCTTAATTACAGACAGGCTGGAGAAATTCCATGGGGGGGGGGGGTTTCAAGACACTTATGCCAGTATAAAACAAATGGGAGCTGGTAAAACGAATGGGCTAAGGGTTACCAAATCTGCTTCAAATCTCATGTCCGCAGAGCAAATGGCAGGGTTTGCTGTAATGGCAAAGTTGACGCATCTAGTGAACAGAAGACCTAAAGAGGAGTTTCAGAGAAAATGGAAACTACCGTATTTTTCCATGTATAAGACTACGTTTTTTCCTTTAAAATTTTGCCCCCAAATTGGGGGTTGTCTTATACATGGAAGACGACCCCTATTTTTTCTTACTTTTGGGATCAAAAAAATTGGGGTTGTCTTATGCATGGGGGCGTCTTATAGACGGAATAATAAGGTATATACTCACTATGCATAATCACACTAAGGTTATAGGGTATTAGATAATTAGAATACCAATATTAGAAGTCTATAGAGGAGAAGGGGCAGTAGAAAGCAGATGTCTGCAAGCAGTAGTTTAATTTTAAAATGAGTTAAAACACTGGTAAAATAAAAACTAACAGTATATAGGCGGTAATGATAAAAAGCAGTAGAACATTAATCTGATATTTGAAGCATTATGGATGGCTCTAAATATATGTTTCCTTTGAAAGACATGATATTTTGTAAGTACTTTACTTACTTTAATAAAAAATATTTGGGGGGAAAACTCATGTCCGCCACCAATGCATTATGCCTGCCTCTCTCAGCCTCAATGTTCCCATCTGTACTATGGGGATAATAATACTGCTCTAACTTACAGGAATGTTCTGCTCATTACAAGAGAATTTGCTGAAAGTGCTTTGAACTGATGATAGGGGTTGTGCTGATGGTTAAGGGCTGTGGCTCAGAAGGAAGAGCCTCTGCTTTGCATGCAGAAAGTCCCAGGTTCAATTCCCAGCATCTCCAGTTAAAAGGACCAGGCAGTAGGTGATGTGAAAGACCTCTGCCCGAGACCCTGGAGACCTGCTGCCTTTCTGAGTAGTTATAAGAACATAAGAAAAGAACATAAGAACATGCTGGATCAGACCAAGGCCCATCAAGTCCAGCAGTTCGTTCCCACAGTGGTCGACCAAGTTCCTCTAAGAAGCCCACAAGCAAGACAACTGCGGCTCTGCAGTAGAGCATCTGCTTGGCATGCAGAGGGTCCCAAGTTTAATCCCTGGCATCTCCAGTTAAAGGGACTAGGCAAGTAGGTGATGTGAAAGACCTCTGCCTGAGACCCTGGAGAACCACTGCCAGTCTTAGTAGACTATACTGACTTTGATGGACCAAGGGTCTGATTCAGTAGAAGGCAGCTTCATGTGCTCAATGAACATCCTGCCTGTGTTCCACAACACCTAATATAATAGGCATGCTCCTCTGATCCTGGTGAGAATAGGTATGTATCATGACTAGCATTCGACTAGTAGCCATGGATAGCCCTCTCCTCCATGAACATGTCCACTCCCCTCTTAAAACTTTCCAAGTTGGCGGCCATCACCACATCCCGGGGCAGGGAGTTCCAGATTTTAACAATACTTACCTTGATGGACCAATGGTCTGATTCAGTATAAGGCGCCCACGTGTGCAGCGCTAAATATTTTTATATTGAAAGGCTATGCCCCCAAGGCAGCGCCTGACAAGCTTCTTTTTGCATCTTCCAGCCGGACAAGAAATTAGTCCTGCAAACAAGCGTTCCATGATGTTAATTAGGGCACCAATTTGCCGCCTGGTGGTTTACATGGGCACCAGGCCTGAGCTAACATGCACACAGAGAATTGGACATGTCTGTTCACTCCCGACTCCTTCAGGAGGGCCTCCAGTTCTGTTGGCCTCTGCTTGTTACAACGCAAAGGTTTTGCAAGCCGGCTCCAGCTCTTTACAAGTTGGCGTAAGTATCAGATCCATTTTCAAGAAAGAAAGGGGAGAGGGAAAGACAAAACACGTCTCTAGGCAATAACAATGATTTCAAAGGTAGCATTCAAAAGGTTTGCACTTCGGAGCGCCTCTCTGCGGCTTCCCCTGCGGGGAGCCACGCTGGAAACAAATTACACCTGGGGATGAAATGACCGCTGCCATCCCGGGGCCAAAATTGCCCATGACGCTGGCACTCCATGGTCAGAACACCCGATGTGTCAACTGGCCCTGAAAATTGGCAGTATCAGGTCGGGAGCCAGATATTGATTGAAGCCAGAACTCCGGGGGGAAAACGGATTTAAACTCTCCTCTTATGTCATTCCCCCCACCACCACCACGGTGCCCGTTATTTCCCCCCTATGTCGGCTTCAAGCAGCTGTGGGGTTGTGGGTAAACTTTTCCACCCAGTTTGAGGGTCAAAACAAGACAAGACGGGAAATTTGTAATTTGATTTTGGGTGGCTTTTTAAATTCCTTTAAAGCAGCCACGGGGTGGAAGGCTGAATCAGCTGGCATAACCCTCCCTGTGCCTTTCCCCCAATTTATGCCCTCCCCAAGATGCTATTTGCCCCACAGGGGAAAACCCACAGGTATCTTAAAAGTTTCCCTCCAAGGGGCAAAGAGGGGGGGATTTTAACTGAGACAGCAGCCCAGGGGTGTGGTGAAGAAGAAGAGTTGGTTTTTATATGACGATTTACTCTACCTTTAAGGAGAATCAAACCGGCTTACAATCTCCTTCCTTTCCCCTCCCTGCAACAGATACCTTGTGAGGTAGGTGAGGCTGAAAGAGTTCGGAGAGAACTGTGACTGGCCCAAGGTCACCAAGCACGCTTCATGTGTAGGAGGGGGGAAAACCAACCTGGTTCATCAGACTAGAGTCCGCCGCTCATGCGGAGGAGTGGGGAATCAAACCCAGTTCTCCAGATTAGAGTCCACAGCTCTTATCCACTACTACACCATGCTGGCTTGTGTAAAGTCTATAGCTTTTGAAAGGTTTAATTTGCACTCTGCTAAAGCTCAGGTATCAATCTAGAACAGTGGTTCCCCAAGTGGGCAGTACCACCCCCTGGGAGGCGGTGGGATTACCTAGGGGGGCGCTAAGAGGCAAGGGGGCAGCAGGGGGGTGCTAGAAGTGGGGTCTCTTCAACTGTGTTGTTCACTAATTTACAACAGATCAAGCTGTGGCACCATGCTGGCAAATTTGGTGGAAACTTATCACTATTTTTTCCCAGACTTTGAAGAGCCGGTACCACTGGATCAAGTTCATCAGTTTTGTTGAATCCATTTCAACTTAAAAGTTGCAATTTGATTTTGAATAGATGTGCAATCAATTGTTCCCGTTTTGAAATTTTATTGTGACTATCTTCTTTAGTGCGTCATGCCAGCCCCTATTTTGAATAATGCTTTTTATAGGGTAGGGGGCACTAGGGTTGAGTTTGTGGAACCAAGGGGGCACTGGCCCCGAAACATTTGGGAACCACTGATCTGGAACAACACAGGGACTAGAAACTTGCTGCATTGTGGCTTTAAAAGGAAGAAGCGCCTATCCTGCAGTTGTGCCGGGTTCCTGCCCTGAAGGACGACTCTGCCTGACTTTCTTGAGCCTTATGACAGAGAGTATTGGCGTGGGGTCGGCTTCTCGGCAAGAGACCCCCACAGCTCCAAGCTCAGAAAGGGAGTTAACAGAGCGAGAAGGACCTTCGTCCAAGCGCTGGTATCTCGTGCGACAATAGCAGCACGCTCTGCAAGCTCTCGCACAAACCAAACGCTGCAAATACTTATTTGGGGATAGGTTTTAAGAACATAAGAAGATAAGAAAAGCCCTGCTGGATCAGACCAAGGCCCATCAAGTCCAGCAGTCTGCTCACACAGTGGCCAACCAGGTGCCTCCAGGAAGCCCACAAGCAAGACAACTGCAGCAGCATCCTCCTGCCTGTGTTCCACAGCACCTAAGATAACAGGCATGCTCCTCTGATCCTGGAGAGAATAGGCATGCATCATGACTAGTATCCATTTTAACTAGTAGCCATGAATACCCCTTTCCTCCATGAACATGTCCACTCCCTTCTTCAAGCCTTCCAAGTTGGAAGCCATCACCAGATTTTGGGGCAGGGAGTTCCACAACTGAACTATGTGTTGTGTGAATAAATACTTCCTTTGATCCGTTTTGAATCTCTCCCCCTCCAGCTTCAGCCGATGACCCCGTGTTCTAGTATTATGGGAGAGGGAGGAAAGCTTCTCCCTGCCCACTCTCTCCAAACCATGCATAATTTCATAGACCTCTATCTTGTCTCCCCTCAGCCGCCTTCTTTTCAAGCTAAACAGCCCTAAGCGTTTTAACCGCTCCTCATAGGGCACTTGGGGTTTGCCCAACCTAGCCAAACTTCCAAAGACCAAGAGGCAGCATCCTCCAAGACAAACAGCTAGTTCTTGGGGATTTGTAATTATCTTACCAGGGCAGGAAGTGCTTTACCGGACCGCTGGTTTTTCTCTTCTACAAAGCACAGCAGGAAGAAGGAGATCCTCTCGGCCTTCTTCTATCACAGCATGCTAACCCTGTCTTCACCTGCCCCTCACAGCGGGGTAGAGCGACAGAGGCTATTTTCTCAAGGGTTCCTGAAGTTTCTTGCTCGTTCTGCCGACCGCACACCTCGCTTTTTGGGCTGGGTGCAATAATGGGGGGCCAGGAGCGTTTGTTCTGAAGACTGGGGGGAAAGGGGAGTCGAGAGAGGAGAGCGTTGCTTTTCCTCCGAGGAACGTGAGCGTCGGACGAACGCGAGAGATACGATTCAAACCAAAGAATACAGCCAAGGAAAGCACTCCTGCAAGAAGAGTGGGCGGGGGCGCATGGCCGTTCTTAGCTGGCGGAGCGATTTGTCCGGTTAATTCCGATAACGAACGAGACTCGGGCATGCTAACTAGTTATGTGACCCCCGAGTGGTCGGCGTCCCTCACTTCAAAAAGGATGTGGACAGAATTGAGCGGGCGCAGAGGAGAGCGACGAGGATGATCCGGGGCCTGGAGACCAAACCCTGCGAGGAAAGGCTGAGGGAGCTGGGGATGTTCAGTCTGGAGAAGAGGAGGTTGAGGGGAGACATGCTTGCTCTCTTGAAGTCTCTGAAGGGCCGTCCCTTAGAGGAGGGCAGGAGGCGGTTCCTGTTGGCAGCAGAGGAGAGGACTCGCAAGAATGGGTTTAAATTGTGGGTGGAAAGGTACCGGATGGATATTAGGAAAAGTTTTTTTTACAGTAAGGGTTGTTCGAGAGTGGAATCGGCTACCTAGGGAGGTGGTGAGCTCCCCCTCACTGGCAGTCTTTAAGCAGAGGCTGGACAAGCACTTGTCAAGGATGCTGTAGGCCGATCCTGCATTAAGCAGGGGGTTGGACTAGATGGCCTCTACGGACACTTCCAACTTTATGGTTCTATGATTCTAAGACCATTGTGGAAATGGCTCGTTTTCCTCAAAGAGGGCAGGGCAAGAAAGCAGCCATTGCAGGGGTGTTTCAGGGGTTCCTAGTGGGCCCCATGCCGAGGAGGGGCCTTGGTGTATGCCCAACAATGCCAACGCCCAACACCACCCGTTCAGCTTCCTTAACCACGATGTGATGGAGCTGCATTAGGGTTGCCAACCTCCAGGTGGTGGCCGGAGATCTGCTATTACAACTGATCTCCAGGCGACAGAGATCAGTTCCCCTGGAGATGATGGCCGTTTTGGCCATTGGACTTTAGGGCATCTAGGTCCCTCCCCTCTCCAAACCCCGCCCTCCTCAGGCTCCACCCCCAAAATCTCCAGATATTTCCCAACCCGGAGTTGGCAACCCTAAGCTACATATATGCATTTGAGCAGGAGGTATTTTGTGGGGGCTGTCGCCAAAAGCAAGATCCCCCCCGATTTCGCTTCTTAAAAACTTTGCATACACCTCAACTGAAATACCGACACCAGCCTTTGATCGAGGGATGCCCGAGATAACTCTCAGATATCCCAGACTGCGAGGGATGGGGGAAAGAAAAACACCACCGCCCGATAAGAAGAATATTTCTGTTGCCGTGTTATATTTGCGCTGAGAAACATTCGCTACTTCCCCTTCGAAGGCACAACCACGCACCCCACCCACGCACACAAACGCGCCACCTCTGTCCATCTTTATCACGTCAGAGCAACTGGAGGGCTTCCATAACCTCCCAAAAAAAAAATTAGTTTGTTTGGGCAGGAATGTCACTCCTTGGCCCCTCCCCTCTGCAAGGAAGGCGGAGTCCAGTAACGCTCCGCCTTTTAAAGTGCAAGAGTATTGCTTTCCCGCGGAACGGAAAGGCGCCTGCCGTCTCCGGACGCAGCGTGGTCTCTCTCCTCCTGAAGCTGGGTAAGGCTGTGGAAAGAAATCAACGCTGCCAAAAGATTGGGGACCCCCAGACCGAAAGCGCAAGTTTGGGCCCTTAAAGGACATTCTGCAGGCAGCTCCAGTCTTATCGAGTCTGCCTCTTGGGCTGTTCTGCTTGTCAAAAAAGTGGGGGGAAAGGGCATCTGCGTAGAGCGCACCGCCTCTTCTCGCTCGGCCAAGACAACACACACACACCCCTCCGCTTCCGACGCAGTTCGTTATAAACACGTTAGGCCGGTTGTGGTCCTCGAGAAAAAAATTAAAATTAAATCCAAAGTCTTCCGAAGGGCGGCGGGGCGGCGGTGGAGGTGAGGGGCCCGGAAGCCGAGGAGCCGCCCTCAAACGAAGATCGGGATCCGTTCGCGGATCGTCGTCCGGCAGATCGGGCACACCATCAGGGCGGCGCTGCACTCCGGGCACGAGCCGTGCCCGCACTGGAAGATCAGTTTGATTTGGTTGTCGATGCAGATGGGGCAGGTGATGCGCTCCTCCATCTGCCGGTAACGGTTCTGGAGGTCCTCCATGAGTTTTTGCTGGCCGGTGGGTTCCGAGCAGGGGCTGCCCTCCACTTCTGTACTGTCTGTCGAGAGGGACAGAAGGAAAAGGGGGATGATGAAGAAGAGTTGGTTTTTATATGCCAACTTTCTCTACCACTTAAGGCAGACTCAAATCGGCTTACAATCACCTTCCCTCCCCCTCCCCACAAAAAACACCCTGTGAGGTAGGTGGGCTGAGAGAGCTCTAAGAGAGCTGTGACTAGCCCAAGGTCACCCAGGTGGCTTCGTGTGTAGTTCACCAGATTAGCCTCCACCGCTCACGTGGAGAAGTGGGGAATCAAACCTAGTTCTCCAGATCAGAGTCCTCCAACCCCCCGCTCTAAACCATTACACCATGCAATTTGTTGGTTTTTAGTAAATTCTGAACTTGTAAATTTCTAAAAAATGAAATCTGGGGCCTGCACATCATGTCCTGGGTGGTTTGTGGGTTTTTTTTTTTTTTTGCTATGGAGAAGAGCAGGCATCGACCCCAACCGATGTTTTCCCTTCCTTAAACTTTGGCCGATGCTTCCTACTCTATGCTTTTCAGATTGAAAAAAAGGGGGCGGCGTCCAGAGGTCCCTACCTTGCTTCAACTTCTTGGTTATCGTCACTTGGCATTTGATGCATCTCTTCATTCTCCTGGAGCACTCTAAGGAAGGTGGGGGAAGGAAACACACATGGAATGCTGGGGTCACGTTAACTAGCCTGCAGGTTCAGCGTCTCCTTCTTCCTTCGCGCAACGGAGCGGAAGGAGGAAGAACTATCCCCCGATTCACACCGGCGCCCAGACGGATAGGGTGGACGGCAAGCAGTGGCTCCACAGACTTTGCTGAAGGAGCATGAAGAATCATAGAGTTGGAAGGGACCACCAGGGTCATCTAGACCAACCCCCTGCACAACGCAGGAAATTCACAACTCCTTCCTCCCCCACACACCCCCAGCGACCCCTGCTCCATGCCCAGAAGATGGCAGGATCCCTGGCCAATCTGGCCTGGAGGAAAATTGCTTCCTGACCCCAAAGTTGCAATTGGCTTTACTCTGAGCATGTCAGAAAGGGCCATGAGAGACAAACACTGATGCAACCCTTCCTGCCCTCCCTCTCCTGATCTGCCTACATTCGTAGAATCGGCCCTGCTGTCTGGCCTCTACTTCAAAACTTCCCAAGAAGGAGAGCCCACCACCTCCCGTGGAAGCCTGTTCCGCTGTTCCAGGCTAGAGACAGGTGGAGAACTACCTATGGGCCAAATGAGTCTCCAGAGACAGTACCTTTATCTGGCCTGCCAACTCTTAGAATCATAGAGTTGGAAGGGACCATCAGGGTTATCTTGTCAAACCCCCTGCACAATGCAGGAAATTCACAGCTACCTCCCCTCTACACCTCCAGTGACCCCCACTCCATGCCCAGAAGATGGCCAAGATGCCCTCCCTCTCATCATCTGCCTAAGGTCATAGAATCAGCATTGCTGACAGATGGCCATCTAGCCTCTTCTTAAAAACCTCCAGGGAAGGAGAGCTTACCACCTCCTGAGGAAGCCTGTTCCACTGAGGAACCACTCTGATAGTTAGAAAATTCTTCCTAATGTCTAGACGGAAACTCTTTTGATTGAATTTCAACCCGTTGGTTCTGGTCCAACCTTCTGGGGCCACAGAAAACAACTCAGCACACTCCTCTATATGACAGCCCTTCAAGTACTTGAACATGGTTATCATATCCCCTCTCCTCCTCTTCAGGCTAAACATACCCAGCTCCTTCAACCTTTCCGCAGAGAAGGGAGTTCAAGAAGGGTGGGAGTTAAGTCCTGTGTGGTTTCCTCTAGTAGAATCATAGAGCTGGAAGGGACCACCAGGGCCATCTTGTCCAACCCCCTGCACAAGGCAGGAAATTCACAACTACCTCCCCCCCCACACCCCCAGTGACCCGCTACTCCATGCCCAGAAGATGGCCAAGGTGCCCTTCCCTCTCATGATCTGCCCAAGGTCATCGAATCCGCATTGCTGACAGATGGCCATCTGGCCTTAGCTTCAGAACCTCCCAATGAGGAGAGCCCACCACCTCCCGAGGAAGCCCGTCCCACCGAGGAACCACTCGAACCATCAGGGAGTTTCTCCTCCACTGAATTGAGACTGGGCCGCCACGGTTCCCAGGCGCTGAAGGGAGGCCTGCGATACCTTCGCACACGATGCTGTGCTGGCAGGGGAAGAAGTGGACCAGCAGGGCCAGCTCCGAGCAGACCAGGCACTCCGAGGGGGCGGCCACCTTCGCCACGCTGAGGTTGGTCATGGTGTTGGGGGTCGTGTGGACCCGCCGCAGGCTGCACGTCACTGTGGAGCCCTCTGAGGAATCTCGCCGATCCCTGAAGGCAACCGGAAAAGGAAGAAGAGGAGGAGGAGGAGTTGGTTTTTATAGGCCGACTTTCTCTACCACTGAAGGGAGACTCAAACCAGCTTACAATCGCCCTCCCTTCCCCACAACAGACACCCTGTGAGGTAGGCGGGGCTGAGAGAGCTCTAAGAGAGCTGTGACTAGCCCAAGGTCACCGGGCTGGCTTCGTGTGTAGGAGTGGGGAAACCAACCTGGTTCACCAGATTAGCCTCCGCCGCTCATGTTGGAGGAGTGGGGAATCAAACCCGGTTCCCCAGATCAGACTCCACAACTCCAAACCACCGCTCTTAACCACTACAGCACACTGGAGAGGGTGAGTCACCTCTCAACGGCCACCCATACACTGCGCACGCCAGGTCAATGGTTCTCAGCAACGGGAGGCAGAAAGAAGAAGAGTTGGCTTTTATATGCCCTGCTTAGCTTTGGAGATCTAACCAGATTGGGCTAGCCTGGAACATCCAGTGATCCGCATTTCTTTGCCTTCAAAAAACCTGGTTTCCTTGTTTTTAGAGAACACATGGATGGGTCTACTGCCGACAACATATTAGAAGAGGCCTTCCCCTACGTATGTGAGAGAGAGGAGGCCCCTCTTCTCAGATAGTATGAAAAGCAGCCGTTCTTTTAAGGAGAATCAAACCGGCTTACAATCTCCTTCCCTTCCTCTCCCCACAACAGACACCCTGTGAGGTAGGTGGGGCTGAGAGAGCTCTAAGAGAGCTGTGACTAGCCCAAGGTCACCCAGCTCGCTTCATGAGGAGGGGTGGGGCATGAAACCCGGTTCATCAGATTAGAGTCCACCACTCATGAGGAGGGGTGGGGAATCAAACCCGGTTCTCCACATTGGAGTCCGCTGCTCCAAACCACTACACCACGCTGGCTACATAAGGAGATTAAAAAAAGCCATGCTGAATCAGTCCAAGGCCCATTGAGTCCAGCAGTTGGTTCACACAGTGGACAACCAGGTGCCTCTAGGAAGACCACGACTGCAGCAGCATTATCCTGCTTGCATTTCACGGCACCTAATAGAATGGGCATGCTCCTCTGATACTGGAGAGAATAGGTATGTATCACGACTGCAAAACTTTATTCCTGTTTATCGCATCAGCCACATTCTGATATCTGATTCTGATATGTCTGCTTTTGAACATTGAAATGAACATTGTTCATTTCCCAGTTGCATCGCCGCAGCATTATCAGTATATATTTCCACAGGTACAGGTACGGTTACATTCAGTTCTTTTAACAAATACAAGAACCATTCTCCAAGCAAAACCTCCCGGGTCCTAACTTGTAAGTAAGTACCACCACCCCTCCCCTCGTAGGCTTCTGAAGGAATTCAGGGTTCCTCCAGAGCAGAGTATGAAAACCACAGCAAAGAAGCAGATTGGCAGTGTCTGGGATTCCACCTAAACAAGATAATCTCTCTTGTCTCTCTGCAACATGAAACTGAGCATTTGCTCTCAAGGAATGTTTGGGCTGTCCCCCCGGATGGGGAGTTCGCCGTGATTTCAAGGTTTCCCTCCCGTTTCCACCTCGGTTTTAAAAAGAACTCTGAAATTAGGGCCTTGTATTGAAAGAAAACGCCCCACCAAAACATCTAAGTGTGGCTTCTAACCACCACTTAACTTGTGTCAACTCAAAAGAGTTTGCAAATCAAACGCGCCAGGAAAACAACTCGTGGTTTCCAGGAAGACGAGGGTTGAAACTCAAAAAACCAGTTGGGAGTATCCTGCGGGAACTGGTGAACTGACTTCATGATGATATATAGAATCTAATTAAGCTTGGATACTTGATTGGAAATGGGGCTGAAGAAATTTTCTTGAAACGGCCGTCCCCCATCCATCATGCTTAATGAAGATTTTGTGATCATTTATACATGTACCTGATGGACTTTTTAAAAATACTTTTCTATATACTAAGAAGATTCCATTATTTATAGACTGTACTATTCTTAGAATACATCAAACACGTTTTGTATATTTTGTATATATCGTTTATTGTCACTTGTTGTAGTCCATTGTACTTGTTGAAATGTTTTGAAACACAATATACACATTTTGTATTATTGTACTGATTTCTTCCCGTGCCAGTTTCCAAACCTCCAGGTACTAGCTGGAGATGTCCTGCTATTACAACTGATCTCCAGCTGATAGAGATCAGTTCACCTGGAGAAAATGGCCGCTTTGGCAATTGGACTCTATGGCATTGAAGTCCCTCCCCCCTTAAACCCCACCCTCCTTAGGCTCCGCCCAAAAAACCTCCCGCCAGTAGCAAAGAGGGACCTGGCAACCCTAGCTACGTGTCCTGCACCCGTGTACAGAATGGGACACCCTTTGCCCAGAGTTTAGATTTTAATGTGGACTTTATGGTTCTGTCTTATTACCAGCGCTTCAGACGGCACAGAGTAGAAAACAAACTCACTTAGCGTGCATATAATGCTGTCTGAATAATCACAGCTTTTCATGTACCTGACCTCAGAAATCCTAACCACCACCCCCCCCCCGAAAGGTAGGCTGTTATATTTTTTTCACTGTAGCTAGGGTTGCCAACTGCCAGGCAGTAGCAGGAGATCTCCTGCTAATTCAACTGATCTCCAGCCGATAGAGATCAGATCACTTGGAGAAAAATGGCCACTTTGGCCATTGGACTCTATGGCGTTGAAGTCCCTCCCCTCCCCAAACCCCGCCCTCCTCAGGCTCCGCCCCAAAAATCTCCTGCCGGTGGCAAAGAGGGACCTGGCAACCCTAACTGTAGTGCAGGGGTGTCAAACATCAGGCCCGTGGGCCGGATCCGACCCCTTGAGAGCTCTTATCTGGCCCGCGAGCCAGCCACCTACCTCACAAGGTGTCTATTGTGGGGAAGGAAAGAGAAGAAGATTGTAAGCGGCTATGAGACTCCTTAAAGATCAGGGTATAAAATCAGGGTATTAAATCAGGGTATAAAAACCAACTCTTCTTCTTCCAATAAAATGGGCTGACCTCTTGAATTGGGGAGATTTCAGTGGTTGTGCATCCCATAGGCAGCGGCGGGTGGGGTGGGACCTACCTGAATTTCTGTGAGAAGTTCTTGATTAGCTGAACTATGCTGCCGTCCATGACGAGGTCGAGGGGGGACTTGCCCCTGTGGTTGGCGTAGTTGACGTCGGCCCCTTCGTGCGCCAAGTAGCATGCGATGGCGGCCCCCACCTTCAGCTCAACATTGCCCAGGAAACCGGAAGCCTGCAGCTGAAGCGGCAGGCGGGGGAGAGAAGGGAGTGAAACTTTTAAACATCTGACGTGGCTTTCCCACTCCTACCTGAGCGTAACTGGAGGGGACTGTGGCACTCCGCTCAGCACATGCAGTTGGGAGGAAAGAACATAAGGAAGGCCCTGCTGGATCAGACCGAGGCCCATCAAGTCCAGCAGTCTGTTCACACAGAGGCCAACCAGGTGCCTTTGGGAAGCCCACAAACAAGACAACTGCAGCAGCATTGTCTTGCCTGTGTTCCACAGCCCCTAATATAATAGGCATGCTCCTCTGATCCTGGAGAGAATAAGCATGAATCATGGCTAGTATTCATTTTGAGTAGTAGTCATGGATAGCCCTCTCCTCCATAAGAAAAGCCCTGCTAGATCAGACCAAGGCCCACCAAGTCAAACAGTCTGTTCACACAGTGGCCAACCAGGTGCCTTTAGGAAGCCCACAAGCAAGACGACTGCAGCAGCACTATCCTGCCTATGTTCCATGGCACCTCATATAATGGGCTTGCTCTTCTGATCCTGGACAGAACTGGCATGCTCCTCTGATCCTGGAGGTGTGCATCATGACTAGTATTCATTTTGACTGGTAGCCATGAATACCCTCTCCTCCAAGAACATGCTCCTCCATGAACATGCCTCTTAAAGCCTTCCAAGTTGGCAGCCATCACCACATCCTGGGGCAGGGAGTTCCACAATTTAACTATGCGTTGAGTAAAAAAATCCTTCCTTTTATCTGTTTTGAATCTCCCACCCTCCAGCTTCAGCAGATGACCCCGCTTTCTAGTATCTCTCTCCAAACCATGCATAATTTTATAGATCTCTATCATATCTCCCCTTAACCGCCTTCTTTCCAAGCTAAACAGCCCTGAGCGTTTTAACCGCACCTCATAGGGCAGTTGCTCTAGTGCCCCTGATCATTTTGGTTGCTCTTTTCTGCACCTTCTCAAGTCCTGCAATATCCTTTTCTTTAGGTGTGGTGACCAGAACAGTTCACAGTATTCCAAGTGTGGTCTCACCACAGATTTGTACAAGGGCAGGATTGGCTGCAAGTCAAAAAAGTCTTTGAGCAGCCTACTCCAGCAACCAGACCTAAATGCCGCCATGATGCTCAAAGAGCCGCTGGGCCCATTTTCTGCCGCACTCTGGTGCCCCCCACTGCAGATGACCATAAGGCGGTACTGCAGCGACAAGAACAGCTGGGCTCATGCGACACGGGAGGGACCAGTGGGGCTCCACCGAGCCACACAAAGATTCTAACTGGCTCGACTCCCCGGTCTTACCTTGGCGAAGAGGCTGCCTTCGTCGTCCGGCTGCTCGTCGGCCATGATGGCCATCAGGTTCTGCCTCTCCAGGACGATGTGCATGGCCGTGTCGCCGTCCTCGTCTTCGGCATTGACGTCGCACCCCTCGCTCACCAGCAGCTGCACCATCTCCATGTGGCCCTGTGTGACCGCTAAGTGGAGGGGCGTCTGGTTGCGGTTGTTCTTGAGATTCACGTCGCAGCGACCCTGGAAATAAGGAGAATCGGGGCCAGGGGAGGATGACAGAGACAGAGGATGGTGTTGATTGACTGACGGGAATTTTTTATTGATTCAAATGTTGTCCTTCTTTTGGGGCACAAAAATCCCCTCACGTTAAAGATCACCGATTTAGACAGACCAAGGCTTAGACTCAAAGTGAGACACCTTCATGTGTTTACGCCACATGAACACATGAAGCTGCCTTATAATGAACCAGACCCTCGATCCAGCAAAGTCAGTATTGTCTACTCAGACCGGCAGCGGCTCTCCAGGGTCTCAGGGAGGGGTCTTTCACATCACCTCCTTGCCTAGTCTCTTTAACTGGAGGTGCCGGGTTTTGAACCTGGGACCCTTCTGCATGCCAAGCAGATGCTCTTTCATGTCAATGCAGCGCCTGTTTCGCCGGCAAAAAAAAGGTACCCCTTCTTCCGTTTTTGGATTTACCTCTTTGATAAGGATCTCAGCCACCTCCTTGTGATTGTTCAGGGCGGCCAGGTGTAACGCAGTGAAGCCGTCTCCCTTCTTGGCGTCCACCAGCTGCCGGGCTCTTGCCAGGATCTTCTTGATGGCTCTGGAGGAAGTCGAAAAGTGCAAAGCAAACAGATTAAAACGAGGGGGAGGCGGAGGATGGAGTCTCAGGCGCCGCTTGTCACGAAGGGCGAGCATCCAGCGGAGAGATAGGCTCGCTCAGCAGTTATTAACGTCCTTAGCAATGACGCTGGCGGGGATGTGAGTCAGCGGCCAGGGAACGAGTACAAGGAGAGAGCACAAGTCGTCTCGAAGATCGAATTAGGAGAGGGGGAGGAAATCAAGGGTTCCTTGGGCTTACCGTTCATAAGCGAATAAGAAACGAGAAGGGGGAAAGGATAATGAGAAACATTAATCCTCGAGGTGATTCAGTGGTCTGGCCGATTCTTTCTGTCGCTTGCTTTTTGCAAGGAGACAACAGGCTTGAGGGGGGGGGGTTTGGCAGTGTCTTTCCCTGTGCCTCCCATGCTGTGCCCTCCCCCAGGTTTGATTAAGCCTGGCCTCTTGGTCCCCACTCGGGATTCCTTATTTCCAAAAGGACTGAACAAAGACACTGTTGCCAGCCGTATAGTTTCAGGATTATTATCTTTATTTCTCAAGTGTCATCTGCGGGTATGGTGGTTTACAGAGGCCGCTGTCCCAAGGAGCTCACAGATTTGTCATAGGGGAGGGGGTGGAGGGGACCCTAAATGGAGGAAGGATACATTCTTTGTCCAGTGGTTGTGAGCTCAAGCTCAGTTTTGGTAGGGAAGGATTCATGCCAAAGCCTTCATGAACAAGTGTTTTTTAAAAAAGATATGAGAGAGGGGGGCATCACATAGGTGGGGTTTTTTTGGGAGGGGGGTTCCCAGGTGAAAGGGCACAAAGATACCAGTTGGAGGAGTGAAGGGTCTAGACAAGGGGTGTCAAACTTAATTGTTACAAGGGCCGGATATGACATAAACATCACCTGGTCGGGCGGAGTCATGCCTTGCCAGCCTGAGTGTGGTGGGGGCTGCCTTGCCTGGCTCACGGGCCGGACAAGAGCTCTCAAGGGGCCGGATGCAGCCCACGGGCCGTATGTTTGACACCCCTGGTCTAGACAGGGATGGACTGGGATATGAATGCAGAGAGGTACGGGGGGTGGGGGTGGGCACAGCCATGGAGACATTTGAACGTAAGGACAAGGAGTCCAAACTGGAACAGGGAGGAGACAGGAAGAGATTTTGGGTGATGGATCTGGGCATATTAGAGAAGAAAGTGTCATTTTGGAAGGATGGTGCGCGCGTTTAGAAGAAGAAGAAGAGTTCGTTTTTATATGGCGACTTTCTCTACCACTTAAGGAAGACTCAAACCGGCTTACAATCTCCTTCCCTTGCCCTCCCCACAACAGACCTGGGATCCATGAAAGAAGGACAGGGTGCGAGGGTTCAGTACTACTAATAGCAGCCCCATCTGCCTCTGAGGAGAGAAACCTCACAGTGATTGCTGCTGGCAGAAACAAGCCAACAAAAGGAAACTTTCCCCAACCTTCTTCCTAAAGCTTCCTTGTGAATGACGTCCCTGTGTGGCCCCATTTCTATTCTCCCAGAACCCAAAACATACCTCGCATTCTCTTTGGGATGCACTTAAACATGTGTCTGGCCTAAGCAAGGCACATTTCAAAAACGAGAGTCACGATAGAAGGACAAACTACGGACAGACTCAGTTCTGCGAAACCTCACTTCATCTGTGCTAGAGTTCTGCCCTAGTAGAAACCAAGATCGTAGGGGGACCTTAATCAATTTTCTCCTCTACTCTGCTGTCTTTATTTCCACACCTTCTTTTTCCAATGAATTGCCCAGTTGGCAACAAAAATTAAGATTTAGTCAAGGCAGTCAGCAAACCTCTGTGTCCCCTTTTTTCACCCACCTGCACCTTTCTTATCTTACGGGTGTCTCCTGCCCCTAGGCCTTAGATCCTTCTCCGGGGTAAATGGACCTCTCACTTCTCCCACAGAAGTTGCACCTGCTTGCCCACATTCTATTTGCTTCCTTACTTAGAACACACCGCCTTTCAAGGTTTTCAAGGCTGCTTACAGATCAAACCCAAACCCAGCAGACGACAGGATGCTCACGCATGAAAGACTCAGCCGTCCCACAGACATGACATGATATGATAAACAGTACGGGAAAGGTCAGAAGAATTGTGTTTAAAAAGCTCACCCCAAAAAAGTATGACAAAATAAAAACACAGTTGTAACAACACCTAAAAACAGAAGGCGCCTGATGGATATTTCTGTGAGATTTTTCCATAAAGAGGGGTGCCATCACCAAAAAGACCTCGTTGTCTGGCAACCAGCTGCCTCATCTCCCAAGGAGGAGACACCTGGAACAGGGTCTCAAACAACGATATATATAAAATTTAAAATAAATTTCCACTATTATAATTATTAATTCACTTTATATCCAGCCATTCCCCCATTAAGGAAATCAAGGTGACATCCATGTTGTCTCAGCAGGCATCTCCACCCAGACGCAGACTATATCCAAAGTTTTCACGCACACTCCATGACATCACAGCATCTCAGCCAATGGGTACCCGGGCAACAGGCAAGCAAATATCACTGCTTAATTTGACACACACAAAATATCACATTTTGCTTCAAGGCTTCACTGGTGCTTTCCCCGCCATCTCATTTCTGTTTCTTGTGGGGAGAAAAGTGGAATAGAAACAAACAAGAATAAAAAAATTGGTTCATGCTTACAGTTTGTTCCCTTTCAGGGCTGCGTGGTGCAGCTGGTTGAATCCTTGGCGGTTCGGGATGGTGAAATCGATCGTGGGGACTTCTGTCAGGGTCTCGATGATGCACTTGAAGTCGGCGGTGATGGCATAGTGGAGAGGGGTGTCGCCGTATGAATCCTGGCGGGGGAAAGGGGGGAGAGAGATTGTTGCCCCAGTCAGAAGCTCAGCAAGATTCCCCCTGAATGCAGAAAAGGACTGATTCCCTGCCCCCATTCCAAGGGTTCTAGTTCACTTGAGCCCATAGCAGGTTTTGAATCTGGGACTTGTCTGGCTTGTAAGGGCTGGTGTGGGATAGGGGTCAGGGTCTAGGCCGAGGATCTGGGATGACCAGGTTCGAATCCCTCGCTCAACCGTGGAAGCCTGCCAGGTGACCTTGGGCCCGTCTGTCACCATCTCTCAGTCTAACTGATCCTCACTAGGTTATGGATTAGGATTAGAAGTGAGAATAATGTGAAAAGCCGCTTTGGGTCCCCGAACAGGCAGAAAAGCAGGATATAAATAAAAAAATTAAAAATAAGGCTGAAGACCTTGATAATGTTCAGTCTGGAGAAGAGAAGGAAGAGGAGGAAGAGGAAGAAGAGGAGGAGGAAAAAGAGGAGGATGAAAAAGAGGAGGAGGAAGAAGAGGAAAAAGAAGAAGAAGAAGAGTTGGTTTTTATATACCGACTTTCTCTACCACTTAAGGAAGAATCAAACCAGCTTACTCCTACACATGAAACCAGCTGGGTGACCTTGGGCTAGACACAGTTCTCTCTGAACTCTCTCAGCCCCACCTACCTCACAGGGTGTCTGTTGTGGGGAGGGGAAGGGAAGGCGATTGTAAGCCGGTTTGATTCTTTCTTAAGTGGTAGAGAAAGTCGGCATATAAAAACCAACTCTTCTTCTTCTTGTCCTTTCTGATTCTTTTAGCTGGAGATGGTGGGGGGGGGGTCGAACCTGGGCCCTTTCCGCACACAAAGCAGATGCTCTACCACTGAGTCACGGCCCATCCCTGTGTTCTTGATTATTTTCCATTTATATTGGGGGGGTTGTATTTTGTTACACAACGTTCTCCCTACCCAAAGCAACACCCCCTCCCCTCGATCTTTTCATCGGCCGCACCCGTATGAAACCCACCGGCAAATTGACGTCACAGTTGTGCTCGCACATGGCCTGCACAACTTCCGTAAAGCCTTTGTTGACTGCGATGTACAGGGCCGTACACTTGACGTTGTTCAAGAGGTCCGGACTGGCGCCTTTGCTGAGAAGCACGCGGACCACCTCGGCTTGGTTTCTGGGGGGGCGAAATCTAAAAATAACTTACAGAACACAGATGTTGCTCCCGGTCACCTCTATTAGCAACCAGCAACCTCTAGCACAAACCCTCTTCTCACACTGCGCAGCTTCTTAAAATGGAGGACGCCAAGGGGTCTGGAAACACCTATGAATGGTCATGGCTCGGGTTGCCAAAACATGCCGCAACCCTTCTGGTGTCACTGAACGAGGGGAACCGCCAGCCCCTGATTTCTGTGGGCCTGGTTATCTCAAGCTGGAGGTGTAGATGCACATGTTTGCAAATCCGTCTTGAACACATGAACACGTGAAGCTGCCTTATATTGAACCAGACCCTTGGTCCATTAAAACCCTTAGTGTTACGCTCTACCCACAGGTTAAATCAAATAGTAAAAAAATTGTTTTGACTCTTTGCAAACTATATAAACTACCCATTAAAATTATTGACATATCGGTGTTTTCAGCAGCATCTGACGGATTAGGTCCATCAGTCAGTATTGTCTACTCAGACCGACAGCGGCTCTCCAGGGTCTCAGGCAGGGGTCTTTCACATCATCTACCTGCCTAGTCCCTTTAACTGGAGATGCCGGGGGATTGAACCTGGGACCTTCTGCATGCCAAGCAGATGCTCTGCCACTGAGCTATGGCCCTTGACGGGTCACCTTCTCGGGTATGAACCTTCCTGGGTACTTAGGGCCAAATTGGACGAGTTTAGGTTTTGGAGGGGGAGGGAAGACCGGGAAACAGGTCCCTGAATGGCTAAGCCACTCACATGCTAGCTAGAAAGGTAAGAGCAGCCAGACACATAACCCCAAGCTGCTCCAGTGAATACGGACAATTTGACCCCTAATAGTACAAATTCAAGGCAGGATCAGATAATCCATATGATTGAGCTCTCTGCCGGTTTCAACAACGTGACGACCAATGGGTTTGCATTGGGCGGGATGGAATTAAGGGAAATTCTCCATGCAATCTGAACGGAGGGGGTATCGGGAACTAATGCTGCTTTCCTGGCAACAAGAAACTCTGGCGTTACTAACCCAAAAGCTGCATAATGGAGGGCCGTGTCCCCTTCTTCGTCTCGTAGGTTGATGCTGGCATGAGCCTGCAACAATATCTTCACCACTTCCACCTGGCCCAGGTAAGAGGCCACCTGCAGTGCCGTCCTGCCCTGGTTTTTTATATCGACCTGTGGAGAATGTAGCACTGATGAAAACGAACGAGTGCCTAACCTTCACCGTCCCCCCACAAGCGGAAAACCAGCATCGCAGGGACTCTGCTTCAGGGGCTGATATCTGCTGCATGCACTTGGAGTTTTGCGTTTGCGCTGACACGTGTGATGTTTGCAAGATGAGCCCCCACGGGCCACAACCCCTTTCTAAAACCACTTGTCGGGGGCCAGAAAAGGTGTCAGTGAGCGCCATGGCACCCACGGCCACCGCGTTGGGGACCCCTGGCAGAAGCCACCCCTTGCTGCTAATAATAATAATAAATTTACTAATACAGTCAACTGACCAATCGCATTCCAACACATCAAAATTTTCCAGACTAAATCGTTTGGCACCGCAGAATCACAGACTGCCCGTAACAATAAAGGGTTCGGATCAATAAACACAACCCCGGGTTAAAATTATCACCTTAAAATTGATAAAATTGTAAAACATTCTAACGATGGTTCTCGAATAAAGCTCTGCGTATTTCAACAGCAACAGCGCGGAACCCGTCGGTTTGGAGCATCAGCGGAGGGTCTTCTCCTAATAGGAGCTTCTTTGCCAAAAGCTCAGACGGCTCATTCCTTGCTGCTGTGAGGTATAACTGGTGGATTCGTGCCAGGTTTCTCTGCCCTGTCCTCCCGCCGTCACAGATTGACTTGCCTTGTCGGAGAACTTCTGAACCAAGTCCCGGACCTTGCTGACGTTTCCGTGGGCTGCTTCGATCACCAGGCGGCCCGGGCTGTCCAATTCCACTTTCTGCGAGAGCAGCCTTCCCAGCACGGAGAGCAAGGTGCCTGCGAAGGGGGTAAGAACTGCCATTAACCGACATGGCAGGAGGGCACCGAATCACGCCTCGTTCAAGGGGGCAGAGGTCAGTGTGAACTAGGGCTGCCAACCTCCAGGTACTAGCTGGAGATCTCCTGCTATTACAACTGATCTCCGGCCGATAGAGATCAGTTCACCTGAAGAAAACGGCCGCTTTGGCCATTGGACTCTGTGGCATTGAAGTCCCCTCCCCTCCCCAAACCCTGCCCTCCTCAGGCTCCGTCCCAATTGTGTAAGGTACCTTCCAGTATTGTAGACTTAACCTCCAGGTACTAGCTGGAGATCTCCTGCTATTACAACTGATCTCCAGTCTGTAGAGATCAGCTCACCTGGAGAACGTGGCCGCTTTGGCAATTGGACTCTATGGCATTGAAGCCCCTCCCCAAACCACGCCCTCCTCAGCCTCCGCCCCCAAAACCTCTGCCGGTGGCACAGAGGGACCTGGCAACCCTAGCGGGAACCCACGTGAGGCTTTGATACCACGCCCCCCAATCTCTTCTCTTACAAGCTAGAGCAAGCCCTAGTCTGGAGGAGGTTGATGGAGGACAGGATCGCTCTCTTAAAGTATTTGAAGGGCTGTCACTTAGAGGAGGGCAGGGAGCTGTTCCTGTTGGCAGCAGGCGAGAGGACCCGCAATAATGGGTTTTAATTGCAGGAGGAAAGGTACCGGCTAGATATTAGGGGATTTTTTTTTTTTACATTTAAGAGTTGTTCAACAGTGGAATCAGCTTCCTAGGGAGGTGGTGGGCTCCCCCACTCCGGCAGTCTTCAAGCAGCAGCTGGACGAACACTTGTCAGGGATGCTCTAGGCCAGAGGTTCCCAAACTTTTTGAGCCATGGAGCACTTTTCAGGAGAGAAATTCGCCACAGAGCACTCATTTTCACCTAAGCACCTATATACTAAACCGAACGACAGTAGTTATTTTTCCTTCCAATCTCTTCACGGAGCAATAGGAGATGTTTCGCGGAGCACCAAATGGTCCGCGGAGCACAGTTTGGGAACCTCTGCTCTAGGCTGATCCTGCATTGGAGAGGGGGCTGGACTAGGTGGCCTACATGGCCCCTTCCAACTCTTCTGATTTCAGTGGCGGCCTGTTCCTGGAGAAGTTGGAATGTTTCCAAACATCCCATCCTAGCACAACAGCTCTCCAAATGTTCCATTCTGTTAGGTCAGCTTAACAAGCAACAACATAACCTAGATAGTTAAGAGACCGTTCCGCCCAAAGCCTAAGAGGCTCTGCTTTCTCTCATAATACCAGAACGCAGGGTCATCTGCTGCAGCTGGAGGGTGAGAGATTCAAAACTGATAAAAGGAAGTATTTCTTCACACGACGCCTAGTTAAACTGTGGAACTCCCTGCCCCAGGATGCGGTGATGGCTGCCAACTTGGAAGGCTTTAAGAGGGGAGAGGACCTGTTCATGGAGGAGAGCGGTATTCATGGCTACTAGTTAAAATGGATACTAGTCACAATGCATCCCTATTCTCTCCAGGATCAGAGGAGCAGGCCTATTATGTTAGGTGCTGTGGAACACAGGCAGGATGGTGCTGCTGCCGTCGTCTTGTCTGGGGGCTTCCTGGAGGCACCTGGTTGGCCACTGTGTGAACGGACTGCTGGACTTGATGGGCCTCGGTTTGATCCAGCAGGACTTTTCTTATGTTCTTATGCCTTCGTCCCAGGCTCTCACTTTTAGATTCCTTCGCATCCTCGATCGTCATGAGGTTAGCGTCCTCTTCTCTCTGGTAGGCCGTCAGGCAGGCAGGGTTGAAGGTCCAGGACTGGCCCGCGAAAGAAACCCGCAAGTCCCCGTCTCCAAAGACTTTGATCACCTTGCCAATGTGCCCAAGGGTCTGCAACGGAAAGGGAAAGGCAATTTTAGGAACAAGGGAAGAGCACCGGTCTCAAGGGGCAGAGGCATCCCCAGATCAGTCAAAGGGTAGGATTTAGGGCTGCCAACCTCCAGGTGGCACCTGGAGATCTCCTGCCATTACAATTGATCTCCAGCCAACCAAAGTAAGTTCCCATGGAGAAAAGGGTTGCGTTGGAGGGTGGACTCCGTGGTATTATACCCTGCTGAGGTCCCTCCCCACCCCAAATCCTCCCCTCTCCAGGCTCAACCCCCAAAATCTCCAGATATTTCTCAACCCAGAGCTGGCAACCCTAGTAAGATTCCAAGCTGGAAAGCCAGAGTACAAAATTGGAGCCAGAGCCCCCACCTTTAAAAATAATAATAAAGATGGTGAACTATCTCCTCCTCAGACAGCACACAAAATGTTTTATGGAAGCTTGCTGGCTACATCGAATTCTATCTTTTGCAAATTCAAGAGGAGGCAGGGCCATGTATATCTTCTGTTATAGATTATTCTAGAGACAAATGGTGTAAACAGGCAGGTGGAGTATGCGCATGCGCGTGAAAGGGAGATTTTTGGGATGCTTCTGCATCAGAGCTGTCCCCTGATTAGTTCTATGCGCTTTAATCAACTCAATGCAATTTTAATCAACTCAATGCAATCTTAATGAAGAAGGAATTTTTAAACATTCATGAAGGAGCATTCCCCCCCCCAGAAAGCCCTACGTAACATTTTTTAACTCTTTCAAGTCACATGTGTTATCCTGTTGCCATCCATACAATAACCCTGAGAGGTAGGGCAGTACTACTGTCCACATGCTGACAGTTGGGGGGAAGGGGATGAGATAAACTCGTCTAAGGACTCCCAGAATGCTCATGGCAGAGGAGATATTTGAAGCTGGGACATTCACTCTCTTATGCCTTGCTATTCTGTTTGCAGAAGACACACGATACATGTCAAAAGTAATCGATCAGTTCTTCCAACCAATTAACTGACTTCCGGCAGTAGCCCAATCCCCAACTTGCATAGGTCTTTGCAGGTCAGCAATTATCAAGAAGAAGGCCTCCTTAACGCATTTCCCCGATGTGCTAATTTTCTACAGGCAGGGAGCATTTTACAGGGTGCGATATTTAAAAAACAAACAAACTCAACATTCCCTTCTCCCCTGCAATCTGAAACGGCGTAGTGTAGATTCCCACTATATTCTGCATTATGGGTCAGAGGGCTGTTCAGGGCGAACATCTGGGATTGTTCTTAGAGGCACTGTCCAAAAAGCATCCATGGGTAAATGAGAAACCACGCATCTCTCCCTCCCCCATACCTGGCTCAAAAACACAGTTAGATAAGGGATATCTACTTACGTCAGCTTACATATAAACACAACTCCTTCATCTTATCATACACACACACACACACACAAACACACACTGTAAAATCGACATCATGCGTCCTCTGTGTTTACATTAAACACATGCAAATGCGCGGCTTGCGTTTCTGTCCCCTTCTCTCTCCCCCTCCCCTAAATTCCTGGGAGAGGCTGAACGCAAGTTTTGTCTCCATTAAATGCCTGTTATTGAGTTATGCGGAGACCACATTGCCATTCCATCAGGTCAACTAATTCCAAAAGCACATACCAAGCTGTAGGCATACATGGTTGCGTGTGCATACGCAACATATATAAATGAGAAAGTATATTAATATATGCACCACTAGGGGGCACTGAATAACAGCCTTTTCCATTCTTATTAAACTAGGTGTAAATACCCAGGCTGGTCAGCCCTGGTTAGTATTGGGATGGGAGACCACGAAGGAATACCAGAGTTGCTATACAGAGGAAGGCATCTGCAAACCACCTCTGTTAGTCTCTTGCCTTGAAAACCTCATAAGGGGTCGCCATAAGTCGGCTGCGACTTGAAGGCAGTTTACACACACACACACACAGAGTACTGTGTTCAGTTTTGGGCACCACAATTTAAAAAAGATGTAGACAAGCTGGAACGTGTCCAGAGGAGGGCAACAAAGATGGTGAGGGGTCTGGAGACCAAGTCCTATGAGGAAAGGTTGAAGGAACTGGGTATGTTTAGCTTGCAGAGGAGAAGACTGAGAGAGGATATGATAACCATGTTCAAGTACTTGAGGGGCTGTCATATTGAGGATGGTGCCGAGTTGTTTTCTGTTGCCCAAGAAGGTCGGATCAGAACCAACGGGTTGAAATTAAATCAAAAGAGTTTCTCCTTCCCTGGAGGTTTTTCAGCAGAGGTTAGATGGCCATCTTGGGCAGATGATGAGAGGGAGGGCATCTTGGCCATCTTCTGGTCACTAGGTGTGGGGGGGAGGTAGTTGTGAATTTCCTGCATTGTGCAGGGGGTTGGACTTGATGACCCTGGTGGTCCCTTCCAACTCTATGATTCTATGATTCTATACCAGGCTAGCCTGCTCTCGTCAAGAGCGTAGGAGCTAAGCAGGGTCAGTACTTTCCTCTGTTCAAAAGTGTAAAATTTCAAAAGGCAACAAGGAAAAAAAACCCCCAAAATAAGGAAAGCAGAAGGAAAGGGAACTGATTTTTTTTATTATTATTTTTTGTTTTTACATTGCCTGGACTGTCTCGGAATAATAAAAGGGCGCTCACCGTGGCCATCTCGTCCGTCCATTCCCCATGGCCCACCTGCAGCTGCTTGACGGTCTCCACGTCATCTATCACCCGGACAACGTCATCGACCCAAAAGGTGTTGAGCTATGAGATAACAAAAGAAAACAATCGGTAGGCTGGGGGGGAAGAGCATGTTAGAGAAAATGCAAGTTTAAGACGACTAACCCCATAGACTTGTGGGAAGGAGGGGAAGAAGGGGGACAGAGGAACCCCAATTTGAGATTTCCGTAGGCACAGTACAGAGTTTCCAGTCAATGTCCAAAAACTGGGCAACTGCCCACGTGTGACTGAAAACCTTTTCCGGCCACTAAAAGAGATGCCCTCTTAGATTTGTTTCGAAGTTCAAACCATTGTTTATTGTAAAGGAAAAATTGTGGATGGTGGATCCATCAAAGAAGAGCACGCCCTTTATACACACACACAAGGGAATTATTTTTATAACACCATCTTAGAAGAGTCTCTCTTTCTCTCTCACACACAGAGAGAGGAATGCCTCTTCTAATCCATTTTAGAACAGGCTGTCTCTCTCACACATACACACAAACACAGAGGAATGCCATCTTAGGAGATGTGTTCCTTCTTTTCTCAGGTCTGGTCCAGGGCAGGCCCAAAGCTAAGCAGGGCCGCCCCTGTTTGGTACTTGGATAAGAGAGCATTAAGGAAGTCCAGGGGGTTGCTCTGGAGAGAAGAAGAAGAGTTGGTTTTTATAAGCCGACTTTCTCTACCACTTAAGGGAGAATCAAACCGGCTTACAATCACCTTCCCTTCCCATCTCCACACCCTGTGAGGTAGGTGGGGCTGAGAGAGTGTGACTAGCCCAAGGTCACCCAGTGCAGGCTTCGTGTGTAGGAGTGGGGAAACCAACCCGGTTCACCAGATTAGCCTCTGCCGCCCATGTGGAGGAGTGGGGAATCAAACCCGGTTCTCCAGATCACAGTCCACCGCTCCAAACCACTGCTCTTAACTACTACACCACGCTGGCAGAGGCAGGCCATGGCAAACCACCTCTGCTTGTCTCTTGGCTTGAGACCAGAACTAAATTTAAGCCTACTAATGTCATATCCCCATTCCTGGTTCTTCGCTACCTCCTAAGGGAGTATTGACAGGATATACTGACAGAACTCACCTTGGTCAGAGCTCCCGGATGGAAGGTCCAGCGGATATCACTATTGAACTGCACTCTTACGTCTCCCCGGTCGGTGATTCTGTGTACGGTGCCTGTTTGGCCGATGAACTTTTAGGGTGGAGAAGAGGCAGAGGAGAATTGGGGTGGAGGGGAGGGCGAGAAAGGGAAAAAAATGTGAAGACCACCACGTGAAAGCAAAAGTTGGGAGATATGGAATTATGTTCAGGTGCTAGATGTATCAATGTGATAAATTGTTAAGGATTTGGGCCACACCTCGGCCATTTTCGGGTTCCAGCCCCCGTGTCCTTCTTGCATTTCTCGCAGGATGTCGATGTCCAGGAGACACTTCACTTTGTCGCCGTGCTGGAACGGGTGCCTGTCCGTGCTCTCCTTCTTCTGCAACTCTGCGGGCTTCCCTGTGGGGGACAGAGAACTTCGAGTTGAAATGCCGCCCCCAAAATGGACGGGGCACATTTGGTAACAGCTTGTCTGCCCCTCGTATCCGGATCTGTCCATCTTTCTTCTTTTCACAAGCAGTCTGGTGGTTGGGGGCTAAGATTTCCAAGGTATGAGCTTTTGAGACTCAAAGCTTCCTCTGGCAGATTCTGATGGCTAATCTTTTTGGAGTAAACACCTCTGATGGCCAAGCTACATATGACATTAGGAATCCACTATCCAAACTGCAAACACGAGCAGGTGTGGGTGTGGGTATCCCTGGGAGAGGGAAGAGTTACTCCCCCAGTTGGACGAGACCCCCTGGACTACTTTTAGTCCTGGTAGGAAATTGACGACAGACACAGTAGAGCAAGGGTGTCAAACTTGTTTGTTACAAGGGCCAGATGTGGTATAAATGTCCCTTTGTGGGGGTCAAGCCATGCCTCGTCAGCCCAGATTGAGAGTGGGGGGGCTGCCTCAGCTGGCTCGCGGGCCAGATAAGCGCTCTCAAGGGGATGGATCCGGCCCGCAGGCCTTATGTTTGACACCCCTGCATTAGAGGTACCTGTATATTATTTTCCAACTGGGAAAAAGCAAAGCATTTTTGGAGGTGATTTTTGATCGAGCAAGGGGCAGGGAGAGATAAGCTTCCCTTGTCCAGTGTGGTGGCCTCAATCCATACCCCTTCTCCTTCCACGGGAGCCCCTGGCAGTTAAATTACACATCTGGGGATCTGATCACCGATCCTTAACATCCCCTGTACTTTGGACATTAAAGACGAGCAGTAAGCCCTCTTTTACACCCTAGATATATTCCATGAACCCCAAGGATCAAGCGGTCCCACCTAATTTAGGGAGATGCTCTTTATAGTAAAAGCCTCCAGACGCTTCCACAACGCACTTCAGGTCCACCTTTCCTTTGTGCCCGACTCGGTACACGTTCGTGGTGCCGTCAACCCACGTGACACTGGCCACGCTTCGGCCGGTCTCCACGTCCCAGCCACGGATGTCAATGACTCGCCCGATTTTGCCTTCGCCCCCTGAACAAAAGGCAAAAAAGAAAACAGAAAATAGACATTCATGAACACACACGGGAAAGGCAGGCCGCACGTAACTCAGTGACCTTCGGGTCCGAGTTGGGATTTATAGTTGGGGCTCCAACTATAGCGAGCCGGTGTGGTGTAGTGGTGAAGAGCGGTGGTTTGGGGCAGTAGACTCCAATCTGGTGAACCAGGCTGGTTTCTCCACTCCTGCACATGAAGCCAGCTGGGTGATAGTGTCGCCAGGTCCTTCTTTGCCACTGGTAGGAGGTTTTGGGGGCGGAGGAGGGCGGGGTTTGGGGAGGGGAGGGACTTCAATGCCATAGGGTCCAATTGCCAAAGCGGCCATTTTCTCCAGGTGAACTGATCTCTATTGGCTGGAGGTCAGTTGTAATAGCAGGAGATCTCCAGCTAGTACCTGGAGGTTAGCAACCCTACTGGGTCACCTCAGGCTACTCATACTCTCTCAGCCCCACCTACCTCATAAGGTGTCTGTTGTGGGGAGGGGAAGGGAAGGAGATTGTAAGCCGGTTTGAGTCTTCCTTAAGTGGTAGAGAAAGTTGGCATATAAAAACTAACTCTTCTTCTTCGTCTTCTAAATAAAGCAAGTTAAAAAAAACAACAGTGGAGAATGGACAGACTTTTTCTTCCCCTGCTGACATACAAGGCAGCCCCAAAGCCCTGGGGCGGTTTTGCTCCGACAAGCTGCCGCACTCTCACAAATGATTAATGTTCCAAGAAAGTGGATAGGATTGAGACAAGTTGCTGTGGCAGAAAGCTAAAGGGAAGAGATTCTGCATTGGTAAGCATGGATTGGTAAGGACACACGCCAGCTGGTTAAAATCTACTGTGGAAGGGCAGGGAGGAAATCTTTGCTATCTGGTGGAGGAAAACGCTGTGAAGTTAGGGTTGCCAGGTCCCTCTTCGCAACCGTTGGGAGGTTTTTTGGGGCGGAGCCAGAGGAGGGCGGGGTTTGGGGAGGGGAGGGACTTCAATGTCATAGAGTCCAATTGCCAAAGCGGCCATTTTCTCCAGGTGAACTGATTTCTATCAGCTGGAGATCAGCTGTAATAGCAGGAGATGTCCAACCAGCATCCGGAGGTTGGCAACCTATGTCAAGCCACAGCCGACTTATGGCAACTTTGAAGAGTTTTCAACGCAAGAGACAGAGGTGGTTTGCCTCTGTCAAGTCACCCTGGCCTGCCTTGGTGGTCTCCCATCCAAGTACTGTCCAGAGGTGACCCTGCTTAGCTTCTGAGATCTGATGAGATATGGCTTGCCTGGGCCATCCAGAAGAGGAAGAGCTGGTTTTCATACTCCGATTTTCTCTACCTTTAAGGAGTCTCAAACTGGCTTACAATTGCCTTCCCTTCCTCTCCCCACAGCAGACACCTTGTGAGGTAGGTGGGGCTGAGAGAGTTTGGAGAGAGTGTGACTAGCCCAAGGCCACCTAGCTGGCTTCATGTGGAGGAATGCGGAAACCAACCGGGTTCACCAGATTAGCGTCCGCTGCTCATGTGAAGGAGTGGGGAATCAAGCCTGGTTCTCCAGATCAGAGTCTGCCACTCTTAACCACTACACCATACTGGCTCTTTGCTAGCTACAGGGGTTATTTAAAAAAACCTCACATTTGAGCTCACCTGAAAATGCAAATTGCCCCAAAGTGCCCCAAATTTGGCCACGCAGAAAAAGAGCATGGCAGTGGATTCCCTACACATGCTCTTTAGTTGCACCTTGTCTATGGTCTACTCTCCACTGCCCACTGCCTTCGTCCCTACAATCTCTCTGGCTGCTTCTCCCGCACCTAAGGATCCCATACATACGTCTCCAATGCTCCATGGGGAGAAGAAGGAGAGTTGGTTTTTATATGCCGACTTTCTCTACCACAAGGAAGAATCAAATTGGCTTACAATCACCTTCCCTTCCCCACAACAGACACCCTGTGAGGTAGGTGGGGCTGAGAGAGCTCTAAGAGAGCCATGACTAGCCCAAGGTCACCCAGCTGGCTTCATATGGAGGAGTGGAGCAACAAATCCAGTTCCCCAGATTAGAGTCCGCCGCTCATGTGGAGGAGGGGGGAATCAAACCTGGTTCTCCAGATCAGGGTCCGCCGCTCCTAGCCACCGCTCTTAACCACTACACCACACTGGGAGATGCAGGTGTGAGAGCATACAGGGGTGGGAGCCAGAGACGAAAGCTGCGGGCAGGTAGAGAATGAAACTCATGCTCGTGCGAAATGAAAACCGCAAGAAAGCGATAAAGACAATATTTTAGCAACGTCTTTGAAAAAGTGCTGAGGTTCTCTAGACTCCCACAGTTAGGGTTGCCAGATCCCTTTTTGTCACCGGCGGGAGGTTTTTGGGGCAGAGCCTGAGGAGGGCGGGGTTTAGGGAGGGGAGGGACTTCAATGCCATAGAGTCCAAGGGCCAAAGTGGCCATTTTCTCCAGGTGAACTGAACTCTATCAGCTGGAGATCTGTTGTAATAGCAGGAGGTCTCCAGCTAGTACCTGGAGGTTGGCAACACTACCCACAATGGGGCCCCTCCCCCTCTTAAAGGGGAAAAAAACCCTCCTTACCATCCTGGTTAGCCCATTCCCAGTCGGGGCCCCGGACCACTTTCGCTCCTTGAAAAGTCCCCTTTAAGGTGACGCGAGGCAAGTTCTGCCGTGGGGTCACAGTGACTCTGCAAGGAAAACAGAAGAGCCGTGAAATAAAAGAGACAGGCTATTAATCCAACTGCTTGTACAAACGCTTTGGCTGCAGCGTCCGATCCAAACTTTACGACGTTGCTCAGCGGGGATTTGAACTCCCATCTCCCAGAGACTAGTCCAATGCTCTAACCGCTATGCAACACCTGCTCTCTTTGACAGAAGGGCATGCTAACTACCATATTTACTCAAAAGGAAGGCAACCCTGAATGTAAGATGACCCCCCCCCCAAATGTTATAGCCACCCCCCAAAAGATTTTACTGGACATAACTGTAACTTGTATATTAATGTAAGACAACCCCTTTTTTTGAGGGGGGAACCTAATCTTGCATTGTAGAATGAATGCTTACAGCCTAGGGTTACCAGCTCCGGGTTGGGAAATACCTCTGGATATTTTGGGGGTAGAGTCTGTGGATAGGTTTGCCAACCTCCAGGTACTAGCTGGAGATTTCCTGCTATTACAACTGATCTCCAGCCGATAGAGATCAGATCACCTGGAGAAAATGGCCGCTTTGGCAATTGGACTCTATGGCATTGAAGTCCCTCCTCTCCCCAAACCTCACTCTCCTTAGGCTCCGCACCAAAAACCTCCTGCCGATGGCAAAGGTGGACCTGGCAACTCTATCTGGGGAAGGTGGGGTTTGGGGAGGGGAGGAACTTCAATGGGGTATAATAGAGTCTACCTTCCAAAGTGGCCATTTTCTCCAGGTAGGGCTGCCAGCTCCGGGTTGGGAAATACCTGGAGATTTTGGGGGTGGAGCCTGAGGAGGGCGGGGTTTGGGGAGGGGCTTCAATGCCATAGAGTCCAATGGCCAAAGTGGCCATTTTCTCCAGGGGAACTGATCTCTATCGGCTGGAGATCGGTTGTAATAGCAGGAGATCTCCAGCCACCACCTGGAGGTTGGCAACCCTAAAAATACAGACATGCTGGGTTTGATCAGGAACAGGGACCGGGCACAGGGAACAGAAAACAGGCGCTGACCCTGGGAAACAGGGACAGCTGGGAGCCTGTGGGAATTTTCTTTGGTAAAAACCCTAATCCTTTCATGAAAATAAGCTGTGCACATCTGCCGTATCTGCAGCAACAGACTTCGGTTTGTTCAATTAATCCTGAGTGCAAATGTTGGATTGTTTTTAAATTCCACACACACCCCACACCAATATTTTCTTCTCTGGCTCCACATTGCCTCTGCAAAAAGATCCTGAGCACAGAGAAGAATCCAAAGGTCATAGCTGGTGCTCTGGGCCTGCCGATTCCCATCATCGAGGTGTCCTACACTGCTAGGGTTGCCAACCTCCAGGTACTAGAAAAAGAACAGTACAACTCAATATATTCAAACAATGTATTACTTACTACTAAGTGCATAAACGATATAAAATAACAAGGTGATTACATACAAAAATTACAATATATAGAAAAGATGAATATTTCTATCCCAGTATATTTTGACAGTCGCGTTGTTCTTTGGAGACAGCTAGTATGCTTAAGATATAAATATAATTGCTTAAGGCTTATTGAGATATTGACTTCATCTTTAGTATCTATTGTAATTTTTGAATGTAATCACCTTGTTATTGTATATCGTTTATGCACTTAGTAGTAAGTAATACACTGTTTGAATATATTGAGTTGTACTGTTCTTTTTCTAGTACCTAATAGTAACAGTACAGTGAGTCTTTCTATACAACCTCCAGGTACTAGCTGGAGATCGACTGCTATTACAACTGATCTCCAGCTGATAGAGATCAGTTCCCCTGGAGAAAAGGGCCGCTTTGGCCATCGGACTCTGCGGCATTGAAGCCCCTCCCCTCCCCAAACCCCGCCCTCCTCAGGCTCCGCCCCAAAAACCTCCCGCCGGTGGCAAAGAGGGACCTGGCAACCCTACAGAGCTGTTTCCACCCTGGGCCAGCAAAAGCCCCTCCACGAAATTTAATCGAGCCAAAATTTCGTGCCAGCAGAGCCCCGAGAATGGATACCTTAATTAAAATGGTTATTAAAGGCGATACTGCGGTGATTAAACACATCCCCCAGGGCGGTTCTGCTGCACGCTTAATAGCCTTAGTCCGTCTCCAGGGTTTGGAAGCAAAACAACTCCAATTAGATTAAAATCCAGGAGGCCCGCGCTCCAGGCGCACGGCCTCGCCTCATGCATCACGCCGCCCGGCAGAGTTCAAGTCAAGGTTGCGTGCTTGCATGTGGGCCCAGAACGGGGAAGCCCACGCCCCACACATATTTCCGTTCCAGGCATGTTTGCCCAAAGGGTCAGCTCGGATTCGGGCTCTTTAAGCCGAACCTGGGCCCGGAGCGTGTCTCGAAACTGGGGTTGCCAACCTCCAGGTAGTAATCCAAAATAGACACCTTTGTGTACATACGTAGTTATTCAGAATCTGACACAGATCATCTATACAGCTTCCGAGGTCGGTAAAATAAATCGCCAGCTTGCTGGGGGTAAAGGGAAGATGACTGGGGAAGGCACTGGCAAACCACCCCGTAAAACAAAGTCTGCCTAGGAAACGTCGGGATGTGACGTCACCCCATGGGTCAGCAATGACCTGGTGCTTGCACAGGGGACCTTTACCTTACTTTTAGTATAACTAAACGAAGACTGTATTGTACAAAATACACATAACATACACATAACGTACATACATATGCAAAACTGTTACACTGAATATTTTTCACAGTACAAAAATCTCAGTCCTGTATACCAATAATGGTTACTTATCTTCCAAATATAAATTGCAGGTAAGTATTATTCAAAAGACTCAGTCCTGTAGACCAATAATTATTCTTTCTCTTTCAGGTATGGATAGCAGGTAAGTACTATTCTTTCCAGAAGCAGGAGGGTCACGGAAATAGAGGGGAAGGCGATCGTTTCAATTCTTCATCAGTTCCACCTCACCAACCTAGCATCCCATATGTCTTATTCCTTGCCATAGAATCTGTAAGTAACAGACTCACAAGGTTCCTTCTCAGGATACCTCCAGGTAGTAGCAGGAGATCTCCTGTTATTACAACTAATCTCCAGCAGATAGAGATCCTTTCACCTGGAGAAAAATGGCTACCCTTGGCAATTGGACTCTATGGCATTGAAGTCCCTCCCTTCCCCAAACCCCGCCCTCCTCAGGCTCCACCCCAAAAACCTCCCGCCGGTGGCAAAGAGGGACCTGGCAACCCTACTTGAAACTGGGACCGGGGGGATGTCAGGCAAAGGAAAAGAAAGCAAAAGAAAAAAAACCAGGAGATAGCTGGAAAACAGTGGAGAGGTTTCTACAGTTCGGGTTTTTTACTCCCCTAATTTTAATTTGTATAGATTTTAGATTTTTCTGCAAACCTAATGTTTGCCCCAGGTTTGTAATAACATCTACCTACTCCCCAATGGCCCCATTGCTAGGAGTTTTTGATCTGCTGTCTGGAGCCTTGTTCAGTATCATATATGTGATGTGATTGGAGATCTATGTGCTTGTGGACAAAAAAACTCAACAGGTCCATTATTATAGTAGCATTATATCCAGTAATGTGTGGAGTCTGTGTCAAGGTCCACCAAGACATTCTGGCCAATACGAGGTCTCGGGCTGCCAACTCCAGGTTGGAAAGTTCCTGGAGATTTAAGGGTGGATCCTGGAGACAGCAGGGTTTGGGGAAGGGAGGGACGTCAATGTTTTATTTTTATTTATTTTCTTCGATTTCTGACTCGCCCTCCCTGGCAAAAAACGGGCCCAGGGCGAGTTACAACATTAAAACAATATACAGTCGTAGTCAATGGGGTTATAATGCCAAAGAGTCCACCTTCTGAAGCAGCCATTTTCTCCAGGCGAACTGGCCCCTGTCATCTAGAGATCAGTTGTAATTCCAGGAGATCTCCAGCCAGATTGGCAAAGATGCCGCTTCACTGCAATAGGTAGGGTTGCCAGGTCCCTCTTCGCCACCAGCGGAAGGTTTTTGGGGCATAGTCTGAGGAGGGTGGGGTTTGGGGAGGGGCTTCAATGCCATAGAGTCCAATTACCAAAGCGGCCGTTTTCTCCAGGTGAACTGATCTCTATCTGCTGGGGATCAGTTGTAATAGCAGGAGATCTCCAGCTACTACTTGGAGGGGGGCAACCCTAGCAATAGGCCGGAGCTAGGTAACGTGATACTCCCCACGATCTTTAATTAAAAGCATTGGGGACAGATTTGCTCCCTGACGCTGTGTTCCTTCAAACGCTGCAACTCTTTAAAAAGAATATTTTGCCACCATGAGGACTAGAACATTGCTTCAAAAACAAAAAAAACCCAGATCCTAAGAGCTGCTCAGTTCTATGTGGAAAGGTCTTCATGATTTGCCCGAGACTGCTGCAACTCTTTAAAAAGAATATTTTGCCACCATGAGGACTAGACCCTTGCTTTCAAACCAAAAAAACTCCAGGTCCTCAGGGCTGCTCAGTTCTCTGTGGAAAGACCTTCACGATTTGCCCAAGACTGCTCCAGCTCTAAAGAATATTTTGCCACCATGAGGACTAGACCCTTGCTTTTAAAACAACCCTCTCTTGAGATTCTCTGAACAGCCCGATTCCGTACTTAAATTTCTCCTGCAGCCCCACGGTCCAATATTTATCTAACCTCCTTTCTCACCTTTCTGCCACAGCGTGAGCAGCTGGGATGCTAAAATGTGCACACATGTAAAGAAAGAACTGATTAAAAAACACAAATGACAACGGCATTCCCTTTCCCGCTATGTTGTGTGTATTTTTAAGCATCAAGTTAGGGTTTCCCCCCCACTTCCAAAGTAAGTGGGGAAATTAATTTAGTTCATTTTATCCATCCATTTTGATAAATTACTCCAGCCCATTCTGTGCGCAAAGACTACCCCCTTTTACCCCCCCTACCTAACTCCCCCCTCTCCATCCACCCCCCGAGGTCCTGTCCTTTGCCCAGAGATGGCCAAGATTTATTACTTTAGCCAGATGTGAATTTCCTAATCAACACATGACCATCTGGCTCGAACGTAACCTTCACTTTTGGACAGCCTGTCTCTGTGGCAACATCTGGCTTCTATGCTACAAGCTGGCGACCGGCCCAACCCTGTTTTGCCTCAATGCACAGCTCAGTTCGGCTTATCCAGCAGAGGGAAGGAAGAGAGGATATTCTGGGAGCCGGCCCCTTTCGGAGACCGGGCAGTGGACAGAAGTGTAGAATGTACAAGGGGAGATCTCCTGGGAACCCTGTATACACCACCTTGGATCATAAGAACATAAGGAAAGCCCTGCTGGATCAGACCGAGGCCCATCAAGTCCAGCAGTCTGTTCACACCGTGGCCAACCAGGTACCTCTAGGAAGCCCACAAGCAAGACGACTGCAGCAGCACCATCCTGCCCATGTTCCACCGCACCCAAAATAATAGGCATGCTCCTCTGATACTAGAGAGAACAGGTATGCAGCATGACTAGTATCCATTTTAACTAGTAGCCATGAATACCCCTCTCCTCCATGAACATGTCCACTCCCCTTTTAAAGTCTTCCAAGTTGGCAGCCATCACCACATTTTGGGGCACGGAGTTCCACAATTTAACTATGCATTGTGTAAAAAAATAGTTCCTTTTATCTGTTTTGAATCTCTAACCCCCCAGCATCAGCAGATGACCCCACATTCTAGTATTATGGGAGAGGGAGAAAAGCTCCCTGTCCACTCTCTCCAAACCATGCATAATTTTATAGACCTCTATCATGTCTCCCCTCAGCCGCCTTCTTTCCAAGCTAAACAGCCCTAAGCATTTTAACCGCCCCTCAGGGCAGTTGCTCCAGTCCCCTGATCTTTTTGGTTGCTCTTTTCTGCACCTTCTCAAGCTCTGTAACATCCTTTTTTAGGTGTGGTGACCAGAACAGTACACAGTATTCCAAGTGTGGTCTCACCATAGATTTGTACAAGGGCAGTATGATAGCAGCAGTTTTATTCTCAATTTCTCGTCTAATTATGGCCAGCATGGAATTTGCCTTATTCCTATTATAACACGCTATCATCTAGCTCCATCTGAATATCTCTCTGTTATAGAGCTAAATAAGCAAAGGAGAGCCCTAACCCTGGCAAGAGGGTCGGCCTTGCCTTCAGCAATCCTGGAGGGAAAATATAGGAAGTTATCGAGATCTGAGTGGGGATGCCCTTGCAGGTCAGGTGAAATGGAAAGTATAAGTCATGTTCTATTTTTGGCATATCTATTACGAGGGAATCCGTCAGAAGCTAATTCTTCCTCTCATTAACGCAATGGAATCCAGTCCGGAGGAAGAGAAAATGACATTCCTCTTATGGGAGGGAGAATCTCAGTGTTATTTACAGGTAGCCAAATATTGTTCTGCGGCAATTAAAATCCGCTTGGAAAAGGTTACGAGTGTTAATAAGGTTAATTTTAATGGATATAATTTTACGAAGAGATTATATTGTAATGTTTTATTACAAGGTTTTATTAACAAGTTTTTATTAACAAGGTTTGTACCTTTTCTGGCTAATGCCGTAATAATAAATCTCTCTCACACCACCTTGCATTCCACAATGGAAGAAAGGTAGAATGTAAAATACAGGTTGAGTATCCCTTATCCGGACATCCAATATCCAGACTGACCCGAAAACCGGACTTTTCAAGCCGGCAGGCATTGCTCACCGGCACTCAGCAGCCCGCCAGTTTGCTTTCTAATGGTTCAATGTACACAAAATTGTTAAAAATATTATTTAAAATTACACTCAGGCTATGCGTATAAAGTTTGTATACAACATAAATGAATGCTGTGTTTAGATATCCCCAAGATATCTCATTATGTATATGTAAAAATTCCAAAATATTCCAAAATACGGAAAAATCCAAAATATGGGCCACTTCTGCTCCCAAGCCGTTTGGGTAAGGGATACTCAACCTGTATAACCTCCCACACAAAAACTAACAAAGCTACCTTCAAAAGAGTCAGATTGTTTGGCTCATATAGCTCAATACCATCTACTTTAACCAGTAGCAGCCCTTCAGGTCTGAGTCCAGGAAATGTCTTATCAAGTACTAGAGGTCTTTCAGCTATCGGGGTTTGAACCAGTGACCTTCTGCCTGCAAAGTGAATGCTCTTCCTCTGAGCCACAGTCTCTCCCTGAATTCTGATGGGACTTGGATAACCAGAGTGGTGGAGGAAAGTGCCATCAATTTGCAGCCAACTTACTGCAACCCCACAGGGTTGAACACATGAAGCTGCCTTCTACTGAATCAGACCCTTGGTCCATCAAAGTCAGTATTGTCTACTCAGACTGGTGGCGGCTCTCCAGGGTCTCACGTAGAGGTCTTTCACATCACCTACTTGCCTGGTCCCTTTAACTGGAGATGCCGGGGATTGAACCTGGGACCTTCTGCATGCCAAGCAGATGCTCTGCCACTGAGCCATGGTCCCTCCCAAGAGATGTTCAGAGGCGGTTTGCTATTGCCTGCCTCCCCGCAGCGTCCCTGAAAGTCCTTGGTGGTCTCCCATCCAAATACCAACCAGGGCTGACCCTGCTTAGCTTCTGAGATCTGACGAGATCAGGATAGCCTGGGCCGTCCAAGTTAGGGCAGATAACCAGCATAGTCAACACCAAATGGTCTTTATACCCCTATTCAGCACAAACCTCACTGGGTAATAGGGTTGCCAGGTCCCTCTTCACCACTGGCAGAAGATTTTCGGGGCAGAGCCTGAGGAGAGTGGGGTTTAGGGAGGGGAGGGACTTCAATGCCATGGAGTCCAATGGCCAAAACGGGCTGATCTCTATCAGCTGGAGATCAGTTGTAACAGCGGGAGATCTCCTGCTATCACCTGGCGGTTAAACAAGACAAGGGCAGGGTACTGCTTCAGAGATCTGCTTGGAACCTTCTTGGTCTCCGTATCTTTCTCCTACTATGGTTTTGTAATTTCTCATATTGCGCATTGGGCTGATGAAGCCAAACGCGAAACGTGCCAAACTGATCTAGATAACATGTACCCCGAAGATTTCTGTGATATCAACCCTGGATTCATGCCTTTCAATGGAACGGCATTACGTCTCTATGGACGTTTGCCTTATGAATTGAAACTGACATTCATTGACGTTCTTTGTTAACTGTTTGCCTTGATACTTACCAGGTTTGATTCGTTTGTCTGTTTGTACCATGTAGGTGTTTTGTATGTTTTTCATGTTTGCACTGATTTTGTAACTTCACTCTTGTAATATAGCACTTTTTGTAGCCATTATTTGGGTACTGTTCCTTTGTCTGCAATTACCTGGAGGTTGGCAACCCTACTGGGTAAGCAAAGACCAGCTATCCACTTTATTGGCTGATTTATTTCAGGGATCTCTCTTTTACTGTTTGGGAAAGAACGAAGGCTAGCAGTAAAAACATCACATAAAACCTCCAACAGTAAATATGACCACCTCAATTTCAGTCAATCAAAACCAATTATGCTCAACAAGACAGCGCTGGAAACACCAAGAGTCACCATAAATCTTATGCCGACACGCCGCTGTTGGTCACATCCGCAATTCCCAGAACAAGAGCTTTTTCAAATTAAGCCAGATCTGCAAAAATCACAAAAATCGGCAAGCAGAAGGCCACTCAGGGATAGGGCGAGTCTTTCCAAAACCCTGTTTGCCACCAGGAGGACTAGACTCTTGCTTTAAAAACAACCCTCTCCCGAGATTCTCTGAACAGCACAATTCCAATGAAAAACCCAGATGCACAAAAACGTTTTAATTAAAAAGTAGGGAATGCCCGGGGTGGGGGGAGGATGAATTTCACGGGAGCAAGTGGGGTAGAGGATGTGATTTTTCTCTCCCTCACTCTTATAATATAAGCATTATTTATAATATTATGCTGGATTGGGTCTGGGAGGTATCATTTAAGAAAGTAGATTGTGAACCCTTGTAAGGACTAGTTTTTTAAAATCCTCTGCCCAGAGAAAACTAGCATCTCAAGGAAAAGCCTTTCTACCTAGCCGCTTTCCCTGACATGCTAGATTTCTACATATGAAGTAGGGTTGCCAGGTTCCCCCTCTCCCCCGGCCACTGGCCAGGAGGAGGGTAGGGTTGCCAGCTCCAGGTTGGGAAACTCCTGGATATTTTGGGGTGGAGCCTGGGGAGGACAGGGACCTCAGTGGGGTACAATGCTATAGAGTCCCCCCCCCCCCCAAGCCTCCATTTTCTCCAGGGGAACTGATCTCGGTCATCTGGAGACTGAAGGATAGATTATCCAGACACAAACCCCCTACCCAGCCTTAAATTCCTATGCTCTCTCTGTGTGTGTTAAGTGCCGTCAAGTCGCTTCCGACTCATGGCGACCCTATGAATCAAAGTCCTCCAAAATGTCCTATCTTTGACAGCCTCGCTCAGATCTTGCAAATTGAGGGCTGTGGCTTCCTTTATTGAGTCAATCCATCTCTTGTTGGGCCTTCCTCTTTTCCTGCTGCCCTCAACTTTTCCTAGCATGACTGTCTTTTCTTTGTCAGAGTGCGTACTTCATTTTCTACAACGAACCTATTAGTACATTTGATATTTTTGTTGTTCCATTACCTGGAGGTTGGCAACCCTACCAGTGACACATCCTTACACTTCCGAATCTTTTCTAGCTCCTCCATGGCTGCCCTTCCCAGCCTCAATCTCCTTCTGATTTGTGCTCTCTGTAGGGCACAATTTTGTGCCTCGCCTAGATTTTTCAGACAGGAGCAGGGGATGCGAGGCAAATGCAATTATTGATCTTCCGTGGAAGAAAGCTCATTTTGCATTCAGGACGGAACTGGGGCGAGAGAAGGAGGCGGGGAGCTCGCTCGCCCTCTTTCGAATGAAATATCAGATTTGTCTGGGAGATTTCTCGGGGGGGGGGGAAAGCAATGCTATATCACCAGGTGCCTCCTCCTCCTCTGGAAGTCATCCATCATCGGTGGCAACTGGTCCCCAAGAACCTAATTTTCTGTCTGAGTCCGGAAAACAGGCCAAGCCAAAGAGGGAGATCCTTTATAGGAGTCGCCTGTCCTCCTTAAAATGGAAAGCTGTACGTCGGCCACAGTTCCGTGGAAGAGCAGGGCAGCGGAACAAGAAGGGAACAAGATAGGAATCGTCTCCTGAATAACGCCGGCTCACTTTTTTTCTTTTTTTTAAAAGCCAGCTTCTAGCCCTTACGGATGCGAAGTTAGGCTTGGAAGTACAGGTAGAGTATCTATCCCTTATCTGTAGGGTTGCCAGGTCCCTCTTCACCACTGGTGGGAGGTTTTTGGGGCGCAGCCTGAGGAAGGCGGGATTTGGGGAGGGGAGGGACTTATCCGGACATCCCATATCTGTAGGGTTGGCAACCTCCAGGTACTAGCTGGCAATCTCCTGCTGTTACAACGGATAGAGATCAGTTCCCCTGGAGAAAACAGCCGCTTTGGCCATTGGACTCTATGGCCCTGAAGTCCCTCCCCTCCCCAAACCCCGCCCTCTTTGCCACCGGTGGGAGGTTTTTGGGGTGGAGCCTGAGGAGGGCGGGGTTTGGGGAGGGGAGGGACTTCAATGCCATAGAGTCCAATGGCCTAAGGGGCCATTTTCTCCAGGTGGACTGATCTTTATCGGCTGGAGATCAGCTGCAACAGCAGGAGATCTCCAGCTAGTACCTGGAGGTTGGCAACCCTAAATATACAGACCACTTCTGGTCCCAGGCAGTTCGGATAAGTGATACTCAACCTGTATGTGGGAGATTCCCGGTGAAAATCTCAAATGTCGGACAGATGTCTGAATCTCCTTTCCAGAGGTTAGTGGGGTAGAGGTTCAAATCCTCGTATATCCTTGACCTTCTCCATGGACTAGAGATGGCAACAGGCACAGACAGCTTTCAGAGGGAATGAGACAGATCCATGGAGGTTGGCGCGAAGGGCTTCCTTTCCCCTGCCTCAAACTCTGCCGCCAATCAATTCTCCAGCCACAAAATGCCATCTCTAGCAAACCAGGCTGGCCGGAAGAGTACCAAGCAATCTTCCTGGGGGTGGGGGTGTCTCACCTTGGACATTACAAATGCCCCCACTAATTGGTCTTTACTGCTCTCCGCCTGGCCTCCTTTGGCCCTCCGGTTTTTCAGCATGAAGGGATACATTATCGGAAAAGAACACAGGGGAAAGAGGTAGAGAAAAGTGACGGAGCATCCTCGGGCCGGATTTATGGCCTCCACAGTCAAACTGTCCCAAAGTCACAGGAAATTCTCAGCTGGACGCTTCAGAGGTTTCTCCTCGTTACCTTGAAGCCCACATTTCAGGGGGAAGCGATACAGAGCGGGGAAAGCTCCAGAAAGACTCGTTTATACTGTTTAAAAATAAAGCAGTGTTATTACGTATAGCTGTACCCGTTTGCACGAATTAAATCTGCTTCGTCAATTCAAGGAGGTGGTAGTATCCTGTGGGCCAGGAACATGATTTAAAAAACCCCTATTATGTTCAGGGGAGGGAAGGTGGCCCTGGTATGCCAGATCTTGTCAGCGTGGGAGGATTATTGGGGAGTGCGGTATCGATAATGGGATTTGCCTCGGGCCGTCTCGAAGAAAAACTCTTCCGCCGTGGGGAAGCCGCGGAGCGCAAACCTCCATCTGCAAAGCCTCTGAATCACTCGGCTTCCCCCCCCCCCCACAAACCCAATTGCCCTGAATGCAAATTAAAGTCACTACGGCACAAAGAATGAAGCGGGGAGACAGAAGCAACCAAACAGACTTTCGGGCGTTTGCCGCCAATGCTGTTTCGCAGCCCAGAAAGGATCGTGCAGAATCCTGGATTGTGGGAATGTGGCTCTCCCGTGTGGGTTAGGACCACTTCCAGGATTCTCAGGATCCGCTTTGATAAGCAGCCCCAGCCTCCCAGACGGCAGGGTCTGTGTGTCCCGGCCTCCCCTCTGGAGGTGCCATCTTTGGAGCAAGATTTGTGACGAAGGGTAGCAAGCTGCCGTCTTACCTTATTCTACACAAGAGAGCCAGCGTGGTATAGTGGTTAAGAGCGATGGTTTGAAGCGGTGGACTAGAATCTGGAGAACCGGGTTTGATTCTCCACTCCTCCACACGAGCGGCGGACACTAATCTGGAGAACCGGGTTTGATTCTCCACTCCTCCACACGAGCAACGGACACTATTCTGGAGAACCGGGTTTGATTCCCCACTCCTCCACATGAGCGGGGACGCTAATCTGGAGAACCAGGTTGGTCTCCCCACTCCTACACATGAAGCCTGGTGGGTGACCTTGGGCTAATCACGGCTCTCTCGGCCCCACCTACCTCACAAGGTGTCTGTTGTGGGGAGGGGAAGGGAAAACGACTGTAAACCGGTTTGATTCTCCATTAAGTGGTAGAGAAAGTCGGCATATAAAAAACCCCAACTCTTCTTCTACACTGAACTCTCAGTGGAGGGAGGGAAAGAACAGCATTTCTCCCTATTTGGACCAAACAACAAAAAGCCTTGGGGGGGGGGAGCAGGGGTGGAGAGAGAGAAACAAAGAACACAGCCAAGATTTGCCAGCAAGGCACAACAAAAACCTTGGGAGGAAGACAGCCTTGGTAACCAGGTTGCCGTTTGCATCCATTTCTTTCTAAATTTCCCCCCATGCCTTCTGCAAATTGCAGAGGAGCCTGCCAGTGGAGCTACGGGAGGCCCCTGACGGAGGAGGAAAGTCAAGCATCTTTTCTTTTCTTTTTCTTTTGCTTGGGACAGATTTCAGTGGGGACTGGAGAAAAAAATGGGGTGGGGGGAAGAGAAGGGAACGGATTCTCAGAGCAATCGAAAGGCCCTTTTGAACTTTGGTTTCAGTTTTAAAGCAGCTAGCAATAGCAGGGTTGGTGTTTCGTTGTTTGAGGTTTGGTGTCAGCAACGTTTATTTTGGGACGTTCTGAGTTTGGCTTGTTTGTAGGATGGGAAAGCAGTTGATAAATAAAGACCTGTTTAAGGTTTTAATTGCAGAGAGGGGGGAAGTCTGCTTGAAGACCACATGTTCTTTTTAAAAAGCATACCTTTCGGAGAGCTAGTAGCAGGGGTGAAGAGCTTCACACCACCACCCCTACTTACCACATTTGCCTTTGGCTCATAACTGGTACGTGGGAACAACATGTGCAAACAACACACACATACAACCATTTCTGGGCACAAAGCAGGGGTCACTGGGGGAATGAGGGGGTAGTTGTGCATTTCCTGTGTTGTGCAGGGGGTTGGACAAGAGGATAGGGCTATCCATGGCTACTAGTCCAAATGGATACTAGTCATGATGCATACCTATTCTCCACAGGACTGGAGGAGCATGCCTGTTATATTAGGTGCCGTGGAACGTAGGCAGGACAGTGCTGCTGCATCCGTCTTGTTTGTGGGCTTCCTAGAGGCACCTGGTTGGCCACTGTGCGAACAGACTGCTGGACTTGATGGGCCTTGGTCTGATCCAGCATGGCCTTTCTTATGTTCTTAGGGAGGACGGGGCTATCCATGGCTATTAGTCAAAATGGATACTAGTCATGACGCCCAGCTATTTTCTCCAGGATCAGAGGAGCTTCTGATGTCATACTGCCATTTTTGCAAAGGGATCTCCCAGAGATTGGGGTCCAGCACTGTTCATAAGATAGGCCTGCCAAGAATCAGTCCAGGGTCCATACCAGGCTCTGACGAAAATCCTTCCTGTCCATTTTAATCATCCAAAATTGCACCGTGAGACTATGTGAACATCTGTGCAGACTGGATTTCAATCTTAGCCTAACCATTGCTTGTCATGCGCAGATCCCCCTAGGGACTTTTCAATGACGGAGAATCATGTTGCGAGTCCCTGCCAGTATCAAATCAAATTTATTAATACGGTTGACTGACCAATCACGTGCCAACACATCAAAATTTCCAGACTCAATAGTTTTGCACTGCCCATACAAATAAAGGTGTAAAATCAATGAAAACAACCCCAGGTTAAAATTATCACCTTAAAATTGATAAAATTGTAAAATATTCTAACAATCATTCTCTAATAAAATTCTGTGTATTTTAATAGCGACAGCGCAGAACTTGGCAGTTTGGAGCGTAAGCGGAGGGTCTTCTTGTGGGATCCTGCATGGTGGGGGGAGGGTTGGGGTCACTGGGGATGTGGGAGGGAGGTAGTTGTTAAATTCCTGCATTGGGTAGGGGGTTTGACTAGATGACCCTGGTGGTCCCTTCCAACTCTATGATTCTATGATTCTCCTAATAGGAGCTTCTTTTCCAAAAGCTCAATCGACTCTTCAGGGCATTTACCAAATAGGGGGGAAATAAGCTTTGATCTAACTTCGTGGTAGAATGGGCAACATATCAGTGCATGTTCGATGGTTTCAATGTCCCCTGTCCCACACAGACATAACCTCTCTGATCTAGGGATCTTCTTATATTTCCCTTCTAAAACAGCTGATGGTAGGGCCTGGCATCTGCCAGTAAAGATTCACATGCAACCAGAGAAAATGCACAACCTCTACCATAGCAATCCAGTGCCATAACCAACCTTTAATGCATGCACAACTCTTCACGTGTGCACATATCCTGCATGCACAACTTTCTTAGGACTCATTAAGCCTTGCAGAGGATAGCGGGACATTAGACATATGCGGAATCAGGGTGTGTGTGAGGGAGAGAAAAGATCTCGCTGGCCTAATCCTCCCCACCCCCCGACCCCCAAAGGAAATTTCATCTGCTTGCAGGCAACTAAAAGAGAGAGACTTACGGTCGCGAGTGGGCAGTTTCATAACGCTCAAACACATGGGCGAGGTCGTGCTTGTTGTTCATGTAGCACAGCATGCACAAGTCATAATCAAAGCAGATCTTGCACTTCCAGCGCATCCCACGGATCCCGTGTTTCTTGCAGCAATCACAGATAATGTTGGGGTGCCGGACACCTAGCAAAGAGAGAAGACCATGAGAGCTGCATGCCATCAGCTTAAGTGCTGGGAAAGCCCCGCTGGAGCGGACCAAAGGTCTGTTGAGGCCACAATCCTGTAAGGACTCGTTTTTAAAACCCTCTGCACAGAGAAAACTAGCATCTCAAGGGAAAGCCTTTCTACACAGCCGCTTTCCCTGACATGCTAGAGTTCTACATATGCAGTAGGGTTGCCAGGTGCTCCCTAGCCAACGGCAGGGGGTGAGGTAGGGTTGCCAGCTCCAGGTTGGGAAACTCCTGGAGATTTGGGGATGGAGCCTGGGGAGGGCAGGGACCTCAGTGGGGTGCAATGCCACAGAGTCCACCCTACAAAGCGTCCATTTTCTCCGGAGAAGCTGATCTCTGTAGTCTGGAGATGAGCTGTAATGCCAGGGGATCCCCAGGTGCCACCTAGTGCCACCCTTCTGTGAAATGGGGCTGAACTATATTTTACTGCATTCTGCAAACACAAAAATTCTGCAGGTCACGCGGCTACTGGGGTGGCCGAACAAGCAAACAACAAGAAAGCCTGGGAGCTAGGGTTGCCAGCCCCCAGGCACTAGCAGGAGATCTCCCACTATTACAACTGATCTCCAGCTGATAGAGATCAGTTCCCCTGGAGAAAATGGGCACTTTGGCCATTGGGCACTATGGCGTTGAAGCCCCTCCCCTTCCCAAACCCCTCCCTCCTCAGGCTCTGCCCCAAAAACCTCCCGCCGGTGGCGAAGAGGGACCTGGTAACACTACCGTGGGCACACTTTATGTACGAACGCCATCACAAACTTTGTTTCAAAACCTTACGCCCTTCCTGCCCGCCCCCACCCGCCGGGTATTTTTATCAAAATTGGATCCTTGGAACAAAAGATTTCCATGGCAACTGTCCTGCTGTTTAATTTATGACGCTCCCGCTTTTCTGGGTTAACTGAACCCCCCCGCTGGTCCTTCGCCGTCACAACCCAACCTTGAGTTGTTAAATGTTGTCGAGAGAGAGAGTGTGTGTGTGTGTGTGTGTGTGGTGTGGTGGGTGGGTGGGTGTTCTCTGATGGAAATGGGGCAAGAGACTTTTCATTGTCTGCTGGGGAAGTATTTTTAGTCCCCGGTCTAATTTTAGACCCGTGTCATTAGGACAGACAGCAAAAGCGTCGCCTGAAATAGATATGTGAGTTCTGTACAATTTTCTCATTTTGGAAACTTTGCTGGGGGGGGGGGGGCAGGAGGTAAGAGAGACAGGGCCGGCGTGGAGAAATGGCGAGGCTGTCGAACTGAGACCGAAGAGACCCGGGTTCAAATCAACCGTGACACTTTCTGGGTGACCTCAGCCTGGTCGCTCTCAGTCAGAGCTGCTGTGAGGATAGAGCATAGGGTTGCCAGGTCCCTCTTCACCACCGGCGGGAGATTTTTGGGGCGAAGCCTGAGGAGGGAGGGGGTTTGAGGAGGGACTTCAATGCCATAGAGTCCAATTGCCAATGCGGCCATTTTCTCCAGGGGAACTGATCTCTATCGGCTGGAGATCAGTTGTAATAGCAGATCTCCAGCTAGTACCTGGAGGTTGGCAACCCTAATAAAGCATGAACTCCATATGCTTTCCTGAGAGGAAGCGAAGGACAAAACTGCGATTGTGAGTATATGTATCGGGCTGTAACAGGTCTTAATTGGGGTTGCCAGCTCCAGGTTAGGAAATACCTGGAGATTTGGGGGGGTCTAGCCCGGGGAGGGTGGGGTTTGGGGAGGGACTTCAGTGGGGTATAATGCTATAGATGTCCACCTTCCAAAGAGGAAAATAAAAAAGGCTGGATCTTCAGGACTGGGTAGGGTTGCCAGGTCCCTCTTCGCTACTGGCAGGAGGTTTAGGGGTGGAGCCTGAGGAGGGTGGGGAGGGGCTTCAATGCCATAGAGTCCAATTGCTAGGGTTGCCAGGTCCCTCTTCACCACCGGCGGTAGGTTTTGGGGGCGGAGCCTGAGGAGGACGGGGTTTAGGGAGGGGAGGGACTTCAATGCCATAGAGACCAATTGCCAAAGTGGCCATTTTTTCCAGGTGAACGGAACTCTATCAGCTGGAGATCAGTTGTAATAGCAGGAGATCTCCAGCTACTGCCTGGAGGTTGGCAACCCTAGCGTCGGGGGAATGTCACTTCCAGGAACAACAACATCAGCCGGTTAATTCTACCCAAAGCGGCATCCGCTTGTTGGAAACATGAATCCTAGACATTTAAAAGCTTGTGCCAGAAGGAAAACAGCCTTACCTATTTGTGCATTATCATACAACAGAAGGTCATATGCTCCTTGGAACCCCGTCCGGTAGTTGGTGCGGGTTCCTTGATCCCACTGTACCACCACGGTCTTGTCCGGCGTCGTCGGGCTCCCTTGCCGGCCAATCTCTACCACGGTCCCGACGTTCCCTTCGCCGTTGTCCTGCTTGCCCCACTTCCAATCCAGGCCGCGCACCACCCGCATCCCGACCTGCATGCTTGCACAGGGGTCCAAGTCCATTGCGGGGCGGGGGCAACCTCAGCTCGACCGCCCGTCGGCAGGCTCAAGGGAAGAGCGGGGCGGGCAATGCATTGGCAAAACCTAGGGAAGGGGCAAAGAGCCGTTGTTAGAAACCAGCGCCAGAGACCTGGAGGCCCAGAAGAGGTCGGGAACCTTTCTAAGGGAGCTTTCAGCCCCCAAAGAGGATGCTGGAGCCAAAATATTCGCCAATATTTGAAACGTATCGAAGTTTCCAGGTCCCGCCTTTCTTCCTTTCCTTCAAGCTCCCTTGACCCAGAGGTCTTGAGCAGTGAATGAGGAGCCTTTACTTCTTTAAGGAAAATATGAGCAAAATCCTACGAGGAAACTCGGGAGAGTAAATTCTGTCCATCTCTAACCTTCCACGGGCCACAGGCCTGCCTAATTTTATCTCGAGGATCTCCTAGAAAGGATATTCCACAGCTGGACCTCTTATTCCATAGGCAAAGTGTTCTCATAATTAAGAAATCTGCCCTTGCTTGTAGTTTAAATACATCGCTTCAACCCTCAGGTGAAAAGACTCATATAGATACATCGCCTGCCGTACTGTGAAACCCAAGATACCACCCACGGGCAATTTTCATGGGAAGAAGTGCTCTGCTGTTGCCTAGCAACCAGTGGTCCAACATCCACCCACCCTGGAAGAAGCTGTTGTGTGGCTACCTAGCAACCGCCGTCTCCTGCCTTCACTCAGAACAAAACAGGTATGAGTTACCATTGCTCACGTCTAAGACACACCATCACTGGGAGTTGTTAGTTGGTGCAAAGTAGCAGCTGAGAGAATGAGCAGAGATCTGGGAAGTCTCCACTCCAGGTCTTACCTCTGCTCCAAACTCACTAGGTGGCCTTAGTCAACTCAACCCCCCTCATCTGCAACGTAGAGATAATACCACCGGCCTACCTATCATCTGCAATGTAGAGATAATACCACTGGCCATGAAGACTACATCAAGATAATACATTCAGAGGTAGTAAACTAGGAGGCAACGTCAGGTCAGGGGACGGCCTCGGTCTCTATGGCCTGTTGTTGGGCCTCCAGAGGAACCGGTTGGCCACTGTGTGAGATAGGATGTTAGAGTAGATGGACCACTGGTCTTGGTCTCTTATGTTCTTAATGTGTGTGAGACATAAATTCCCTCTCCCACCCACCGCGGTTGGGTATTCTTGTCCAACTGGCAGGGCTGGTGTCAACAGTTGGCAAGATGGAACATCTACCAAGGCCCACAGGCCAGAAGAGGGCCCATCGCCAACCAGACACTCCTAACCCATACCAGGAATATGAGATCAAATCAGTTTTATGCAAAATCAGCACCAATAAGGAGCAGGAAAGACTCGCACTCCATTCCAGTGCGCCCTCATGCACACAACGGGGTGGCATCCTTTAATGGAGCACATCTTGTCAGGGGCCCCGAAACCCTGAAGACGGCTTGCATGACTGCCCTTGAAAACCATCCCACGCAGGCCTTTCCAGCCCCGATATGGAGAAGACATTTTTTTCTACAACAGCAATATCAACAAACGTGAGATTCCTCCAGTGAATTAACCCCAGAAAAGGAATGGAAATTAAAATGTGGACTTCCCCACAAGAGGGAACAGAACAAAAATAACCAACGAAGCCTGGGAATTTGCAAATTACCACAGCTGGTAACTAATATCACCCTGGCCATCTGGGGTTCGGTCATTCCAGAATGAAGCGTCACAGCCCCCACCCCCCGACCCATTTTCTCTCGTCATTTTTCGCTTCAGACATTACCAGGGAAACAGCTCTTTGGGAGACCACAGTTAAAACCCTGTCCTTAAGGGGATTATGTCCAGCAGTATCAATTAAGGGATTAACGGACAATTAAAAAAAAAAACCAAGATAAGCAAACACAGACATCATAATTAGCTCGGCAAGTGGGGAAACTTAGCCTATTTTTGTGATGTCAGAAAACAGCCCCCCAAAAGCCCTCAATAAAACTGAAAGCTTGTAATTAAAAATAGTACGGACATGATGCTCAAGCACACGACTGTACTAAAATCTCCTACACATTGTTAGATTAAGGAGGCTGAATATCTGTGATAAGATAAAAAAATACAATTTAATAACTGCCCTTTGAGGAAGTTGGCATTTAAAACGTGACCGAAGGAAGAGGGAGAACCATTGTTCCCTCTATTGTTTTGGAGATAAAGTTTTATGGTCTTCAAAGATTAGAGTGCGGGTACTCTCACCGTATGCCAAAACGCAAACCCCAAGAAACTGATCGAAGGCAGAATTTCCCAAGAATTGCAGACAGTTGAGAATAGCTGTTACCAAACTTTTAAAACACACCCAAATACCAAACTTTTAAAACATACCAAACTTTTAAAACACACCCAAAAGAGCTGGGTATGTTTAGCCTGAAGAGAAGATTGAAAGGGGATATGATAACCATGTTCAAATATTTGAAGGGCTGTCATATAGAGGAGGGTGCCGAGTTGTTTTCTGTTGCTCAAGGTCGGACCAGAACCAACGGGTTGAAATTCAATCAAAAGAGTTTCCGTCTAGACATTAGGAAGAATTTTCTAACAGAGCGGTTCCTCAGTGGAACAGGCTTCCTCGGGAGGTGGTGGGCTCTCCTTCCCTGGAGGTTTTTAAGAAGAGGTTAGATGGCCATCTGTCAGCAATGCTGATTCTGTGATCTTAGGCAGATGATGACAGGGAGGGCATCTTGGCCATCTTCTGGTCACTAGGGGTGTGGAGGGGGGAGGTACTCCCTTTCCTGCATTGTGCAGGGGGTTGGACTTGATGGCCTTGGTGGTCCCTTCCAACTTTATGATTCTATGATACTTGACTCTGGTGCCTGTCAAAATATTTACTTTCAGAATGTGGGAAAGGGAGGAGTTTGCTGAATTCACCTGCCTCAGGAGTTACAGCATTCATTTGTGTATACCTGGGGCCAACCAGCACTGAACCGTATCCAGAAAATCTCATTTCTCATTTAAAAAAAATTAAGAACCCGCCAGTAGTGAAGGGGGACCTGGCAGCCCTAACCCATTGTCCCCACCCCCTTGTCTCTTAGGGTTGCCAGGTCCCTCTTTGCCACCGGCGGGAGGTTTTTGGGGCAGAGCCTGAGGAGGGCGGGGTTTGGGGAGGGGAGGGACTTCGTTGCCATAGAGTCCAATGGCCAAAGCGGCCGTTTTCTCCGGGTGAACTGATGTCTATCGGCTGGAGATCAGTTGTAACAGTGGAAGGTTGGCAACCCTACTGTCTCTACACACTCAAAGTCCTCAATCCAAAGATCCCCACCCTTCTTTCCTGTCGCAAGCACAATTTCTACCCGAAGCACCACTCCTGCTAAATCATTCGTGCACAATTACATTAAGGAACCACATGTAAACGTACTCCCTTAATTCGGCTTAGCCTGGCCATCTTGGGAAACGGGAGAAGGCTGGCAAGGAATGCCAAACCGCCGCCTGCCAAAGCTCCGGTCACGCGAGGGGCCAGGCCCTAAATCCTCCCTGTCTCCCAAAATCTCGCAGGCACATTACAAAACGGGCCATTTTCTCCGTCTCCCTTCTGGCCAGCATCCCTTGAATGCCGAATGAAAGCTTACGTAAGGCCCTGGTTGGGGGGCGGGGGCTCCCACTGACATGGGAACGGCCCCAAGTTCCTCCCTCTAATCTGGGCCATCCCGAAACCGTGTTTCGACGGTCCGGCACTCGCCCCGCTTAAGCGTGCGGAGCTAATTCGGTTCACATGTGGCGCAAGAGGGATTTTTTTTTTAAAAAAGAACCACACTGTTTTTGCCAACAAGAGAAACGCGCTGGACTGGTGAGCAGGGCAGCCAGCTGTTGCTTTGGCCTTGCCAACGCAGAACTTCCCACCTCTGCCTACGGCTACAGTTTGTTCGGGCGCTCCCCACCACCGCCACCTCTGTATGGGGCTGCCCCATTTCTAGATGGGGCTTCAAATAAAAAGAAGAAGAAGAGTTGGTTTTTTATATGCCGACTTTCTCTACCACTTAAGGGAGACTCAAACCGGCTTACAATCACCTTCCCTTCCCCGCCCCACAACACACACCCAGTGAGGTAGGTGGGGCTGAGAGAATGTGACTTGCCCAAGGACACCCAGCTGGCTTCATGTGTCGGAGTGGGGAAACCAATCCAGTTCACCAGATTAGAGTCCGCCGCTCATGTGGTGGAGTGGGGAATCGAACCTGGTTCTCCAGATCACAATCCACCGCTCCAAACCACCGCTCTTAACCACTACACCACGCTGGCTCTGAATGTAGAGGGCTAGACCCCACATGCAGTGGTCTTCAGATAACAGCGATATTATAACCCCAAAAAAACTGTTTATATTTTAGCATCCAGGAATTGTTGGGGTCCAAACGAAACATGCGCGCTGATAAAACACAAACCCTTGCCACCTTATTTATTCAAATGTGTTTCATCTAATACAAAAGCTTTCGCTTACTTATCATGAGCGTCTTTAAAAAAAATAAAGAACAAGCACCCCTGTAATCTGGCAAAGGGAGCTTTGACTCTCAAAGGCTTATACCCACCAAATCTTGTTGGCCTCTAAGATGCTACTGGACTCGAATCTAGTCTAGAGAGCAGTTGTAATTCTGGGAGACTGCCGGGTTCCCCCTGGAAAGTGTTGCCAACTCTGGGTTGGGAAATTCCTGGAAATTTTGGGGGTGGAGCCTGGAGAGGAGTGATCCTTGGATTTCTGTGGGAATAGGGAATACCCAAGAACTATGTCATGGGTGATAACAAGGGTTGCCAGGTCCATCTTCACCACCGGCGGGAGGTTTTTGGGATGGAGCCTGAGGAGGGCGGGGTCCGGGGAGGGGAGGGACTTCAATGCCAATTGCCAAAGCCGCCGTTTTCTCCAGGGGAACTGATCTCTATCGGCTGGAGATCAGTTGTAATAGCAGGAGATCTCCTGCTAGTACCTGGAGGTTCACACAAATACAGACACTTTCTATGTACAATGAAGTTACAATCCAAAAAAACGCACAAGAGTCTGGTTTAAATATAAACCCCAATATACAACGTAACAACTATATTGTTACAATCTCCACACTTGTAGAAAAAAACACCAACAATAATGAGAGACTACTATTTCCTATAACAGGTAAGTATAGTGTAACATACAATATTTCAACAAAGTAATGATCTTAAATATGTCCAAAGTATGCCTTTTGTTTTCTTTCAGATGTCAGGCAGAAGAGGAAACGATCGTTTCAGTTCTTCTTCAGTTCCTCCTCTGACACCTATCATATACAATAACACCGTCACACATCTGCCCATTAGCCTAAAATTAAATTATACACTTTTAACTTTTTTTACAAATTGCTTTTGTATTTATTAAGGCTTTATAGTAAAAGTCTTTTAATTTTCATGAAAATTAGACTATTAAGAAATAATACCAACGGAACTTTGAAGGTACTTTTATTAAAGACTTTTACTATAAAGACTTAATAAATATAAAAGCAATTTGTAAAAAAAAAGTTAAATACTGGCAACCCTATTTGGGACAGGGAGGGCTCTCAGTGTGGGTATGATCTCAGTGTGGGTATAATGCAATACAGTCCACCCTCCAAAAGCACCCATTTTCTCCAAGGGAGCGGATCTCTCTAGCCTGGAGACCAGTTGCAATTCCAGGAGATCTCCAGGCCCCACCTGCAACCCAACCCCTGGAGGTTAGTCACCCTAAATGGTGACCATGAAGACAGTTCATGGTTGCGCTCCCAGGGGTTGTTTTGCAGTTCTCTCCAAGGCCAGATTAGATCACCACTCCGTGCCCCGTGTTTAGACTTCATGGGTTCCTTCAGTGTGGGAAATGCCAAGTGCTCCTTCCTGCCACTGGAAGGGGGGTTGCCAGGGTACTGGTTATCTCTTATTGCTTTGTATAGATGCCAAATGCTTTCCCTTAGTCCCTCACTAGTAACATCTTGAAGATGACTTCTGTAACCTGCCGTGCTTAATCAATAAAACTGCTTTCGTGGACTTGCCGTCTGCTGGAGTCTGTTTATGGGCTTGCAGCAGGACTAGAGCTGACACCTGCACCTTTTCACTCCAGAGAGAGCGGAAAAGCCCGGGTTCTCCTGCCCGGGCTCCTTATTCCGAGTGACTCCGCATTTATTTACTACATTTCTACCCCACTCTCCCCAACCCGAAGGCTGGGCTCAGAGCGGCATCAAAACCATCGGCCCACGCTCTCCATCGGGCCAAGCAACAGCATTTCTAGCAGCACGAATTAGTGTTCTAAAATGCAACGAGTGAACAAGCACCCACGCCCTCTGCTGCCAACCTCAAAGTTTCAGACTGCTCTGAGCCACAAAAAGATGGACAGGAATCTGCCCCCGTTTCGAGGCCTAGCTCTAAACCAAGGTTGGGGCGGGAGGAGGAGAGATATTGTAACTGGAGGATTGAACACAACATCCACCTGGGTATTTCCTCAATTGCCAATTAGAGTTGCCAACCTCCAGGTACTAGCTGGAGATCTCCTGCTATTACAACTGATCTCCAGCCAACAGAGATCAGTTCCCCTGGAGAAAATGACCACTTTGGCAGTCGGACTCTATGGCATTGAAGTCCCTCCCCTCCCCAAACCCCGCCCTTCTCAGGCTCCGCCCCAAAAACCTCCCGCCGCTGGCAAAGACGGACCTGGCAACCCTACTTACAATCACCTTCCCTTCTCCCGCCCCACCAACAGGCACCTTGTGGGGTAGGTGAAGTTGGGAGAGTTCTGAGAGAAGTGCGACTGGCCCAAGGTCCCCCAAAGGCTGCGTGTGCAGGAGCAGGGGAAACAAGCCCGGTTCACCAGATTAGAGTCTGCCACTCATGTGGAGGAACGGGGAATCGAACCCGGCTCTCCAGATTAGAGTCTGCCACTCCTGTGGAGGAGCGGGGAATCGAACCCGGCTCTCCAGATTAGAGTCCGCCACTCTTAACCACTGCAGCACGCTGGCTCTTCTTCTTCTGCAAAAGATTGCCTGACGTTCTCTAGAAGCCAAACGCAGAATCAGCGTTTCGAACTTTCTCAGTCAAATTATATGATCTAGCTCAAAGCTTCTTAAACTGTGAGTAACTGAATGTGGGGGTGGGGGTCACGAAAAATTTGGCAACAGTAAATGGTAAACTTATATGTATACCAAAGAATTGTTTTCAAATAAATTCCTTTATGATTTATTGTCAGTAAATGTTTGATTTGTATACCTATCTTATATACCTACATGCCCGGGGTCGTGTACCAATTTCTCGGGCGAGAAGGGGTCGCGAGTGGAAAATGTTTAAGGTCTAGCTGAAAGGAAAGGGGAGGGAGAAACGGAAGCTAACACTCTTTTTATAGCTACAGAACCTAGCACTAGGAAGATCTCCCAATACAACATACACTACATATTCAAATTAATATTTAGACACCACCAAAGCAGTGTCCAACAGCCTGCCAGGTGCCAGTTAAGCAAAGTTGTGCTTTTAACTTTCCTTTTGCTGATCTGTGCTATTGTTGTGTGCAATAAAGAGGACACTGAAGCCCCGTAGCCCAAAAACACATTTAGCAACAACCCCGCTTGCTCCCGCGATTTCATGGAAACAAAATACCTCCTTCTTTGCAACCACCAGGACTAGAAACATGATTATTGCTGTCAGATACAAGTAAGGTCTTAACAAATGAAGTTGTTAGATTTGCTTGGTTAGCAATAAAAATAAGACAGCGCCGGACCAAATCCATACAAATAGCTATGGAAGTATGGGATGGGTATTGTTTGGAACTTATTGATTGTTATTTTGTATCAACCCTATGAATTTCCGTGTATTGATTATTCAGTAACCCCGTTAAATACCTGAATTTTGTTTTATCCTGAATATTTGTGTTTTGCCATATATTTTGTAATATTTTGTTTGTTTTGAGGGTCCATGACCGTAATAATAAATATGAAGTCCCTCTCCCCCACCCCCCAAAAAGTTGAGGTTTCACATTCTGCATTGCCCCCACCCGGCTTCTGAGGAACATGCCGCCGCCTCGCCTATGGATTGTGAAGAAAATACATATTTTATGAAGTTCAGATGCGGCGACAGAAACTCGTCTGGAAGTTACCCGCAAGCAGGGCAAGGGGCGTCCCTACTCTGCGTTGCCTGTATCCAGGCAAGGACCTACCGGTGGCAAGCCTCGAATCTCTAAAGGCTCCCCAGCCTTGTGGAAATCCGTGTCCCGGCACGTAGCGGAGGCAAGGTGACCAGTCATAACGGGCCCATTTTACGCTTCGTCCTTTGGAAGAAACAGACCCCCAATCCTGCCAAGGCTGCAACCGCAATGGGATGAGACGTTTCCAGGCAGTATCAAGGCAGAAACGTTTAAAAAATGGAGGTCCCTACAAGAGCTTGCGCTTTTCAGAGCTGGAGGAGAGAGGGGGGGTCTTTGTTGTCTTCGCTTGCTCAGAAAGGTGCAATCCCAAGGTTTTAAAAGCAGGTTTTCCAGATGATCTCGCCTGAGAATTATTCCGAGTGCCAGCGGGTCTCCCGAGCTAGATCCGAGTCCAGTATCAACTTAGAGGCCCACAAGATTTCCGGGGTACGGGCTTACGAGAGTCAAAGCCGTGTGTGTCTTCTGGAAGCTCGAAGCGAGTCAGGGGAGATTAGGGATGGTCGTTTCCAGGTGGCGGCTTCGAGGTTTCCCAGGAGAACCAGCTGCTACCGGAGCCCTTCCGCTGCTGCAATCGGATTATTTCCCTGAAGGTACATTAGGAACCTTCTGCATTATATCCAGAAAAGATGGAAGAAGCTAAACAGATTACCCCCACCTCCGATCCACTGTCTCTGGGATTGAAAGACCAAGGATTCTATTTTCATTCAAGATCTTCGGCTCTACTGAGATGTCCTCGTCAGTCTTTGGCTCAAGCCCAGAGCCTGAAGGATGCTAGCTCTGCTCTCTTTTGGGGACCCACCCCCTGCACCTGGAAAACAGGATCTCTTTGCTCCGCTTTGCTGGCAATGCTTTGGCAGAAAGGAGTGATGGTTGCAGGCTCCCCCGAGATCCAATCTGGCAGAGAGACAGGGAAGAAATCGTTCGGTCCCCTCGCCTTGGTGGCAGGGACCCTTTCGAAAGGCACCACGCAGACGCCTCCTGTCTCCCTCCCCGGAGGCTGCATTGAATGACAGCGGCCAAAAAGAACGGTGACAGGCACTTAAAGCCGCCCGTCTCCCTGCCTGGCCAAGGAGGTTGAATAATAAAACAGTCCGAAAGGAACCAACGAGGGGGGGGGGGATGGAAAAAGGGAAGCTCCACCCACTGGCTTCAAGCCCGCAATCCTCCCCTACAGCTCAATCCATCCAAAAATGAGCGTAGACTGTGCATTTGGAGCGGTGGACTCTAATCTGGGGAGCCAGGAATGATTCCCCACTCTTGCACATGAAGCCGGCTGGGTGACCTTGGGCTAGTCACAGTTCTCTTTGAGCTCTCAGCCTCACCTACCTCGCAGGGTGTCTGTAGTGGGGAGGGGAAGGGAAGGGGATTGTAAGCCGCTTTGATTCTTCCTTAAGTGGCAGAGAAAATCGGCATATAAGAACCAACTCTTCTTCAACACATGAAGCTGCCTTCTACCGAATCAGACCCTTGGTCCATCGAAGCCAGCATTGTCTACTCAGACCGGCAGTGGCTCTTCATGGTCTCAGGTAGAGATCTTTCACATCACCTACTTGCCTAGTCCCTTTAACTGAAGATGCCAGGGATTGAACCTAGGACCTTCTGCATGCCAAGGGGATGCTCTGCCTGTGGGCCACAGCCCCTCCCCTCCCTCTTCTTCCTTCTCCCCAGTGCCTTCAAATCCCTCACAGTTGCCTCTGAACATACAAAGCTGCCCTTTGCAGAATCTGGCCACACATCGCTCAATATTGTCCACTCTGAGTAGAAATGGCTCTCGGGTGCAGAAAGGGCTTTCCCAACACTGAACACAGGGTTGCCAATCTCCAGCTGGTCGCTGGAGATCTCCTGCTATTGCAACTCATCTCCAGGCAACCGAGATCCGATCCCCTGGAGAAAATGGCCGCTTTGGATAGGTTGCCATGTCCCTCTTCACCACTGGTGGGAAGTTTTGGGGGCGGAGCCTGAGGAGGGCGTGGTTTGGGGCTTCAATGCCATAGAGTCCAACTGCCAAAGCGGCCATTTTCTCAAGGTGAACTGATCTAGATCGGCTGGAGATCAGTTGTAATAGCAAGAGATCTCCAGCTACTACCTGGAGGTTGGCAACCCTAGTTTTGGAAGGTGGACTCTATGGCAATACACCCCACTGAAGCCCCTCTCCAAACCCTGCCCTCCTCAGGCTCCACCACCACCACCCCGCAAATCTCCAGGTATTTCCCAACCCAGAGCTGGCAACCCTAACCTGACATCCTTTAAGGGGGAAGGCCGAGGATTGAACCGGAAAATCCCTACATGCAGTTGTCCTTCTCTTGCGTCATCATGACTCTCAAATTAAGGGACTTTCCATTGCTGCCTGAAGCTTGCTGGGGGTGGGGGAACCTACCTGAGTCCCAAAGACAAGCTTGTTCAGCGAGCCAACGTGGTGTAGTGGTAAGGTTGCCAGGTCCCTCTTTGCCACCGGTGGGAGGTTTTTGGGGCCGAGCCTGAGGAGGGCGAGATTTGGGGAGGGGAGGGACTTCAATGCCATAGAGTCCGATTGCCAAAGCAGCCATCTTCTCCAGGTGAACTGATCTCTATCGGCTGGAGATCAGTTGTAATAGTAGGAGATCTCCAGCTAGTACCTGGAGGGTGGCAACCATAAATGGTTAAGAGCAGTGGCGAAGAGGGACCTGGCAACCCTATTTATCACCCATGACATGGTTTTGAGCATTCCCTATTCCTGCACAAACGCTAAGGATCACTCCTCTGTTAGGAGAAAGCTCTCTCCCAACGCGGAGCACCTGCAATTCTTTTCACTGGAAATGCCAGGGATTGAACCTGGCACCTTCTAGCATCATAGCCTTTCCCCCAAGAGACAGGAGCTTAAGTTTCCAAAACCTCTTCCCTACAAAATCCTGTCCCCATTCCGACTGCTCAAAAAAACAGACGTCTTCGTTGAGGATCGGCTTTCGGTGTCGAATGCCAGGGAGTAAACTGGCTTAAAATAAAACCCCGCCGTGACTGCAACCCTATGCCGCTATTCAGCAGTGAAGTCCCGTGGAATCCAAGGGCACGAAACTCCAGAGTAAACATGCTTTAGGATGCAGCCGAACCAGCTGGCTTGTTCCAGATTTCTAAAGGTTGCCTTGGCCAAGCACGCCCTGGGAGAAGCACTCCCCTTTCGTTTGCATAACTTCCTTTCCACCTCTGGAGAGAAGAACAACAGTCCCCTCTAGGCATCAAAGAGGTCACCTTTCCACTGTCACTCCAAAAATACAAGAGCTCGAGCGGTTTGGATGCCAAGTCCTGAGTTTGCAGTTTTAAGTTTAACAATGGAGAAGACATTAAAAGATGAGCTGGAAATTGAAATAGGATCATAGAGTTGGAAGGGACCACCAGGGTCATCTAGTCCAACCCCCTGCTCAATGCAGAAATCCACAACTGCCTCCCCCCCACACCTAGGGTTGCCAGGTTCCTCTTCGCCACCGATGGGAGGTTTTTGGGGTAGAGCCTGAGGAGGGTGGGGTTTGGGGAGGGGACTTCAATGCCATAGAGTCCAATGGCCAAAGCGGCCATTTTCTTCAGGGAAACTGACCTCTACCAGCTGGAGATCAGTTGTAATAGCGGGAGATCTCCAGTTACTACTTGGAGGTTGGCAACCTTACCCACACCCCTACTCCATGCCCAGAAGATGGCCAAGATGCCCTCCTTCTCATGATCTGCCTACGGCCATAGAATCAGCATTGCTGACAGATGGCCATCTAGCTTCTGCTTAAAAACCTCCATGGAAGGAGAGCTCACCACCTCTCGAGGAAGCCTGTTCCAGTGAGGAACTTCTTTCATTTCCTTTTTATCAAAAATAAACTTTTCCCAGGTCTCTCTCCGCACTCTTGTTTGGGCCTTGGACTTGGGGTTGCCAACATCCAGGTGGTGGCTGGAGATCTCCCGCTATTACAACTGATCTCCAGGCGACAGAGATCAGTTCCCCTGGAGAAAATGGCCACTTTGGCGATTGGACTCTATGGCATTGAAGTCCTTCTCCTCTCCAAACCTTGCCCTCCTCAGGCTCCGCCCTGAAAATCTCCAGGTATTTCCCAACCCGGAACTGGCAACCCTACTTGAACTAACTGTCTATAGATCAAAAATTACATTCTCCGTTCCTAAATGGCATCTTTCTCCCTTGCCAGGTCAGAGAACTTAGTTTATTTAGACAGCTTATATATACATATCTATATTTTTTAAGTGTCAAGGTGGCTTCCAAAAAGATTCAGGAAAAACCAGAATCCATCACCAAAAGGCCTAAACTCACCCAGTTGAAATGCTGACCGTCACTGTAAGCAGGAAAGGAACCGCGTTCTGCAGCTCAAAGCAGCACAGTGTGTGTGTTATGTGTGTGTTAAGTGCCGTCAAGTCGCTTCCGACTCATGGCGACCTATGAATGAAAGTCCTCCAAAATGTCCTATCTTTCACAGCCTTGCTCAGATCTTGCAAACTGAGGGCTGTGGCTTCCTTTATTGAGTCAGTCTATCTCTTGTTGGGTCTTTCTCTTTTCCTGCTGCCCTTAACTTTTCCTAGCATGACTGTCTTTTCCAGTGACTCTTGCTGATGTGACCAAAATACGATAGCCTCAGTTTAGTCATTTTAGCTTCTAGGGTTAGTTCAGGCTTGATTTGATCTAGAACCCACCGATTTGTTTTTGTTTTTTTGGCAGTCCACAGGATCCGTAACCCTCTCCTCCAAAACCACATTTCAAAGGAATCTACTTTCTTCCTATCAGCTTTCTTCAATGTCCAGCTTTCACACCCATACATAGTAATAAGGAATACGATGGCATGAATTAATCTAATCTTGGTGCCCAGTGACACATCCTTACACTTCAAAATCTTTTCTAGCTCCTTCATGGCTGCCCTTCCCAGTCTCAGCCTCCTTCTGATTTCTTGGCTGCAGTCTCCCTTTTGGTTGATGGTGGAGCCAAGGAATAGAAAGTCTTGAACAAAGCAGCACAGTACCAAAGAAAAATTCAGACTCATCTTAAAAGGTCTCTCCATCTCTCTTTTCAGGGTTGTCCTTCAACCAGTCACTCTGATACTCTGATGTACTCTGATAGCCTTCCCAAGTAAGCAGTTTTTTTGGAGAATGGCAGAAGGCCAGGAAGCACGGAGCTAAAACTCTCTGACTCCTTCCCTTGGGGTGCTGCGACGCCCAAGACGAAGTCAAAGTTTTGGCTCCGGCGTTTCTCACACCGATGGTCCTCCCTTTCTATTTATCCTGCCTTTCCCTGAAGGAGCTCAGCATAGTGTACATGATTCTCCATCACCCATTTCATCCTCACAACAACCCTGTGAGGCTGAAACACAGTGCCTAGCTCAAGAGCGCTCAGCAAACTTTGTGGCTGGGTGTGGGATTTGAACCCAAGCCTCCTCCATCGGATTTAATTAATCGTTACACTACGAGGCCGAGAAACTCAGCACAGGCTTGCCTCTCAGTCCCCCTTCTGCCCTAACAGATCCAGAGCGTAGCAGAAGTCCGAGAACGCCCAACAGAAAGGCAAGAGTAAGGGAACAGTGGAACAGTAAAGGAACTCAGTAAAGGAACTCAGTGGAACAGGCTTCCTCTGGAGGTGGTGAGTTCTCCTTCCCGGGGGGGGGGGGTTAAGCAGAGGCTAGATGGCCATCTGTCAGCAATGCTGATTCTATGACCTTAGGCAGATGATGACAGGGAGGGCATCTTGGCCATCTTCTGGGCATGGAGTAGGGGTCACTGGGGGTGTGTGGGGGAGGTAAGTTGTGAGTTTCCTGCATTGTGCAGGGGGTTGGACTAGATGACCATGGTAGTTCCCTCCAACTCTATGATGATTCTATGATTCTATGCATGAACCAGAGTGCCAAAGCGCCAAGGCAAAGACGGACTGATCCGACTGAGTGACCCCTCAAGCCAGCGGAGAGATCAGCGCTGTTCAGGGCTCAGCGCTGGAGCTGTCAGCTTTGGAAATAAATTAAGTTGGTGACGAAGCTATATCCTGCTTGAATTTTTTGGTCTGGGATATGAACGGGGTGAGGGGAGAGAGAACCCAATATGGAAGAAAGTAATACAGAGCTTGAGAAGGTGCAGAAAAGAGCAACCAAAATGATTAGGGGACTAGAGCAACTGCCCTATGGGGAGCGGTTAAAACGCTTAGGGTTCTTTAGCTTGGAAAGATGGCGGCTGAAGGGAGACATGATAGAGGTCTATAAAATGATGCATGGTTTGGAGAGAGTGGACAGGGAGAAGTTTTTCTCCCTCTCCCATAATACTAGAACGCTGGGTCATCTGCTGCAGCTGGAGGGTGAGATATTCCAAATGGATAAAAGGGAGTATTTTTTCACACAACGCATAGTTAAATTGTGGAACTCCCTGCCCCAGGATGTGGTGATGGCTGCCAACTTGGAAGGCTTGAAGAGGGGAGTGGACATGTTCATGGAGGAAAGGGGTATTCATGGCTACTAGTTAAAATGAATACTGGTCATGATGCATACCTATTCCAGGATCAGAGGAGCATGCCTATTATCTTGGGTGCTGTGGAACACAGGCAGGACAATGCTGCTGCAGCCATCTTGTTTGGGGGCTTCCAAGAGGCACCTGGTTGGCCGCTGTGTGAACAGACTGCTGGACTTGATGGCCCTTGGTGTGATCCAGCATGGCCTTTCTTGTGTTCTTATGAGATGGACTGACACTATAAAGGAAGCCACGGCCCTCAGTCTGCAAGACCTGCGCAAGGCTGCTAAGGATTGGATGTTTTGGAGGATGTTGATTCATAGGGCCACCCTGGGTCAGAAGCGACTTGACGGCAGTTAACATGCACACGTCACCAAAAGAACCGGGGATGCTCTGCTATTAAAGATGCTGTCTGCTCTTGTGCCAGTTTAAAGGTGGTCGGAGCTGATGGGAAAGGAGAGGTAAGTTGTCATTTCACAAACTGTACAGCGCATGGGCTGGTGCGGCGTAGCGGCTTAAAGATCAGGGTTGCTCTGGGAGGCATTGAGTTCAGTATGGTGAAGTGGTTAAGAGTGGTGGTTTGGAGAGGTGGACTCTAATCTGGAGAACCGGGTTTGATTCCCCACTCCTCCACATAAGCGGCGGACGCTAATCTGATGAACTGTGTTGGTTTCCCCACTCCTCCACTTGAGGCCAGCTGGGTGACCTTGGGCTAGTCACAGCTTTCTTAGAGCTCCCTTAGCCCCACCTACTTCACAGGGTAGGTTGTGGGGTCTGTTGTGTCTGTTGTGGGGAGGGGAAGGGAAGGTGATTGTAAGCCGGTTTGATTCTTCCTTAAGTGGTAGAGAAAGTCAGCGTATAAAAACCGACTCTTCTTCTTCAAGTTTTACCCTGCCGCAAATTCAATAGGCAGCCTCCGCTCCCCAGTCTGTAACACAGGGATAATACTGGCTGAGCTCATCAGGCTGTTGTAAGGATGACGAGATCGCATACACAAACACCCAAATGGCTATATAAACGCCAAGCTTCATGCAGCTCTCTCTGTGTTACAGCTTGAAACAAAAAATTCAGCCAGGGGCTCTCAATTGGTCTCCGCTGGCAGGAAAGAAAGAAAGAAAGAAAGAAAGAAAGAAAGAAAGAAAGAAAGAAAGAAAGAAAGAAAGAAAGAAAGAAAGAAAGAAAGAAAGAAAGAAAGAAAGAAAGAAAGAAAGAAAGAAAGAAAGAAAGAACTAATTAAAACATATATCACTCTGATGACTTCATGATTCGCAACAGCTGCCTGGGAAATGAAGGCGCCATTCTATATCATAAACGACTGCTTTGTGTCAGGATAATCATGTGATATATGGATCAAAAACTCACGGGAGGGACATCTGCTCTGTAACCAGGAATCTGATTTGAGGGTGTGTGTTTTTAAAACCCTTTTCTTTTTGCCTGACGAACTGTGTTATAAACAGGCTTCTCTCCGCAAAAACAGCATTATTCCTGGCATTTTAAGACTTTTTTTCACCCCTTTGCAACGGTCGATGGCCCCAAACAAAGAAAGGCAACCAAAGCACTGATGAATGGAGCAGGAGAGGGATGGATGGCATAAACAGCAGTGCCGGACGGGGAAAAGCAGGGTGCGCAGCTATGCGCTGCTCCATGCGCCCCGCAATTCCAGAACATCATTCCCACTGTATCAGACCGAGGACCCCTCCGATGCAGCTGTAACATTTGTCTCTAAATAGTTAACGCCTGCTAAAACCTGCCAAAGAAGCCACTGATAAAAGCACAGGAGCAGGTTAAAAAAAAAGTTGGCAACCCAATTCAAGATGCACGCCTGGTAGGATGAGAAGCATTGGAGCTGGCCTGCTGCCCCCCCCCCCCCGCCTACTCAGTAGAAGAAGAGTTGGTTTTTACGTGCCTGCTTTCTGTACCACTTAAGGAAGAATCAAACCAGCTTACAATCACCTCCCCTCCCCCTCCCCCACAACAGACACCCTGTGAGGTAGGTGGGGCTGAGAGAGGTGTGACTAGCCCAAGGTCACCCAGCTGGCTTCGTGTGGAGGAGTGGGGAAACGAATCCGGCTCCCCAGGTTAGCCTCCGCCGCTCACATGGAGGAGTGGGGAATCAAATCCGGTTATCCGGATCAGAGTCCACCGCTCCAAACCACCGCTCTTAACCACTACACCACGCTGTCTCTCAGTCCAAGAGAGAACAGTCCCAGAGAGACCACGTGGCCCGGGAACTACTCCACTTGGGCAAATCACGCCCGCACGAAGCCCGTGGAACTCCCGGCCACAACGCTGGCAGTTTCCTTCTTTCGTAAAAGCACAACGCCCTCTCTCTCTCTCCCCTCCCCTCCTCCAGCAATATCTGAAATGGAAAATCCTCATCACTGCTTCGCTGCCAAGTGAGAGCTTAGTATTTAAAAATGGCCTCTTGGCAGGAGGGACAAGAAAACTCTTCTAAAACGAAACAGGAGCTCCGGAGATGGGCAGGACAAGGTCTTAGGAGGGTGGGGGGAGATCGGGGGAAAGGACAGAGAGAGAGAGATAAACAGACAGATTGAGCTAGACATCTCTTTAAGGACAGCCAGACCGAGGTGCATATGGAGGCAGATGAACTCCTGGGGATAGGGTTGCCAACCTCCAGGCGGGGCCTAGAAATCACCCAACATTACAACTGATCTCTAGATGACAGAGATCAGTTCCCCTGGAGAAAAGGGCTGCTTTGGAGGGGGGCCCCCATGGCATTATACTACTAGGGTTGCCAACCTACAGGTGCTCAAAATAAGTTGCTCTCCAAAATTGAGTTGTAAGAGACTTCTTCTAGGAGGTGCAAAGTACACCTTTTAATGGTTCACCTTAGGGTTGCCAACCTCCAGGTACTAGCTGGAGATCTCCCGCTACCACAACTGGTTTCCAGCAGAGAACAGTTCCCCTGGAGGAAATGGCCGCTTTGGCCATTGGACTCTATGGCATTGAGGTCCCTCCCCTCCCCAAGCCCCACCTTCCTGAGGCTCCGCCCCAGAAACCTCCAGCTAGTGGCGAAGAGGGACCTGGCAACCCTACATTATACCCTTCCCTCCCCTCCCCAGGCTCCGTCCCTAATATCTCCAAGAATTTCCCAGTCTGGAGTTGACAGCCCTACTTGTTGACTTTTGGGTGCGGCCATAAGCCCCCTCCCCATCAGAGAAATCAGAGCTTGTTTTTTTCACCTGCTGTCAAGTCACATCTGACTTAACGGTGGCGACAGCGTAGGATTTTCAAGGCAAGAGGCCTTCAGAGGTGGTTTGCCATTGCCTGCCTCCGCGTCACGCCCTTGGTATTCCTTGGAGGTTTCCCATCCAAATACTTGCCAGGGTGAAGGCTGAGAGTGTGTGTGATAGTTTCCATGGCAGGGTGGGGATTTGAACCGGGGTTTCCCAGGTCCTAGTCCGACACCTTAACCACTACACCACGCCGGCTCTCATCAGGAATTATACCCGCAGGGAAATCTTGTGGGCAAGAGAGAGAGGAGGAGAAGGAGAAGAAGAAGACTTGGTTTTTATATGCCGACTTTCTCTCCCTTTTAAGGAGAATCAAAGCGTCTTACAATCTCCTTCCTTTCCTCTCCCCACAAAAGACACCTTGTGGGGTAGGTGAGGCTGAGAGAGCTCAAAGAGAACTGTGACTAGCCCAAGGTCACCCAATTGGCTTCATGTGGACGATTGGGGAAACCAACCTGGTTCTCCAGATCAGAGCCCGCCATTCATGTGGAGGAATGGGGCATCAAACTCGGTTCTCCACCTTAAAGTCCACCGTTCATGTGGAGGAACAGGGAATCAAACCCGGTTCTCCAGATTAGACTCTGCTGCTCACATGGAGGAGTGGGGAATCAAACCTGGTTCTCCAGATTAGAGTTCACCGCTCTTAACCACTACACCATGCTGGCTCCCACCTGGATGTCCCCAAGGTGAATCCCCAAAGCAGCAGTTGCCCAAGACACCCCCCATCCCGAGGGCAAGAAACCCACATCCAGGACGCCACGTCCCTCACCTCCGACTTTATTCTGGTGTAGAACTGTGACTTTTCCCCTTTTAGCACAAAGGGCACAGCGCTCACTCGAAGGCAGAGTCAACAGCCCCCACCTCGCTCCGCGCCGCCAGATCTCCCCTCTCGCGCATGGAGAGGGATCAGCTTCCCCTTCCAGTCGATTTCCCACATGAGGCCTTTATCCCCGGGCCAGAGCCGATCAGCGGCGGCTAAGCCTAATCCGCCCTGACACGCCTCAAACCCACATGAGCGCCCGGCTGCCGAGGAGCAGAAGGGAACGAGCAGCGAGGAAGAGTCGCTTCCCTCTTTTACAGCCTTCCCATCTTCTTGCTTTTTTCGTTTACCTTTACTCTTCTTCTGTTGGTCAATGTCAAAAAAGCATGTGGCCAAATTGATCTATGCTAGAGATAAGAGTGACGCTCATTTCGATGCTCGGAGGACACGTTCTCCCCGTGCCCCGGGCCTGTCGTCTAAGGGTAATCTTCCTTCCTATCTGGATTCTCTGGTTAGCCCAAAGTTATGTAGAATCTTTATGCGTACAAGATTTAATTTGCCTTTTTTCAATGGTTTTGCTGGGCAGTCTGCTGATCCCTTTTTCAGACCGGCTTTGTCCCTGCCCTCTTCTGTCAGTGGACTCCTTGGTACATATCCTTTTGCACTGTCCTTACGGGTACCAACTTAGGCAGCCATGACCACATCCTGGGGCAGGGAGTCCCACAATTTAACTATGCGTTGTGTGAAGAAACACTTCCTTTTACCTGTTTTGAATCTCTCACCCTCCAGCTTCAGCAGAAGACCCCTTGTTCTGGTATTATGAGAGAGAAAGACAAGCTTCTCCTTGTCCACTCTCTCCATACCATGCATAGTTTTATAGACCTCTATCATGTCTCCCCTTAACTGCCTACGAAATAGCTTCATACCAAATCAGATCAATGGTCCATCTAACTCAGTATTGTCTACTCTGACTAGCAGCGGCTTTCCAGGGTCTCGGGTGGAGAAAAGGTCTTCCCCTCCTTCCCACCCGGAGTGGTGTAGTGGTTAGAGTGTCTGACTAGGATCTGGGAGAACCAGGTTCGAATCCCTCCTCTGTCATGGAAGCTCGCTGGGCCAGTCACACACTCTCAGCCTGACCTACCTCACAGTGAGGGTAAAATGGAGGAGAGGAGAATTATTGGGTCCCTGTTGGGGAGAAAGATGGAGTACAAATGAAGACAATAAATAAATATTAATATTATTTGCGTTCCTGTTAACTGGAGGTGCCAGGGATTGAACCTAGGGCTTCCAGGAACCCTGGGTATCCGAATGTAAGGTTGACAAATGGCTTAATTGCAGTGTGAATACCAATAGGATACATCAGATAAACGAACAGAACTTTAATGCAATACAAATAGTTTTAAAAAACTATTAAAACCAAATGGGAACCCCACCAGTAGGAGGTATGTCCAATAGAAATTTGCTCCTTAGCCTGTTACCGTCCTCATGTATTCCTTTCCTCTCCAAATGGCTGTCATCTTCACCTGCGCTCCCAAGACCAGAAAATATGGATCTACAATGCAGCCACAGTCTCTTCATCAAGAGATCTAAAGTCATGCTTCTTAAACTGTGGGTCTCGACCCCATATGGGGTCGAGTAACTGAATGTGAGGGTCGCAAAAAATTTGGCAACAGTAAAAGGTCTCTGAACCTATACCAAAAATTGTTTTAAAATAAACTTCTTTATGATTTATTATCAGTACATGTTTGATTTGTATACTTATTTCATATACCTATATTCCCGGGGTCACGTAAACATTTCTCGGGTAAAAAGGGGTCACAAGTGGGAAAAGTTTAAGAAGCCCTGATCTAAAGCAGCAGTTAGAGACACACCCCCCCCAATTTTGTCATGGGCCTCCGTTCCCCCACCACCAAAAAAAAAAATCCTACCTTGCCCATGGGAGAGACCCATTTTGCTGTAAATTTCCAGCCAGTAAACACTTCCTAACAGATTGACTGGGGGGGGGGGGCTTGATATGGTGAGTGAAAACAGGATGTGATGTCAGCAAAGAGAAAGCTAACACAATTAAACAAAAAGTCAACTCATTTGCAGGGAGAGAAGAGAGAATTTCTGCTTCTCTCGGACTTTCAAAGGGGCAAACAGAGCCACCAAAAAAGCTAGAAAAAGCGCCCGGAAAATGATCAATGCCCTGGAGCGCTTTCCCTGAGAAGGAAGGAGCTTTTCAGGTTAGACAGAGAGGGATAAGGTTAGAAAATGATCCATGGTGTAGAAAATGATCCATGATAAAGTTAGAAAATGATCCATGGTGTACACGTCAAAAAGGGTGGGAAACTCTTCTGTCTCTTGGGGGAGCCCGCTAAAGCAGCTAGGCAGAAGAAGACCAGCCAAAAGAAAGCAAGTTCTGCCCACAGTGTGGAATTAACTTGTGGAACTCCCTGCCTCAGTGCCCTGCAAAGGGGAACAGGCAAATTCAAGCACGATCAAGAAGTATTGACTAATGGTAGGGAAGTGGAACCTCCATGTTCAGAGGCAGTGTATCTCAGCTGACTAACAGCAACAGGGGGTCCATCTAATCCAGCATCCTGCGGCCAGCCAGATAGCCCCCGATGCAGGGCACACTCTGGGCCCTGCTTTGGGGGCTTTCTGGCTGGCCGCAGGATGCTGGACTAGCTGGTCCATTGATCTAATACAGAACAGCTCTTAAGATAAACCATTTGTGGTTATTAGGACGTATTACTATTCAGTCGTAAACATCCCAGTTGCTATTTTTGTTAACTTTCGTGGATGATAAGAACGTAAGAACATAAGAAAGATCCTGCTGGATCAGACCAAGGCCCATCAAGTCCAGCAGTCTGTTCACCCAGTGGCCAACCAGGTGCAAGACGACTGCAGCAGCATTATCCTGCCCGCGTTCCACTGCACCTAATATAATGGGCATTCTCCTTTGATCCTGGAGAGAATAGGTATGCATCATGACTAGTAGCCATTTTGCCTAGTAGCCATGGATAGCCCTCTCCTCCATGAACATGTCCACTCCCCTCTCAAAGCCTTCCAGGTTGACAGCCCTCACCACATCCTGGGGCAGGGAGTTCCACAATTGAACTATGCGCTGTGTGAAGAAACACTTCCTTCTGCAGAAACCTTTGCGCCTGTTAAAAACAGCCACTGTGTGCTGCACAAAACAAAACAAGGAACAGACACAAACACAAACAGAACGCCAACGGCGGCCCAAACAGAGAGCAAATGTGAGAAACAAGCCAGCCGCCTCTATCACCTGTTATCCAGCAGAGTTTGATAATCTGCTGACATGTTATCTAATCACAGGCGACAGATGACACTTTGCTCCCTGGTGCTACTTTTAGCCACGCCAGTCATGGCAAGCCCACGCACCAATAACTGGCTGCGCTGTGCCAACTTTGGAAAATCCAAACCCATGCCACCCACGGGTGCCCGCAGCAAGACGTGGGGACGGAAAGTCAAGCGGCAGCTGACTTACAACAACGCTGTAAGGTTTTCCAGGCACGAGACGTTCAGAGGCGGTTTGCCATGGCCTGCCTCTGCGTAGCAACCTTGGTATTCCTCGGTGGTCACATGAACACATGAAGCTGCCTTATACTGAATCAGACCCTTGGTCCATCAAAGTCAGGATTGTCAACTCAGACCGGCAGCGGTTCTTCAGGGTCTCAGGCAGAGGTCTTTCACATCCACCTGCCTGCCTGGTCCTTTTAACTGGAGATGCTGGGGATTGAACCTGGGACCTTCTGCATGCCAAGCAGATGCTCTACCACTGAGCTATGGCCCATCCCCAAAGTATATATGAATGGTGTTAGAGACCATGTATTGAACACATGAAGCTGCCTTATACTCAATCAGACCCTTGCTCCATCAAAGTCAGGATTGTCTACTCAGACTGGCAGCAGCTCTCCAAGGTCTCAGGCAGAGGTCTTTCCCATCACCTCCTTGCCTAGTCTCTTTAACTGGAGATGCTGGGGATTGAACCTGGGACCTTCTGCATGCCAAGCAGAGGCTCTACCACTGAGCCACAGCCCCTCCCCAAGGTCTCCCACCCAAGGGCTAACTGGAGCCGACCCGGCTTAGCTTCCCAGATTTGACTAGATCAGGCCAGCCTGGGCCATCTGGGTCTGATTATAGGGAAGAAATTGCCAATCCTGAACCAACCTGCCGGATACCAAACCCGGCCAAGCCACAACTGGATTTCAAAAGCCAAAGGGTGGGGGGAGACGTGGCTGTCAATAAGAGACCCTCCCCATGCTGGGTGTCAGTGAGGGCATGCAGTCGAGCCCTGGATAGCAAGCTCAGTGACTTCCCCTCCACCTTTTCTTCCCGTGAGAGTCTGACACTGGGGGGTCCTGGCTGTCGAACCCGGGGGGCCTCACCCTGCCATGAGAGGTCCCCCTTGCTTTGTCAACAGAAATGGTTCGTGTAAACCCCCCCGCAGGAAGGAAAAACACAGGCCACTTACGTACGGGAGGTTTTGCTTTGGATTTGCCATTCTATAGGTGCACATTTCCCCCATCCAAATGCTTAAACCTCGAAAATAAGCTAATATGTAGAGTTTTGAGAATTCAGATGGGGGGAAATGTGCACCTAGCCGCCATGCAGAGTTTTGAGAATTCAGATGGGGAAAATGTGCATCTATAGAGTGACAAATCCAATGCAAAACCTTCCATGCATAAATGGCTACAGAGTGGCAAATCCGCGGCAAAACCTCCCATGCATATACGGCCACAGGCTCTGTTGCGATTCGAGAATCCACCCTAGCATGCGACTCGAGGGTCCAACCCGGCTGGCAGCTTCTGCACATCCCCAGCCCTTCAGGCCCCGCCCTTTCCTCCCAGGCCCCGCCCCGACGACGCACCGGACCCCTTGGCCCACGGTTCGAGCCGGCCTGCAACGCAGGGCTGGTTTTTTTTTTCTTCCCCTCCCCGGTTTGCCACAATTTCAAGGCAACCGGAGGGGACCCTGAACTTTGCAAAAAAAAAAGCAGCCGGCCCCGACTTTCTCTCTCTCCCCCCCATCTCCACCCTGCCCCGCCCCACCCTCCAAACTCACCCCCTCCTTCTCCCCCCAAAACCAAACTTACTGCGAAGTTTCTATGCAAAGAAAGCTGCAGATCCACCTCCAAAACAGGACCCCCTCTAGTAGCTTTTCCCTTTGGCTCCCAGCAGAGTCAGCTCCTCTCCCCCCCCCCTTGGATTTCCTCTTCCTTCCTATGCAGCAAGCTTAGGCAGTCACTAGTTCCTCCCCACCCCCCCGTCTTTCAGTTCCCAATGCCAGCCTGCGGGGCGCAAAGGCTTCCGGGAATTGGAGTTTCCGCCTCCACCTCCCCTGGACAACTTTCCTACCTGCAAGGACTACACCTCCCGGCATGCACCGGGCTTCTGGCAGAAGGGAGCCAGGCTGTTTGTTTGTGTCCCCCCTCCCTTTTCCAGCCACCCACATCCTAGTCTATTAAAAGTGGGAAACGATTTGTATTCCATCGTTTCCCACTTTTAATAGACTAGGATTGATAAAGCATACGAATATATAGCAATGGCGCAATTAACTGAAACGCTACAGAAAGAGACTCAAAAACAAAATAGAGACAAATGGAAATCCTTCTATGAATACATTAAAACCAAAAAATAACAATAAAACCTTATAAGACTCAGCAGATTTATATTTGAGATCAAACCCAATTAATTAATAAGTTAATATATTATGACACTCTATAAGGGGGCAGTACTAGATATATTAATGCTGCACAATATCTATGTATTTATCTATTTTTATTTTTATTTATTTTTATTTTCTTATTCCCTTGCCCTTCTTTCCTTCTGTATCCCATTTATTATTTATATTTATATTTGAGATCAAACCCGATTAATTAATAAGTTAATATATTATGACACTTTATAAGGGGGCAGTACTAGATATATTAATGCTGCACAATATCTATGTATTTATCTATTTTTATATTTTTCTTTGTTTTCTTTTCTTATTCCCTTGCCCTTCTTTCCCTCTGTATCCCATTTATTATTTATATTTATATTTGAGATCAAACCCGATTAATTAATAAGTTAATGTATTATGACACTCTATAAGGGGGCAGTACTAGATATATTAATGCTGCACAATATCTATGTATCTATTTTTATTTTTTTTATTTTTATTTTCTTATTCCCTTGCCCATCTTTCCTTCTGTATCCCATTTATTATTAAAAACCAATAAAAATATTTATATATATAAAAAAAGTTGGGAAACGAGATAACATGGAGAAAAGCGCCGCCTTGTGGCTGATCGTAGGCAGCACGAGAAGGGACCGGGGAAAGTGAAATTGAACAGAGGCTGCCTGTGTTTTCCGCAGATCTTCAAAGGGAGACTACTGAATTACAACCAATCATGAAGCTCAAGGCAATGCATTCTCCTGGACTGAACAGAGATCTGGGATTCCTGCCTCGTTACCAATGCTAATTTCTCCACGCCCACTACCCCTCCGCATAGCACACCTAATCCAATCACACCTGCTAATGTCATTTATGGGCCCTGACCTGGATGGCCCAGGCTAGCCTGATCTCGTCAGATCTCAGAAGCTAAGCAGGGTCAGCCCTGGTTAGTATTTGGATGGGAGACCACCAAGGAATACATGGGTTGCTGTGCAGAGGAAGGCACTGGCAAACCACCTCTGTTAGTCTCTTGCCATGAAAACCCCAAAAAGGGGTCGCCATAAGTCGGCTGCGACTTGACGGCACTTTACACACACACAATGTCATTTATAGGGTTACCAGCTCTGGGCTGGGAAATACCTGGAGATTTTGGGGGCGGAGCCTGAGGAGGCAGGGTTTGGAGAGGGGAGAGACTTCAATGCCATAGAGTCCAATTGCCAGAGCGGCCATTTTCTCCAGGGGAAATGATATCTATCGGCTGGAGATCAGTTGCAATAGCGGGAGATCTCCAGCCACCACCTGGAGGTTGGCAACCCTAGTCATTTACCTGCAATTGACATTGACATGCTATTGCCATTGGGTGTCTGAATTCACTCTTCTCTACTTAAGGATAGATGGACTCACATTCTAGCGCTATCTGAAGAAGTGAGCTGTGGCTCACGAAAGCTCATAACCCTGCCAGAAATTATGTTAGTCTTTAAGGTGCTACTGGACTCTTGATCTTTTCTACCTCAAAAGCTGGTAATTTAAGGAAAAACCTGGCTGGTTTAGATGAATGGTTCATCTATTTCCGCATCCTTTTTCTCACAGCAGTCTGGAAGGCCCCAAACCCAAATCTTCTGGCACTTGAGAGTTCAGAGGTATACTGCCTTTCAACACGAAGTGTTTAATATCTTCCAAAATTTCCACTGATCTCAGACTACAGAGATTAGTTCCCCTGGAGAAAATGGCTGCTTTAGGGGGGAGGGCTGTAATCCATGATGAACCCTTGATGGACCAAGGGTCTGATTCAGTATAAGGTAGCTTCATATGTTCAACACATGAAGCTGCCTTCTACTGAATCAGACCCCTGGCCCATCAGAGTCAGTATTGTCTGCTCAGACCGGCAGCGCTTCTCCAGGGTCTCAGGCGGAGGTCTTTCACATCACCTACTTGCCTAGTCCCTTTAACTGGAGATGCTGGGGATTGAACCTGGGACCTTCTGCATGCCAACCAAAGGCTCTACCATTGAGCCCCAACCCCTCCCCACCGTGGTCCTTCCCTTCCCCAAATCTCCAAGAATTTCCCAATCTGGAGCTGGCAACCCTGCTTGGCGAGTAGCCACTCATTGGTAGGGTTGCCAGCCTCCAGGTGATGGCTGGAGATCTCTTGCTATTACATCTGATCTCTAGGCGACAGAGATCAATTCACCTGGAGAAAATGGCTGCTTTGGAAGGTGGACTCTGTGGCAATATGCCCCACTGAAGTCCCTCCCCTCTCCAAATCCTGCCCTCCTCAGGCTCCACCTCCAGAATCTCCATTCTGTCTCAACAATTGTCCTGTCAGGCAGGCCGGTATCATTCCACTTCTGTAGACGGGGAGGCTGAGTCTAAAGGCGAAAGGCTTGGCCAAGGCCATCAAGTGAATTGGGCAGTCCTCACCAGCAAGGAAATCCTATGTGGGTTGTCAGGTGGGCAGCTGTCGAGCACGAGACCTTCTGTGTGGTGGCCCCCTGTTTCCAGAACCCTCTCCCTGTTCGCAAAACTTGGAGGAACTGAGTTTGAGCAGCGGGGCAAAACAACTTTTTCTCTCTCTGTCCAAGGGATTTGTCTTCTGCTTTATGACTGACCTCTCTGTTTTGTGGCTGGTTTTCATGGTTGTGTGAATGGCTGTATATAGAGGCTGACATTTCCCCGTATTCCTTCTGTTGATACCACAAATGCAGAAGTGCTTGTAGCCAATGAACACGCATAGATTGCTGCCATCTTCTGGGCATGGAGTAGGGGGTCACTGGGGGTGTGGGGGGTAGTTGTGAATTTCCTGCATTGTGCAAGGGGTTGGATTAGATGATGGGGGGGGGGATGGACGGACATGATTGCTCTCTTTAAGTATTTGAAGGGAGCTGTTCCTGTTGGCAGCAGAGGAGAGGACTCGCAATAATGGGTTTAAATGGTGGGAGGAAAGGTATTGGCTGGATATTAGGACAATAATTTTTTACAGTAAGAGTTGTTCGACAGTGGAATCAGCTACCGAGGGAGGTGGTGAGCTCCCTGTCACTGGCCGTCTTTAAGCAGAGGCTGGACAAATGCTTGTCATGGGTGCTCTAGGCCAAAGCTTCTTAAACTGTGGGCCACGACCCCATATGGGGTCGCATAACCCAGCTTGCTGGGGGTAAAGGGGAGATGACTGGGGAAGGCCCTGGCAAACCACCCCGTAAACAAAGTCTGCCTGGAAAACGTCGGGATGTGACGTCACCCCATGGGTCAGGAATGACCCGGTGCTTGCACAGGGGACCTTTACCTTTTTAACTGAATGTGGGGGTCGCAAAAAATTTGGCAACAGTATGCAAATTTGCTTTTGGCTTTAATAAATGGTAGAATTATATGTATACTAAAGAATTGTTTTAAAATAAATTTCTTTATGAGTTATTATCAGTAAATGTTTAATTTGCATACCTATTTTATATACCTATATACCTGGGGTTGTGTAAAAATTTCTCAGGAGAAAAGAGGTCGCGAGTGGAAAAAGCTTAGAAAGCCCTGGTCTAGGCTGATCCTGCATTGAGCAGGGGGTTGGACTCGATGGCCTGTATGGCCCCTTTCAACTCTATGATTCTATGACCCTGGTGGTCCCTTCCAACTCTATGATTCTATGGTTCTAGGATGGAGGGGAGCTTCCTTCCCCCTGTAATGTTACTCCATCCATCCCCCCATGTATATGGTCTTAGAACAGTGGGGAAAGAGGTTTATATGGGGATAAAATAGAGGAGAGGAGAATAATGTGAACCACCTCGGGTGTCCACTGTAGAGAAAGGCGGGGGATAAATGAATTTAATAAATACAATTATATGAATTGTTTAAATTGCAAGGATGTCTTTCTCTGGATTTGTGGAGCCCCCGCACTGTATGCCATTTGGCCACAAGATGGAGACTCAGCCCCGTGCTAAAATTTGTTCGTCGCCTGGTGAAGTTTTGCCGCATAGAAGGGTATCTCCGGCTATGGACTTGTGCCCGCCGTAGCTATTGGTTTGGGTATACGCATTGCTCAGTCTCAGGTGCAAAGCGCAACATAAAGAATGTGATTTCTGGCAACGTGCACCACGCTGAGAAGAGCCCATGAGGTCTCTTCACCCGATGCAGCCTCTGCTACCATAGGCCGTTTTTTGAATAACAGCTCAACACAGAAATTTAGCAGCTGACGTTCCCCTGCTCTCTATCCCTATGACAGGCCTGACAAATTAAGAAGATGAATTGTTTTTTATACCCCGCTTTTCTTTACCTTATTGTGTCTCAAAGCGGCTGACAATCACAATCCCTTCCTCTCCCCACAACAGGTCCCTTTCGAGGTCAGTGGGGCTGAGAGAGTTCTGAGAGAACTGTGACTGGCCCAGGGTCACCCAGTAGGCTAGGCTGCATGTGTAGGAGCGAAGAATCAAACCCGGTTCTCCAGATTAGAGTCCGCTGCTCTTAACCACTACACGCCGCTCGCTGTCTTAAGGTTTAGCTGCTTGCAGAGTTAAATTGTGGAACTCCTTGCCCCGGGATGTGGTGATGGCTGCCAACTTGGAAGGCTTTAAGAGGGGAGTGGACATGTTCATGGAGGAGAGGGGTATTCAAGGCTACTAGTCAAAATTGCTACTAGTCATGATGCATACCTATTCTCTCCAGGATCAGATGAGCTTGCCTATTATATGAGGTGCTGTGGAACACAGGCACAATAATGCTGCTGCAGTTGTCTTGTCTGGGGGCTTCCTAGAGGCACCTGGTTGACCACTGTGTGAACAGACTGCTGGACTCGATGGGCCTTGGTCTGATCCAGCAAGGCTTTTCTTATGTTCTTATATTCTTTGTATGTCTGGCTGCCCCTTTGAATGCCCGGAGAGCTAAATGGCACCTCCATATACAGAGGCAGTCTACCTCTGCATTCCAAAGGCCAGAACCGCAGAACAGAGGGGGAAATGCTCCCTTTCTGACTGGGAGACAGCCAAACCATCTCTTGCAACCTATATGCGAGGGTGCCCGGAATTTATTGCAAATTCTAGGCGGAAATAAGCTCACCACCGCCTTTGGCTGTTGTTGGAGAAACCATCATTGCGAACATTCAATAAGTTGATCTTCCCCTGGGGAACTGATAGCATTGTGTGCGGCACAGAGAAGGAATGAAGACGGAGGCTGGGGAAGGGAAAAGTTCTCTATGCCACACCACGCGTTCGTCTTTAACGGCCCTCATTTTTCAAGCCGAAGTGTAAATATTTGCCAAATCATAATGGTGTTTATGGCCTCATTTTTTAAAAATATTCAGGATGAAGGGAGAAATGGAATTGCGGCTGATTGACTGCAGAAAGGCTTTGGCAAGAATTGTAGGCTGGGCTTAGGGGAGGGATTTGCAAGAGGCAGAGGAGGGTCTGTTGCTGGATATCTTCCCTCCTAGGGTTGCCAACCTTCAGGTACTAGCTGGAGATCTCCTGCTATTACAACTGATCTCCAGGCGATAGAGATCAGTTCACCTGGAGAAAATAGCCACTTTGGCCATTGGGCTCTATGACATTGAAGTCCCTCCCCAAACCCTGCCCTCCTCAGGCTCTGCCCCAAAAACCTCCCACTGGTGGCGCAGAGGGACCTGCCAACCCTATTCCCTCCGAATGACTCTGAGATCTGGTTCACCAATAGATGAGGACAAGGTGGTAAAATGGGCAACATTTTAGCTGGCACGAGGTGGAAGAGTCTATCTTTGAATTTTCTGTTGTGTTTCTTAAACCCTCCCTGCAAAGAGAAAACTAGCAAGTTGGGAGGGCACTTGGACCCCCCCAGTCTTTGCTTGGTGAGCTGGCTTTCTGCTTGCGGGGAAATTTTTACATAGGGTAGTGATCAAAAATGCGATCCTCCATCTGCGGTCTGGAGAGGCGTGGTCCATTTTACCATGTCAGTCTCTACAATTCGCCTGGAGGTGTGGCCTTAGATATAAGCGGGAGAATTTGGTGGCGGAGTTCTGAGGGTCAGAATTAGGGTTGCCAACCTCCAGGTACCAGCTGGAGATCTCCTGCTGTTACAACTGATCTCTGGCCGATAGAGATCAGTTCCCCTGGAGAAAATGTCCGCTTTGGCAATTGGCTTGTATGGCATTGAAGTCTCTTCCCTCCCCAAACCCAGCCCTCCTCAGGCTCCGCTCCAAAAATCTCCAGGTATTTCCCAACATGGAGCTGGAGGGGGTGGATTTTGGAGGGGGTGGATTTTATATCTGAATGTTGCCTTGTCATTGAAACATTTCCACCAGACAGAAAGACACCACAGCAGAGACAAAGGTTCTGCCTCCTCTTAGTACTGTTTTTCTATTTTCAGGGAGTTTAATACAAAAAATTTAAAAAACGGACATCCCAAAAGGATCCTTCCTTTGCAGTCTGAAGCGGTACAATCCAGTCAGACAGCTCACTGATGCCTGTTCCCCCGCATGTATTAATACCGAAAGCGCCTCTACTGATTTAAGTGACTCTCGTAGGAATAAACAAATGTTCCCCATTCAGGGTTTTAAAAATATATATTTTTTATATTTTTATCAACCATTTCAGTTTGCTTCATGTCGGACAGTTTTTAATTTATACAGCGTTTATATGTAAAATGAAAGTCGTTTATATGCATAATACTTGTCTAAAGCGTAATGCTGATTTACGGATGCACAGATAACGTTGAAAAATGCATCTCTTTTGCAAGAAAAATTCAGTCTGAGGAAAGGGAACATGTGAAAATCAAGGATTTGGGGGAAGGGAAGAGAAAAATCCAAAGGAAGTTCTTGGTTGAAACAGCAGGGGTCGGAAATGGAGAATCATCCTTAACTCTGGTATTCTAGAAGGTGCCAGTATACAAATGAGGTTCTTGTTATCTCCTAAGATCAGGTGAATAGCCAAAGGGGGTTCCTGAACCCAAAATCTACTTTTTGAAAAGCAGGTTGGTTGCTGCTAACAGTGGCCTTTACTGCCAGAAATTACCGTAGGGTGTAGTATCTCAACCCTTCTAATTTTGCTGTGCAGATCCATGAGTCTGTAGCTTCCCAGCTTGACTACTGCAGTGCCCTCAGCTTGGAGCGGACCTTGAAGACATTTTGCAAGCTGCAGCTGAATGTGGATCCTTGCCTTTTAATCTGTGCTTGGGTGACACACAGACATATGGCCTTTTCTCCTTAGTCAAAGGTTTATCAAATAAATAACAGAGATGGGGGGATGAGTCAGATCAGGCAAGGGTACAGGGGAACCCCACCCCCAGCCAACACTGCTGGGCCAAGCCACTCACCCCGGCTTGTGGCTACTTTTAAATAAAATTAAAAGTACCAGGATGAGTCCTGTGGCGCAGTGTGGTAAGCTGCAGTACTGGAGTCAAAAGCTCTGCTCATGACCCGAGTTCGATCCTGACGGAAGTCGGTTTCAGGTAGCCGGCTCAAGGTCGACTCAGCCTTCCACCCTTCCGAGGTCAGTAAAATGAGTACCCAGCTTGCTTGGGGTAAAATGTAGACGACTGGGGAAGGCAACGGCAAACCACCCCGTAAACATAGTCTGCCTAGTAAACGTCGGGATGTGACGTCACCCCATTGGACAGTAATAGGGTTGCCAGGTCCCTCTTCACCAGAGGCGGGAGGTTTTTGGGGCGGAGCCTGAGGAGGGTGAGGTTTGGGGAGGGGAGGGACTTCAATGCCATAGAGTCCAATTGCCAACGCGGCCATTTTCTCCAGGGGAACTGATTTCTATCGGCTGGAGATCAGTTGCAATTGCAGGAGATCTCCAGCTACTACCTGGAGATTACAACCCAAAAAAAATACAGTCACAACTTAATATAGATGCAAATACTTTGTTACAAAAATTGTCAACATACCCATATAAACTATACAATCCACCAACTAGTGTATACATACAAAGTATCAAAAAGGTACAAGATCTTTCTTATATCAGATAAGTATAATAAATATTTTGTTTTTACTCTAGTTAACAATATTGTCTATAAAAGACTAATCATTTATGATGCTAATCTGGCAGGCTAATCTGGCAGGCAGGATTTTGGCCATCCTTCCTCTCTATCTCACTCTCTCCAGGCTAGAATTTGCTCCATAATCTCCTTGAAGAGCCCAGAATCTGCATTTCTGTTGTACAGCCAACTAGCCAATGCATCAATAAATGCCACAATAAAAATGAATATTGATGGTGCTGAGGGTCATAACTCTTTCTCAGGCTTCAATATAATTCAAATGTCACGTTCTTTTCCAGCGTCTCCTCTGCAGATCTGGTGTGGGTTTACTGGATTTTGGCTGAGCTAATGTGCCCCCGTCGTCTCTCCCTTTCAATATGCCTCCCCCCACGAGGGTTGCCAACCTCCAGGGGGTGGCTGGACATCTCCTGGGATTACAACTGACCTCCAGGCAACAGGGATCAGTTCCCCTGGAGAAAATGGTTGCTTTGGAAGGCGGACTCTAGGGCATGATACCCCCACTGAAGCCCCTCCCCTCCCCAAACCCCACCCTCCTCAGGCTCCACCCCCAAAATCTCCAGGTATTTCACAACCAGGAGCTGGCAACCCTACTGCCAACCCCCGGCAACTCTGTGTGCGTTTCTTTCTGCTTTTCAGGCCCCTTTTCAGAGCCGGCGTGGTGTAGTGGTTAAGAGCGGTGGTTTGGAGCGGTGGTTTGGAGTGGTGGACTCTGATCTGGAGAGCTGGGTTTGATACCCACTCCTTCACATGAGCAGCGGCTAATCTGGTGAACTGGGTTGGTTTCCCCACTCCTCCACACGAAGCCAGCTGGGTGACCTTGGGCTAGTCATTCTCTCTCAGCCTCACTTACCTCCCAGGGTGTCTGCTATGGGGAGGGGAAGGGAAGGTGATTGTAAGCTGGTTTGAGTCTCCCTTAACTGGTAGAGAAAGTCAGCATATAAAAACCAACCCTTCCTCTTTTTCTTCTTTCCCAGGATGCAGAGGAGATGGAATGCAAAAGGTTGCCTGCCCATGCAAGAGACCCGCGTTCAACTTTGCTGTTCCTTTTGGTGAAATGCCTTTTTTATTACTGCTGGGAGCAAGAACTCGTCTCTGATCCTCATAAAAATGCACAGTGCCAGCGCTGGGTTAGGAGACAGATTACCACGGCCTCTGCATATTTCTTGAGAGAAGCGGGCTCCTCTCTGAGTCGACGCCCGCCGGGCCTCTGGCTTCTTAAAAAGCAGCCAGCAGGGAGCCCGGAAGATGCCTGGCTGAGACCTAATTGATTTTCTCCAGCCAGGACTGAGCTCTCAGATGCATTCCTCCCTGGGGTGGCCAACTTTGTTTCCCCGTCTCCGCTCCTGTGCTTTGAAGCCTGATTTCCAAATTGGGGAAGGGCCGTGGCTCAGTGGTAGAGCATCTGCTTGGCATGCACAAGGTCCCAGGTTCAATCCCCGGCATCTCCAGTTAAAGGGACTAGGCAAGTAGGTGATGTGAAAGACCCCTGCCTGAGACCCTGGAGAGCCGCTGCCGGTCTGAGTAGACGATACTGACTTTGATGGACCAAGGGTCTGATTCAGTAGAAGGCAGCTTCATAAGAGATTGGTTGGCTAACCCATTAAAAAAAAAACACCCAGTGAGCTGAAAGCAGTCACTCGTAAAGGAGGATGCCTGTTGCATCTCTGCACTGCACGTTGAACCACGATACCCTAGTATTCAACCTCTTAGGGAGCCAGAATTAGAACTGATCTCCAGGTGACAGACATCAGTCCCCCTGGAGGAAATGGCTGCTGTGGAACGTGGGCTGTATGGCATTATACCCCACATTTCCCAACATAGTTTGTGCTTCAGAAAGTCAACTTTAAACATCTTTGTTTAAACAGTGCGGGTTGCAGGCATAAATTGTGTATAATAAACTGTTCGGTGTGCACACACAATGAAAAGGGAATAAACAGTGGAAAGCAGAGAACCAAAACCTTTGACCAAAATGTAAATGAATATGAAAAAGAAACAAATCAAAGGGACATTCAGTCCTTCCTACCCCAAAGTGAACAATGCCTGTAAATGCTTTTCTCCACACTTGTTCATAGAAATGGTGAAACGGTTTCAACTATGTTTAAAGCACTGTGTACAAATGGGAGGGTCTCTCAACAGCTGTTATCTAAGACAGCTGATGGAGCCTCCATGTTCAGAGACAGTGTACCCCCAAATATGAGAAATGACAGCAGTATTTAGGCTAGCATTGTCATAGGAACATAAGAAAGGCCATGCTGGATCAGACCAAGGCCCATTAAGTTCAGCAGTCTGTTCACATAGTGGCCAACCAGATGCCTCTAGGAAGCCCACAAACAAGACAACTGCAGAATTATCCTAGGTATGCATCAAGACTAGTATTCATTTCAACTAGTAGCCATGGATAGCCCTATCCTCCATGAACAGGTCCACTCACCTTCCAAGTTGGCAGCCATCACCACATCCTGGGGGAGTTCTACCATTTAACTATGTGCTGTGCAAAGAAATAAATTGTGGGAGTTCCACAATTCAACTTTGTGTTGTGTGAAGAAATACTTCCTTCTATCTGTTTTGAATTTCTCCCCCTCCAGCTTCAGCAGATGACCCCGCTTTCTAGCATTATGAGAGAGGGAGAAAAGCTTCTCCCCGTCCACTCTCTCCATACCATGCATAGTTTTATAGACCTCTATCATGTCTCCCCTTATCCGCCTTCTTTCCAAGCTAAACAGCCCTAAACGTTTTAACCACTCCTCATAGGGCAGCTACTCTAGCACTTTGATCATTTTGGTTGCCATGCTGTCTTTATGAACTTCCAGACCAAGTGGCTGTTGAAAATAGGATTGCCAACCTCCAGGTACTAGCTGAAGATCTCCTGCTATTGCAACTGATCTCCAGCCGATAGAGATCAGTTCACCTGGAGAAAATGGCCGCTTTGGCAATTGGACTCTATAGCATTGAAGTCCCTCCTCTCTCCAAACCCCACCCTTCTCAGTGGCGAAGAGGGACCTGGCATTCCTAGTTGAAAACAAAATGCAGGACTGACCCAGCAGATTTTCGATCTGACAGAGCAAGGAAATTTAATTCAGTGCACAAGGTTTTATTTGAGTCTTATGCCGAACCAAAACAGTAAATCTATTTTTATGTTCTAGATAAATTCAGATCGTTCTTTCAACTCCTGTTTGCCATGACAGCTAAGGCTGGAACCTCCATGTTCCAAGGCAGTATAGCTCTGCAGACCAGATGCTAGGAAAAACATCCGGAAATGGCCACCATCCTCGAGCATTTGGCTGTCCACTGTTAGAAACAGGAAGCTGGATCTGAAGGACCCGCAGTTGCACGTTCTCTGTTGAATTCTTGGGAAAGAAAAAAGGGCAAAATAATATCACAGCCCTCCGCAGGTCCATTAAGTGGAGTGGTCAGGCGCGGAAGGAGCTTCCATCTCGCAAAAACCTCTTCCATCTTCCAGCCTTGATGGAGCTCGAAAGGCAGCCGGGCAATAAACATGCCAATGAAAACCGGCCTCCTAATCATTCTGAAATATTGATCCCGCCTGTTTGCAGAGCCTGGTGTTCCCATTGATTCTGCAGCAGAGCAACTTTGCATTTGCAAAGAGCGAGGCTGCACGAAGAGGAGCAAACAGAAGGGCTGCGGGGGCTTAAATGGTATCGGGCACGTCCCTATTCCCAGAACGGTGTCTAATCATAATATTATTACTGAGCCGTGTCCCACAATAGTTACAATCAGGAAGGGAATCAGGAAGTCCCGGGTTAAAATCTTCTTCCTGCTGGAACCTTAAACAAGTCTCAACATGGCCTCCTTCTCCCTCTCATCCACAGTATGGACATGATAAGGTTGGCCTATCCTACAGATGGGCCAGGTTAGATGTACAGGGTTACCAACCTCCAGGTGGTGGCTGGACATCTCCCGCTATTACAACTGAACTCCAGGTGACAGGGATAGCCTGGAGAAAATGGCTGCTTTGGAGGAGGAAGAGGAGGAAGAGGAGTTGGTTTTTATATTCTGACTTTCTCTACCACTTAAGGAAGAATCAAACTCGCTTACAAGCACCTTCCCTTCCTCTCCCCACAACTGACACCCTGTAAGGTAGGTGGGGCTGAGAGAGCTCTAAGAGAGCTGTGACTAGCCCAAAGTCACCCAGCTAGTTTCATGTGTAGGAGTGGGGAAACCAACCCGGTTCACCAGATTAGAGTCTGCTGCTCATGTGGAGGAGTGAGGAATCAAACCCGGTTCTCCAGATCAGAGTCCACCGCTCCAAACCACCGCTATTAACTACTACACCACACTGGATTTATTACTTGGGAAGGTGGATTCTATGGCATTACTTGGGTTGCTAGCTTCGGGTTGGGAAATACCTGGAGATTTTGGAGGTGGAGCCTGAGGAGGGTGGGGTTTGGGTAGGGAAGGGACCTCACCTCAATGGGGTGTGGCACAATAGAGCCCCCCTCTCCAAAGTGCCCATTTTCTCCAGGTTAACTGATATCTGTCTCCTGGGGAGCAGATGTAAAAGTGGGAGATCTCCAGCCACCACCTGGAGGTTGGCGACTCTAGTTCGGGGTGGGGGGTCTCAGTTGGAGAGAGGTCCAGGCACGGTGGAAGAGTGCTTGGCTCAGCCATACAGAACTACTGCACAGCCTCAGCCAATTCTGGATATTCTTCCCTTGCTTTCCGGACTGCTAAGCCTGGTCATGATTTTATCCGCTTGGCTAGCAGGAAAGGCACTGCCCCACTGGATATAATTCACTGTGGCTCAGTGGTAGAGCATCCCCTTGACATGCAGAAGGTCCCAGGTTCAATCCCCGGCATCTCCAGTTAAAGGGACTAGGCAAGTAGGTGGATGTGAAAGACCTCTTCCTGAGACCCTGGAGAGATGCTGCCGGTCTGAGTAGATAATACTGACTTTCATGGACAAAGGGTCTGATTCAGTAAAAGGCAGCTTCATGTGTTCATGTGCGGGTCCATCTATTACGGTTAGCTCCTGCAGGCTAAAGATTATAATATACTGAACTGGCCATGAGAGCCAAGTGGAACCTCCATTTGCAGAGGCAGTATATCTCTAAATGCCAGGAGCAAAAAAAAATAAAAAATGGGGCAGGCCTGTTGCTTATGTGCTTTTCGTGTGTAGCTTTGTGTAACAGCAGATGGAGCCGGCAGTTGTGACGCTGAAAGGGCTAAAGACCTTCCCGGCGGGCAGAGCGCTCCATCAGCAAGCTGGGAGCCCTGACCGCAAAGCATGGAACCTCCAGGCTCGGGCGCAGTCTACCTTTGCGGGCTGCCTCCCCGATCCTTCCGGAGACGCGGAAAGGAACGCGGCGCCCGAGGACGCGATCCGGCAAAGCCCTGGCCGAGGCGCCTTTACGCAGAAGCAAGCCCCGCTGTGCGCAACCAAGGGCGGTGGGGAAAGGAAGGGAGGAAGGGGACCGGCCGGGGGGAACGGCATTGGGGCGCGCCCCGATCCCAGCCTAGGAGCCTTTGCTCGCGAGGAAGCCCCAGCCGGGAGCCCCCCCTCCCTTCCCTCCCGTCCCCCCCCCGTTTGCACGCCTGCGATCCCTTCCCCTCCCTCGATGTCCGGCCCCTTCCCGCTGATGCTCGCCTGCGCTACCCCTTTCCTTCCTAGTTCAGCTCCGCCCAGCTCCGCATCCTTCTCCGGCCAGCCTCTTTCTCCCCAGTCGCCAAAACGGTCCCTCCTCCTCCTCCTCCTCCTCCTCCTCCTCCTCCATCTCCCCCAGCCCCCCCTCCTTGCAAGACGTCCCTGCCACGACCTGGACTTTCCTTTTTAAGGAAGGAAAGAAACGCCCGTCGGCTGCAGCTTCAAGGTCCTCTGGTCAGTTTCCTGGTCAGTTTCTGGTCAGTTTCACGGCTCCTTTGGGAGGACCCCCCCCCTTCTTTGCCTTGGCCAGTTTTAGGGAAGGGAGGCGGGGGAATGAGCTCCTGGTTGCCTTAAAATATATTTTCCCCTGTCCTCTTGGTCAGTTTCCTGGTCAGTTTCTCGTCAGTTTCCTGGTCAGTTTCACGGCTCCCTTGGGAGGACCCCCCCCTTCTTTGCCTTGGCAAGTTTTAGGGAAGGGAGGCGGGGGAATGAGCTCCTGGTTGCCTTAAAATATATTTTTTTCCTGTTTGGGGGGCGGGGGAAGGAAGTTGCTTAAGGCATGAGCAACTCCGCCGCATGTTAGAGGGAACCCGGCAACTTTATGGCGAGATCTGTGCATTTCGATCCCTGTTTCTTCTCTGCAGCACCTGGAACAATGAAGTTTTAAACACAAAAGTTTCTTCTTTCCGCTTCACCTGCCTGGCGGCAAACGAGAAGGGCCAGACCGAGGGAGCCAAGATCTTCTGGTACAAAGCAGTAGAATCTAGTTCCTTCTTTTCTGCCTTTTAAAGAAAGCTCGGAAGGTTTCTAGCCCAATGCACCTTTTTACAGAGAAGAGGGATCTGTTCCCCCCACACCCTTTCGCTGCCGTGGGACTATGAAGATTGACCAGTTGCTCCGGACCAGGGCGAAGAAAAGAGGAGGATCCTCCGTCCGGGAGAACCTGGAGAAGGTTTGCAGAGAAGGCTAAGCGCTGTCAGTTCGGGACAGATGCTGTAGCGGCGAAGGGAACGGTCCAGGGAACCTTGCGGCCGGAGGACCCGTGTGATGGGGACCGGGTTGTGTAGCAGGAGGCAGAAGGGCCTTCTCCAGACGGGGTTTTGCCTGGTGGCGCTCGCCTGCCTGGGCTCCGGAGCTTTCCTGTACACCCATCTCCGGCAGAAGGTGACGGTGTCCGAGGCGCTGGCTTCGAAATACAGGCAGCAGCAAGAGGCGCTTTCCGCTCAGCTGCAAGGTGAGTCTCTCTGGAGTCCCCCGGCCTGCTGTTGGGTTTCTGCTTGCTGGCTTCTCCCCAAGTATCCCCCCCCCAATTAAATAAGCGTGGGTCTTGCTAAATCAGACCCCAGGTTTATCTAGCTCAGCATCCCATTCTGGATGCCTCCAATTAGGCACTGGCAACAGTTAGGAAGATAGCATCATGTCTCTGACTGCGCATGTGAGTGAGTGCATATGTGCTAAGGCGGATGAATGTACAAGCGGCCTTGTGGGATCGGGCCGAGGGTCCGTGGAGCTCAGCATCCTGCTATCTGAGAGCAAACTCCTCTTGAGAACAAGCATGGTGTAGTGGTTCAGAGTGGTGGTTCGAACAGTGGACTGATCTGGAAAACCGGGTTTGATTCCCCACTCCTCCACATGAGTGGCGGAGGAAAACTTGTGAACTGGATTTGTTTCCCTACTCCTACAGACGAAGCCAGCTGGGTGACCTTGGGCTAGTCACAGCTCTCTCAGCCCCACCTACCTCACAGGGTGTCTGTTGTGGGGAGGGGAAGGGATTGTAAGCCGGTTTGATTCTTCCTTAAGTGGTAGAGAAAGTCGACATATAAAAACCAATTCTTCGTCTTCTTCTCCCCCATTTTAGCCCCACAGTGACCCTGTAAGGATAGATCAGGCTGAAAGTGGCTGGCACAGGGTCAGCCAGTGTGCTTCATGGCTAGGTCAGGATTTGAACTCGGGTCTCCCGGCTCCCTGCCCAACATTCTTAACCACTACCCCACACTGGCTCCTGTAGTGTAGTGTAGAGAACAAGAGCAGGTACACCTCCATCACACAATGTGTGTACATGGATTGGTCTTGTCATTTACTTTTCAGTGTTGGACATTTGTCAGTGCATGTTTATGGGATGGCTTAGGCAACCTCTGTCTGGGGCTGGGGAGTGACTGAGCCATCTCTGGCTCACCTACATTTATATGGTATACCATAGAGTCTACCATAGTGTTTGGGGAGGGGCTGTGGCCCAGTGGTAGAGCATCCCAGGTTCAATCCCCGGCATCTCCAGTTAAAGGGACCAGGCAAGTAGGTGACGCGAAAGACCTCTGCCTGAGACCCTGGAGAGCCGCTGCCGGTCCGAGTAGCCAATACTGACTTTGATGGACCAAGGGTCTGATTCAGTAGAAGGCAGCTTCATGTGTGCCCTCTGAAGCAACCATTTTTCTCCAGAGGAACTGATCTCGGTAGTCTAGCGGTCCCTTGTAATCCTGGGAGATTTCCATGCCCCACCTGGAGGTTGGCAACCCCCTGGTCTCTGGCTCAGAGGAAGGAGGCCTGATCACAGCCATCTCCCGCTCAAGGGAAGGAGACCTGGGACCCAATCAGAGGAGATGATGCTGAGCTGAATGGGCCAACGGGGTCGGGCATAAGGCACCTTCCAGTGATTGCATGGCCCAGAGCTTCGAGGCAGAGTACATGTTTGCATGCAAAAGGTTCCAACTTCAACCCCCGCGCACACATTTCCAGTTCCGGGAGCAGGAGATAAGGAAGATCCTGCTCTGTATATGACCTGGGAGGGCTGAGAGCCAACTTATGGTGACCCTGGAGGCCCTGTAGGGTTTTCAAGGTGAGAGCTGAAGGAGGTTGGTTTGCCATTGCCTGCCTTTACATAGTGACCCTGGTCTTCATTGGTGGTCCCCCACCCAAGTACAGAGCCAGCGTGGTGTGGTGGTTAAGAGCGGTGGTTTGGAGCGGTGGAGTCTGATCTGGAGCACCGGGTTTGATTCCCCTCTCCTCCACGTGAGCGGCGGAGGCTAATCTGGCGAACTGGATTTGTTTCCCCACTCCATCACGTGATATCTCTCCCCTTTTAACATCTAAATCGAACGCCTCTGTGTCTGACACAATGCCCTTTTTATTAAGTGACAGGGATCCCAAGGCTACATTGCTAGGGGCAAGATTTATTTCAGTCCTTATATCCCTCAAACATTAGATTTACGCTGCTCAAGATCAATTGGATCAAGGAGCTTCTAAGGGATAAAGGGTCATGTTTCCCCACTCCTCCACATGAAGCTAGCTGGGTGGCCTATGGGCTAGTCACACTCTCTCAGCCCCACCTACCTCACAGGGTGTCTGTTGCTGGGAGGGGAAGGGAAGGTGATTGTAAGCCGGTTTGAGTCTCCCTTAAGTGGTAGAAAAAGTCGGCATATAAAAATAAACTCTTCTTCTCCTACTAACCCTGCTTAACTTCTGAGATCGGACAAGATCAGGCTAGCATGGGCCACTCAGGGTTGCCCCAGAGCCACTGCCAATCACAGCACTGAGCTAAAGAGACAGATGGGACAGTTTTTGTAGGATCCCATAACCTAGTCATGCTGCCGGGTAGGGTTAAACGCATCCATATACACCCATTTGTTGGAGGTACATTTAAGCATTGACTTGATGGTATGAAGCTGCTGTATACTAAGTAAAACCTCTGGTGTTTCTCACCCCAGACTGTCTCCCATGAATAGGATCTCCTTTTCACTGGAGAAGACCATCGGCCTTTTCCCTCGGTATGGGTAGTGACCTGCAGTTTTCTCCAAGTTTCTCTCCTGTCCTCATTTTCAATTTGTTACCTTTGTCAGCATCTGAAGTCCAGGGGGGGGAAAAGCCTCTGTCTGAAAAGACCCAGTGAGATTTGAACCCAAAATGTCAGGAATTTGTTCCAAGTGGAGCGTGTATGCTTTAGGAGGGTTGTCATCTCCAGCCTGGGAAATTCCTGCAGATTTTGGGTTCGGAGCCTATGGCGGCAGAACTTGGGGAACAATTTCACCTACATTTCTATGGTATACCATAGAGTCTTCCCTCTGAAGTAACCATTTTTCTCCAGGGGAATTAATCTCTGTAGTCTAGAGGAGACTTGTAATTCTAGGAGATTTCCAGGCCCCATCTGGAGGTTGGCAACCCCCTGGTCCTAGATCATATGGCACCCTCTTTGATTCTTCCCTTCATTTGTTCATCTTTTCAATGCATCCTGCAACAGGAAACCCCTGACTCTAGCACCTCAGGTAACTGCCTGGGTCACCTGCCCCCACACCTGGCCCTCATGTGAACTCTTTGGTGTAGCAAAGGGATGGAGGAACCAGAAATCTGCCTTGAGGGGGGAACTCTTGGGGGTTACATTGAGAGAACCCTAGTTGTGGCCTGGAGACTTTTTTTGGGGGGGGGGAACCCCAAGGAATAGGGTTGCCAACCTCCAGATGTAGCTGGGTAGCTCCTGGAATTCAGTCTAGGCGACAGAGATCAATCCACCTGGAGAAAATGGCTGATTTGGAAGATGGATAGGGTTGCCAACCTCCAGTTGGGGGCTGGAGATCTCCCGCTTTTACAGCTGATCTCCAGCCGATATAGATCAGTTCACCTGGAGAAAATGGCTGTTTCGGCAATTGGACTCTACGGCATTGAAGTCCCTCCCCTCTCCAAACCCTTGCCCTCCTTAGGCTCTGCCCCCAAAATCTCCAGGTATTTCCCATCGTGGAGCTGGCAACCCTTGTGGTTGGATATTTCCCGCTTTTACAACTGATCTCCAGCCGGTAGAGATCAGTTCACCTGGAGAAAAGGGCCACGTTGGCCTTTGGACTCTATGGCATTGAAGTCCCTCCCCTCTCCAAACCCCGCCTTCCTCAGGCTCCACCCCCAAATTCTCCAGGTATTTCCCAACCCGAAGCTGGCAACCCTAAAGTTGGACTCTTCAGTTCCTTTTCTGAAACCTTATTTCCTCCAGTTGGTAAAAACCTTTTTCTGTCTGAAGTCATTCACTTCTATAAGCTCCCCATGGGTAGCACCAAAGTCCTCCTTTCTGCCTTAACTTAGGCTAGTAACACTTCTTAGAGTTCATGGGTTACCAACTGGAGAAAATCAGGTGTCAGAAGAGGAACTGAAGAAGAACAAGAAATGGTCGTCTTCCTCTTCTGCCTAACATCTGTGGATAGAATTACATAGATCATTAATCCTACCAGGATATGATATTGGAATAAGAACAGAAAGAGATTTTGTACTTACCTGTTACACTTACTTGATTGGAGAAATGTTGAACCTGCTTTGCTGGTCTATGTTATATTGTTCACCGGTTGGTTTATATTGATTAGCATGTAATCGTATAGGTTTTGTTATACATTGAATGTTTGCATTGATAAGAATTGTGTCTGTGTTTATTTGGTTGTAAGTACATGGAGGTTGGCAACCCTAGAGGGACTTCAGTGCCATAGAGTCCAATTGCCAAAGCAGCCATTTTCTCCATCTCGATCGGATGGAGATCAGTTGTAATAGCAGGAGATCTCCAGCTAGTGTCTGGAGGTTGGCAAGCCTAGTCCTCATCCTTAGCAAGGAAAGTCCTGTGCATCTAGCAAGCAGAATTGATCTGCCCTTCCGGCCTGGCTGCAGACAGTTGCTAAATCCAGGCCAGGACATTGCTTTGAGCGGATGTTTCCTCTGGAGGGCCCACCCCTGGGATGGAGAAGGAAATAGCAGGCCTGAGAGGCTGGCTGCGAGTTTGAAAGTCGCAAGAGCAGCAAACGGGTTTTGGTTTCCATCAGCTGCCTGGTTCCATCCCCCACCGCCTGCCACCCGTCCCACTTTCTGCTTCCATAAACTTGGAGAATTTAGCAGAGGCTGCCAGCCCCAGGGAAAGAAGAAGGGGGCATTGCTTCTCTGGCACCGAATGCCCCCTTTCCCTGCCCGCTCTGGGCCGAGGATGGCTGGCTGGCAAGCTGTTGGCTGGATCTGGCCCCTTGCCACATATTAATCTAGATCCGGCAATAGATTTGGCTGTTGTTTTGCCAGGGTGGAAAAGGAAAACAGGTTTCCAACCGGGAGGGAAACCAGATGTCTCTCATTTTAATGCTGCCTTGCTGGTTTGCATTTGATAAGGCTTAATACGTGCCCCTGAAGCTGCTGTATTTTAAGTTGGAGCTCCAAGCCGGCCAATTCAGTTTTGCCCAACAGGCAGACGTTCACCAGGTGTTGGGCCAAGAACGGTTTTGTCCAGCCCTGTTACTTAACCCGCGTGCCTTTTCATGGAAGAGGTTGCGGGCAAAAGATGGGATCTGAAAGTCTGTGTGTCAGACTTGGATTGGAAAGACTTGGGTTCAAATCCCTGCTTGGTCACGGAAGTGTGCTGGGTGACTTGCTGGCTTAGCCTCGTCCACCTTGCAGGGCTGTTGTGAACATAAAATGGAGAAGAAGATAACCATGTATGCTGGCTTGCGCTTCTTGGAAGAAGGATGGCGAGATAACATTGTAATTGACAGAGCATGTCTTTTGCATACAGAAAAGTCCATTGTTGGTAAGCAGGATTTGTACGGGGACCCCTGGTGGAAAGCAAAAGACACCACGAACATGCTCAGAGGTGCTTCAGCGCTTCATAAGCCTCACAGTGCAAATCCTGGCACTATTTATTCCTGACTTGATTTATAGTCCACCTTTCCCGCTGAGATTTAAGGCAGATATCAACATTTTTTTAAAAAAAGTAATAAAAACAGGACAAGACACAAGGATAAAGAATGCAATAAGGCGCAAGGGGATTTGAACCCGGGTTTCCCAGACCCACATACTAGTGTGACGTTGTTAACTGCTACACCATACTAGTACCTTGTCAGAACAAACACAGTTTAAAAAAATTACTTTAACGATTCTGCTTATACAGCCAATTTGGCTCTGAACGGTGTCACGCTAAGACTAGACTAAAAGAAAGGGAAATATCTGGATAAACAATAGAGAATTAATAATTTTTAATCTTAATCAATTTGGCAACTGCCAGTGCAATATTAAAATCCAGCCCTGCTAAAGGAAACCTCAAATTATCCAATTCACATCTAGAGTCCCAGATAAATAGGGATGCCAGGTCCCTCTTCGTCACTGGCGGGAGGTTTTTGGGGTGGAGCCTGAGGAGGGCGGGGTTTGGGGAAGGGAAGGACTTCAATGCCATAGAGTCCAATTGCCAATGTGGCCATTTTCTCCAGGGGAACTGATCTCTATCGGACAGAGATCAGTTGTAACAGCAGGAGATCTCCAGCTAATACCTGGAGGTTGGCAACCTAAGAATATGGCATCTTATTTTACATTAACAACCCACTCCATCAGGAATGTGCCCCAGCAGGACCTTTTCTAGTTCCTAAGGAAATCTCCACTTGCCAGCCGCTGATGCTGATCCCTCGGTGGCAAATGGTGTATTCTCTCTTATGGAAAGCTGCATCTTTTGAAGTTAATGTTTCAGATCTCCTCGGGGTGTGAGGGCATGCAGCGAGCGTTCGCTCTCTGCTTGGCCTCCCTCCTCTGTCCAAAACAGCGGGTTCCCTTCTCCCTGAGCAGCAAGAGCCCAGCGTGTTTGAACGCAACCTGGGCCTATTTTTGACTGTCATGTGTTTGGAGGATACATGATACTCAAAATGCAACAAGCAGACGTTTGAAGAAGCTGTCCTTCTTCCAGTTGCTCCCCCGCCCCCATCTCCAGGGTTTCTAGTAGGGTTGCCAACCTCCAGGTACTAAGTGGAGGTCTCCTGCTATTACAACTGATCTCCAGCCGATAGTAGGGTTGCCAACCTCCAGGTACTAGCTGGAGACCTCCTGCTATTACAACTGATCTCCAGCCGATAGAGCTCAGTTCACCTGGAGAAAACGGCTGCTTTGGCAATTGGATTCTATGGCATTGAAGTCCCTCCCCTCCCCAAACCCGCCCTCCTCAGGCTCCGCCCAAAAAACCTCCCGCTGGTGGCGAAGAGGCACCTGGCAACACTTGTTTTTAGGACATTTCCCGGGATTTTCAGTTTCCAGTTGTTTTTTAAAATCAAATCACAGACAGTTTGGTATAGTGGTCAGAACACCAAATTATGACTGGGGAGATCTGGGTTCCGCTGTCCACTTGGCCATCTAACTCTGTCCATTGCTGTAAGTATGATCCTACTAGGTAGCCCCTGCATTAATAGTGGGAGATCTCCAGGCCCCACCTGGAGGCTGGCCAACCCTAACTATGGCATTAAATTGCCTCCATATCAGGAAAAAAAACCTGGGCCATTCCAGCTTCCTCCTCTGGGCCTGAAGAGAGCCCCATTCTTTCTCGGTGGTTCTTTTGCAAGGGAAAGGTTTTGCCTTTGCATGCTTGGTGTGGTACCCAGCCCAGGAATCCTGCCCCGGCGCCCCTTCCGGTAATTATGGTTTGAATAGCCTGGCGATTTCAGCTGGCTACAGTTTCCTAGAGCAGAGGGACGGAGCAACAGAAAGATCCCCCCCCCCCCGAAAAAAAAATCCTCAGAGGTATTCATTGGTAGAGGACTGTCAAGTCTGGTGGGAAAACCCAGCAGACAAATAAGCTCTCCTTGTGGCTTCACTAACTTCTGATCTCTGGCACGAACCGTTCTTTTCACCCTGACTCCCCTCCCCCCCCCCATCACACACATAACAACATTTCTCTGAAAACAGTGTATTCTCATATGCAGCTGGATTGCATTTTGCATTTTGGGCAAGGGGAGAAAAAAAATCAAGTTTGTGCACCGTTTGGGCATGTTGGGTTTGAACGCCGGGCTGGGCTGTTCCTTCAAAGTAAACAGACGAGGAAAAAACATTTAACCCTCTCCCCTAGAAAGTGCTTCTTCGTCTCATTCTCGCCTGCCTTCCTTTCTTCGTCCTTTTACTTTTCTTCCTTCCTCAATCCTTTCCCTTCCCTAGCCTTCCCGTTTTCTCTCCTTTTTTTCTTCCTTCTTCCTCTTCTCTGTGCCGCCCCAGCCTTCCTTCCTGCAGGTTTCAACAGCTCCAGGTGGTATGTTTGTGGACTGGGGGTGTGGCTGTACCACACCAGCTGCTAACCCCTTAATCCCAAGGCTGATACCCTATCTATAATGCCACTGTACCATCCAAACCAAGGCATTGTGCAAATTTGCAAATTGCCTTGGGTTTACACAACTGTTCTCATGTTGCATTCCCAAGAGCAAAGTAACAAAACAGAGGGAATTTTCCTCTGGCTACCCTTTCAAACTAAATAGGGAAAAGGGAGCATATTACAGTACTGAAATTAGGGTTGCCAGCCTCCAGGTAGTAGCTGGAGATCTCCTGCTATTACAACTGAATTCCAATCGATAGAGATCAGTTCCCTTTTTGCCACCGGTGGGAGGTTTTTGGGGCAGAGCCTGAGGGCAGGATTTGGGGAGGGGAGGGACTTCAATGCCATAGAGTCCAGTTGCCAAACCAGCCATTTTCTCCAGGTGAACTGATCTCTATTGGCTGGAGATCCGTTGTAATAGCAGGAGACCTCCAGCTAGTACCTGGAAGTTGGCAACCCTACATTGAAGTCCCTCCCCACCTCAAATCCCACCCTCCTCAGGCTCCGCCCCAAAAATATCCCGCCGGTGGCAAACAGGGACCTGGCAACCCTATCTGAAATCCAGAAGAATTGAAAGACAGAAGCCATGTCATGCCTTTTATTAAGGCCAACCAAAATAACACAATGCAGCGTGTAGGGTTTTGAGTTCTCTAGAACTCTTCACCTGGATGTATGTTAAAAAGCAAAAAGTGGGGGGAGAGAAAGGATCTTTCAGGCCGGATTATTCTTATGGCCTCTTTATTCTGCTGACTTTGGAGAGGAACTGGAGATGGTTGCCCCCTTGTTATTATGGGGGGTTTCATAGAATCATGGAAGGGAATTTAGAACATGTATCCTGATGAAGAGAAGTCCAACGCTTGCGAGCTGCATTCTGGGAACACTATCAGTCGATCATGACGGCGACAGGCCGTCTCCACTGTGAGCCCTCTGCCAATTTGTATTCAGAGGTAGAGTGCTCTGAACGGGGAGGTTCCCCGTAGTTATCATTGCTCATAGCCATCTATAGAACGGTCCTTCTTTATGAAATCAGTCAACAATCGAGTTGTGTACCCCCACATTTCCAAGCGGACAACTCCAAAGAGAGCTGTGCCCAGGGCTTTTTCTGAGCGGGTACTAGGCTGGCGTTTGGCTTGCCGAAGGGGGTGCTTATTCCGTCTGCCTCGAAGGCTGAAAATGGGAAACTGACAAATGGGGAAGAATGTTTTCCTAATGTGGTTGAACGGCTGCCGAGACTGGAGTTTTCCTACTGGCGTAACCACCTTTCTGGAAACGTTTACAACGAGGAGAACTCTTCTTTCCTCCTTATTGCTCCGGAGGGATTTTTGGAAAAGGCGTTTTAGTAGCTGCTCGTAATAGCTTCGCTGGCTGCCGGCCCGCCTAGCCAACTTCTCCGTTTCTTGCTCTTCTGTCTATCTGAATACAGTTGAAACCCCTGCTCTTGTTTCCTGCTCCACAATAGTTTTTTGGGGGGGCTTTAAACCAGTTCGGTTGGGAGCTAGGCCTGCAGGGAAAGAAACCTGCCCAGCGAACGGAAACCAGGAGTTGAGGAAGAGGAAGAAGAAGAAGAGTTGCCCCCAAATGTTCTGGTTACTAGAAATGATGAAAACAAGAAATTTGTATTTCTTTCCTTTGAAACGGGGGGGGGGGGGGACAAAGGATTGGATCCTACCAGTTTTTCTGCAGGCATGTGAGGAAGGAAGTACCCCTTGTAACCAAAAGGTTATGCCTGGGATCATGGGTAGGGATTGCCAAATTCCAGGTGAGGCCTGGCGATCTCCTGGAATGACAACTAATCTTCAGCTACAGAAGAAGAATGGTTGGTTTTTATATGCCGACTTTCTCTACCTTTTAAGGAGAAATCAAACCAACTTACAATCTCCTTCCCTTCCTCTCCCCGCAACAAACACCTTGTGAGGTAGGTGGGGCTGAGAGAGCTCGAAGAGAACTGTGACTAGCCCAAGGTCACCCAGCTGGCTTCATGTGGGGGAGTTGAGGAAGGAGCATATGGGACTGGAGCTACAGTGAGGGAAAAAAGTATTTGATCCCCTGCTAAATTTGCCCGTTTGCCCTCTGACGAAGAAATGACCAGTCCATAATTTTAATGGTAGGTTTATTGTAGCTGTGAGAGACAGAATAACAACAGGAAAACCCCCGGAAACCCAGAAGACAAAAGTCAGAGATTGATGTGCATTATAATGAGTGAAATAAGCATTTGATCCCCTATCAACCAGCCAGATTAGGGTTAGGGTTCTGCTGTTGACAGAAGCAATCCATCAGATTCCAAACTAGCCACCATGACCAAGACCAAAGAGCTGTCCAAGGATGTCAGGGACAAGATTGTAGACCTGCACAAGGCTGAACTGGGCTACAAGACTATTGCCAAGCAGCTTGGTGAGAAGGTGACAACCCTAACCCTAACTGTCAACCTCCCTCGGTCTGGGGCTCCATGCAAGATCTCATCTCGTGGAGTTGCAATGATCATGAGAACGGTGATGAAGCAGCCCAGAACTACATGGGGGGAACTTGTCAATGATCTCAGGGCAGCTGGGACCATAGTCACCATGAAAACAGTTGGTAACACACTACGCCATGAAGGACTGAGATCTTGCAGAGCCCGCAAGGTCCCCTTGCTCAAGGCAGCACACGTACAGGCCTGTCTGCAGTTTGCCAATGCACATCTGAATGACCCAGAGGAGAACTGGGTGAAAGTGTTGTGGTCAGACGAGACCAAAATCGAGCTCTTTGGCATCAACTAAACTCGCCGTGTTTGGAGGAGGAGGAATGCTGCCTACGACCCCAAGAACACCATCCCCACCGTCCAACATGGAGGGGACATATGCTTTGGGGGTGTTTTTCTGCTAAGGGGACAGGATACCTTCACCTCATCGAAGGGACCATGGATGGGATCATGTATCGTCAAATCTTGGGTGAGCACCTCCTTCCCTCAGCCAGGGCATTGAAAATGGGTCGAGGATGGGTATTCCAGCATGACAATGACCCAAAACACACGGCCAAGGCAACAAAGGAGTGGCTCAAGAAGAAGCACATTAAGGTCCTGGAGTGGCCTAGCCAGTTTCCAGACCTTAATCCCATCGAAAATCTGTGGAGGGAGCTGAAGGTTCGAGTAGCTACACATCAGCCTCGAAATCTTACTGTCTTGGAGAGGATCTACAAAGAGGAGTGGGACAAAATACCTCCTGAGATGTGTGCAAACCTGGTGGCCACCTACAAGAAACGTCTGGCCTCTGTAATTGCCAACAAGGGTTTTGCCACCAAGTACTAAGTCATCTTTTGCAAAGGGATCAAATACTTATTTCACTCATTATAATGCACATCAATCTCTGACTTTTGTCTTCTGGGTTTCTGGGGGTTTCCTGTTGTTATTCTGTCTCTCACAGCTACAATAAACCTACCATTAAAATGATGGACTGGTCATTTCTTCATCAGAGGGCAAACGGGCGAATTCAGCAGGGGATCAAATACTTTTTCCCCTCACTGTGAACCTAAGGAGAGCTTACACCAGGGGTCGCCAACCTTTTTGAGCCTGCGGGCACCTTTGGTATTCTGACACAGGTTGGTGGGCACAGACACAAAATGTTTGTTGAATTGATCACTGTTGCCTGGAGATCAGTTGTAATAGCAGGAGATCTCCAGCTAGTACCTGGAGGGTTGCCAACCACTTGGCTGGGCCTGGAGTTCTCCCAGAATGACAACTGACCTTCAGATTACAGAGAGAGTTTCCCCGGGAGGAAATGGCAGTTTTGGAGTGCAAACTCTATGGCATCAGATGATCCCCTCTGAGCCCCCTCCCAAAGTAAACACTGCCCAGACCTCCAGGATTTTCCCAAACCAGAGATGGCTGGGGAGGGGCTGTGGGTCAGTGGCAGAGCACCTGCTTGGCACGCAGAAAGTCCCAGGTTCAATCCCCGGCATCTCCAGTTAAAGGGACTAAGCAAGTAGGTGAGGGGAAAGACCTCTACCGGAGACCCTGGAGAGCCATGGAGAGGGGCTGTGGCTCAGTGGTAGAGCACCTGCTTGGCATGCAGAAGGTCTCAGGTTCAATCCCCAGCATCTCCAGTTAAAGGGACTAGGCAGGTAGGTGATGTGAAAGACCCCTGCCTGAGACCCTGGAGAGCCACTGCCGGCCAGAATAGACAACACTGACTTTGATGGACCAAGGGTCTGACTCAGTATAAGGCAGCTTCATGCGTTCATTTGTTCATGGCAACCTTAATATCACTCATAACCTCTTAGAGTGAGATCAGAAGGGAGGAGGAAGCAACAACCCTCACTTAAGGGGAGAGGCTGTGGTTCAGAGATAGAACGTCTGCTTTGCGAACAGAAGGTCCCAGGTTCAATCCCCGGCATCTCCAGTTAAAGGATCAGGCAGTAGGTGATGTGAAAGACATCAGCCTGAGACCCTGGGGAGCTGCTGCCGGTCTGAGTAGACAATACCGACCTCGATGGACTGATGGTCTGATTTGGTATAAGGCAGCTTCCATGTGTTCAAGGGAAGGCGGATCTAATATGTGGCAGGTTATCCGCATCTAAGGAGTATTAGTGTGCACTTGGGATAATTCCCCAAAGGTCTCATTCATATCCTGTCACGTTGTGGCAGGCGAGACGCTGTGGTATGTGGCTAGAAACAGAGCCGTCCGTTCAACTCAGGTCAATTCTGAGGCGCTTATAGGGGGAAGAAAAGGCTGTCTTGGCTTGTTCTGCGTGTTGTTTTTTTTAAACAAAATCTGAGGAGCGTAAAAAGAACGGTGTTGATTTCCCAACACTCAAACCCTAAGACGTTGTGCACGTCTGGGGCTGAAACTTTAGAAAGGGTGTCTTTCCTGGACAAAATGAAGCCTTCGGCTTTACCAAAGCTGGCCATATTTAATTGCAAGCTTATAAGCTTCTTTTCCCATAAGGGTTATTGGCACACGGATACATTTGAAGCTTGAAAAAAGAATATGAAATGGGGACTTTACCGGAAGCCCATTGCGGTTTATAACTACTCCGTTGCCTGTGCATACTTACCAGTTGGATGTTTGGACTTTTTGCTTATTATACCTCTATTTACCTTTTAGAGAAATTGTATACTTACATTTACCTTTGGGATATTGTAACTGTGAATATTGATTGGTTTTTGTCTTTTGCTCCTTGAGCACGTATTTATTCTTATCATTGAGGTTGTTCTTTTGAATAGACCTAATTGCATTCCAGTTTGAGTCTGTGCTTTTATTGTTAGCTGTACAAGTGCATTATTTTGATTCCTTAACCTCCAGGTGGTGGCTGGAGATCTCCCACTATTATAGCTGCTCTCCAAGCGACAGAGATCAGTTAAACCTGGAGAAAATGGCTGCTTTGGAGGGTGGACTGTATGGCGTTATACTAGGGTTGCCAACCTCCAGGTACCAGCTGGAGATCTCCTGCTATTACAACTGATCTCCAGCCGATAGAGATCAGTTCCCCTGGAGAAAATGGCCGCTTTGGCAATTGGACTCTATGGCATTGAAGTCTCTCCCCGCCTCAAACCCCACTCTCTTCAGGGTCCGCCCCAAAAACCTCCCGCTGGTGGCGAAGAAGGACCTGGCAACCCTACGTTATACCCTGCTGAGGTTCCACCACTCCCCAAACCCTGCCCTCCTTTTAGGGTTGCCAGCCTCCAGGTATGGCTGGAGATCTCCTGCTATTACAACTGATCTCCAGCCGATAGTGATCAGTTTCCCTGGAAAAAATGGCCACTTTGACCATTGGACTCTATGGCATTGAAGTCTCTCCCCTCCCCAAACCCTGCCCTCCTCAGGCTCCACCCCAAAAACCTCACGCCGATGGCAAAGTGGGACCTGGCTACCCTACCTCCTCAGCATCCACCCCCAAATTCTCCAGGTATTTCCCAACCCGGAGCTGGCAACCCTACCATTTGGCCTGAAAATTCATCTTCTGGAGAAGTGCTTTTTAAAAACCGGCTCAAGCGTCTAGTCCTCAGGCTACCTCTGCTAAACCTGAGGCCTGGATTTCGTAACCCGCGGTGATGGTCACCCTCTGTCCATGCTGGCATCCCGGAAGGTGTCTTCCCTGTTGTCATTTGCATTTTCGGAATCGGTCTGTGAAAAGGCAGCTGTCCCGAGGACTCTGGGTAGCTGTCAATTGGATTACCGCAGAAACGGCCCCGGTGACTTGACCAGTCCACAATGGAGTCGGATGTCTCATCCTGTTGACCCCAGCGCGTCAAGGCCTTGTCAGAGGAACGGAGCTACGGGGCCTGTCTTTTTTTAAAATTTCAGAAAGCCCAGTGCCCCGTAGGGTACCGAGCTGCTTTTAAAGTGCTCTAAAAAGCCACTTTGACAGGTGCCGGCGGTCCTGTCCGCTTAGTGAGAGAGAGAAAAAAGCAGCAAAGTTTCTCGTTCTTTCTTGATCAAAGCCGAAATTTAGCGAGCGAAGGAAATACCGGGAAGCCCTGGTGTCGATCCACCCTTCCCGGGCCAAATTAGGTTTTGCTCTCCTGCTTCTGGACATTCCTGTTCATTCCCCCAAACCTCTGGCTACGATCCTAGCAAGGTGGGAACGCCAGGAGGCAAAATGTACTTGCCTCGAGGCGGTTATGTTCTTGGAAGGGGAAAAAACACAATCTCAGAAGAATCGTAAATAACTCTCTTTTAAAAAAAATGTTCTCAGGGGAAGAGTTATGCATTGTTTCGATTCCCTGGCGTGGTAGGGAGGCCGGCGTGGCCTTTTAACGTGATTGTTTGTGAGGAGAGAACAAGAGAGGTCTTGGCAAAAATTATTAATAAGAGCTGGAACTCTGCTGCTTTTCTAGCAGCTGATGGATTGGGTTGCCAACCTCCAGGTACTAGCTGGAGATCTCCTGCTATTAGAACTGATCTCCAGCCGATAGAGGTCAGTTCACCTGGAGGAAATGGCCGCTTTGGCAATTGGACTCGGGGGCACTGAAGTCCCTCTCCTCCCCAAACCCCGCCATCCTCAGGCTCTGCCCCAAAAACCTCCCGCCTGTGGCAAAGAGGGACCTGGCAACCCTACTGATGGAGACCCTCCCCCTTACCAGTCCAGGTATTTAAAAAAAAATTGCATTGGTGCGGGCAGAGGTCCAGTTCTCTGCTGTACCCCCTGTTATCAGATTGTAATTCTGGCTGACTGCGATTCCCTCTTCTTGTGCCAGGTTTAAACCGCTTCAGATGTATGATGGCAGAACATCCACAGCTCAGTGTTCGGTCCCATCTGTGGTGTCCATAGGGGTGCCAACCTCCAGGTGGGGCCTGGAGATCTCCTTGAATGATAACTGATTTCCAGATGACAGAGATCAGTTCCCCTGGAGAAAAGGGCTGCTTTGGGGGAGGGGTTGGGTTGCCAGGTCCCTCTTCATCACTGGTAGGAGGTTTTTGGGGTGGAGCCTGAGGAGGGCGGGGTTTGGAGAGGGGAGGGACTTCAGTGCCATAGAGCCCAATGGCCAAAGCAGCCATTTTCTCCAGGTGAACTGATCTCTGTCAGCTGGAGATCAGTTGTAATAGCAGGAGATCTCTGGCTAGTACCTGGAGGTTGGCAACCTTAGGAAGGGGGTGGACTCAATGGAATGATACCCCACAGAGGTCTCAAACCCCGCCTTCTCTAGGCTTCACCCACAAATCTCCAGGAATTTCTCAACCCGGAGTTGGCAACCCTAGTCATTTGCACTGGTTTGATGGCCTCTGCTATGAAATCACGTCCTGAGTTTTGAGAAAAAGAGAGGAAAAATATCCCTTTTTCATCTTTTCAGACTATTCTTTTCCAGGGACATAGGGAGGAGGGGTAAATGAACCATCTCTCCAAAACCGACTGTTGTTGGTGTTTTTGGATGTGTTATGTTTTTGCCCTCTTTAACTGCTGCTGCTGATTTTAATGTTTGTTTTGCGATAACCATAATTGTCTTGTAAGCTGTTCTGAGTGCTTTTTGAAGGAGCAGGGCAGGATAGGAATCTTATAAATAAATAAGCATAGCTAAAATCCTCGATTACAGCTCTACGCGTTTTCAGCTTCTAGCTAAGTGAGGAAGCCCTCAAGCTATTTATGAGAATCGCTTCTCTGCCTTTTGGCTAAGATCAAGGGTAGTGTGTAGAGAACACTTCGGGTTGGATCCTCCCAACTTTTCCTTTAGTGCAAAAAAAGATTCTCATTCAGACCCTCTCCGTACAGCAGCCTGATCCTGCATGGCTTTTTGTAGATGTCATCCTATTAGGGATGCCAACTCCAGGTTGGGAAATTCCTGGAGATTTGGGGGGCGGAACCTGGAGACGGTGGGGTTTGGGGAAGGGAGAGGCCTTAGTGTATAATGTCATACAGTCCTCTCTCCAAAGCAGCTGTTTTCTCCAGGGAAACTGATCTCTGTAACCTGAAAATCAGTTGTAATGCCAGAGTTGACCTTGGGCCAATCTATTCTCACCTACCTGGCAGGGCTGTTGTGAATATGATAGGGGAAAGCATTTGGGCCACCCTGAGCTATTGGGAAGAAGAGCAGGAACAAAATGTGGATAAGTTTATAAAATAAAATAAAAGAGGCTGATTTTTCTCCCTCTCTTCTCTTTGCATCCTCCTCTAGTTGTTTATGAACACAGATCTCGGCTAGAACGATCCTTGCAGAAGGAGCGAGGGGAACATAAGAAGACAAAAGAAGGTGAGTGTTCAGCCTAGGTGGCAACCAGACCCAACAGACTATCTGACAAGCTGTACAACATCAGCATGGTGTAGAGGTTAGAGCACAGGGACATAGATCTGGGTGGTGTTGCCGCCTCTGACTTGGGAAATTCCTGGAGATTTGGGGGTGATACCTGGGGAGGGGAGAGTTTTGTGAAGGGGAAGAGCTCAGGGGGGATGTAAGAACATAAGAAAAGCCCTGCTGGATTAGACCCAGGCCCATCACGTCCAGCACTGTTCACACAGTGGCCAACCAGGTGCTTCTGGGAAGCCCACAAACAAGACGAGTGCAGCAGCACCATCCTGCCTGTGTTCCACAGCACCTAAGATAATAGGCATGCTCCTCTGATCCTGGAGCGAATAGGTATGCATCACGACTAGTATTGTGTTTTACTAGTAGGCATGGATAGCCCTCTCTTCTTCCCTCTTTCCTCTTCCTCCTCCTCCAAGCAAATTTTTCTCCCATTCAACAATCCCAGCGCCTTTTAAAAGAAAGAAAGAAAGAAAGAAAGAAAGAAAGAAAGAAAGAAAGAAAGAAAGAAAGAAAGAAAGAAAGAAAGAAAGAAAGAAAGACAGACAGACAGACATTTATTTTCCAGGATGCTGAGCTGCGTTGATGCATTCTAGGACTTTCCAAAAGATCGATTAGGCAATTGCTGCGTGTTTGTCGAAGGTTTCTGAGCGTTTTGCCTCCCGGCGAGCGATCTCTGGTTGTCCTAAATAAAGATGTCATTCCTTGGCAACTGCCTCAACTGATTAATCCCCCCATTAATTTGCAGTTCAGAGAGGAAGTTGAACAGGATTGATTTTTTTGCTTCGCAAACATTAAATTCTGAGATGAAGGTTAGAGAGGGAGGAAACAGGGGTTCATCTGTCCTCATCTCCTCCCAAGAGAGCACGAGAATCTGGGGAGGGCTTTGGAGGGCCCAAATCCTAGAAGCAGCTGCCCTTTGGCAAGAAGAGAATCACCCTCAGCAGCTGAAAATTAGGGTTGCCAATTTCATAAGAATATAAGAAAGGCCATGCTGGATCAGACCAAGGTCCATCAAGTCTAGCAGTCAGTTCATACAGTGGCCCAACCAGATGCCTCTAGGAAGCCCACAAACAACTGCAGCAGCATTATTCTGCCTGTGGTCCACAGAACCTAATATAATGGGCCTGCTCCCCTGATCCTGGAGAGAACAGGTATGCATCATGACTAGTATCCATTTTTACTAGTAGCCATGAACAGCCCTCTCTTCCATGAACATGGCCACTCCCCTCTTAAAGCCTTCCAAGTTGGCAGCCATCACCACATCCTGGGGCAGGGAGTTCCACCATTTAACTATGCGTTGTGTGAAGAAATACTTCCTTTTGTCTGTTTTGAATCTCTCACCCTCCAGCTTCAGCAGATGACCCCGCGTTCTAGTATTATGAGAGAGGGAGAAAAGCTTCTCCCTGTCCACTCTCTCCATACTATGCATAATTTTATAGACCTCTATCATGTCTCCCCTTACCTGCCTGTCTTAACAATGGATTTTCTTATGGGAGCTTGCTTTGGTGCAGTTACGGTATGCCACGTTGGAAATGCATGATCGTGTGTGGAGTGGGGGGTATGCAATTAAATCAAAGGCTGGCCTGCCTTGCAGGTTGGTTGTAAAGATTGCTGAGATAATGTGACACGCCTAACCCCTCCAAAATGCTTTGCCAAGGATAAAAAACTACCAACTATTTCTATTGCTTTTATTCTTTGTTCTCCCTTTGTTTTCCAGTGCAACAAAGCTAACTTTTGAAGATTTAGATGTTTCTCCCCCACTTTGCTTTCATGGTTTTTTTTTTAATGGTCTGCAGCGGTTGCATTCCATCCATTTAGGTTCATAGGCTTTTGGCCCGCTCCCTCTTGAAAATGCAAACCAGATCCTTGTAAATGCCTTTGTGCTAATTTCTCTGTTTTCCCCCCCTCTCCTTTCAGATTTTTTAGTATACAAACTAGAAGCTCAGGAAGCCCTTAACAAAGAAAAGGTGGGTAACATGGAGTTTCTCTGATTTTGTGTCTGTATATAGAGAACGTACAACAGTGTAATAGCCTATGTTCAGCGCTAAATTTAACTATCTCAGGCCATTTATGCAGGGTCAGTTTTGATGCTCGCTCAAACCTCTTTTTTAAAATGCGACCTTTAAAATGCCTATTCATGGTCCCGACACAAAAGGAGAAATTCCACCCACCCCCATTCGCCTTCTCCTTTGTTCCTTCCATTAGCAACCGCTGTTTGCATAGCTAACACGGGGCTGTGATTTTGCATGCTTCCTTGAGGGGATTCTTTGAGGCGGGGCGGAGCAAACACAAAAGGTCGCGTTAAAGGAGCTCTGTGCCGGCTTCTCAGTCACTTCCTGAATGACGGTTCATCATGAAAAACTCAAAAAAAAATATGTAGGGCACTTCGGCCTGGAACGTGCTGCTAATCATAAATGGCCTCAGAGTTTCTCAAAGGGAAGAGTGCCATCTTCAAACCTGCAGGCTTGAAACTCGCAGAATTTGTCTTTCCTAAGATTGTTTTATTATAATTTTAGTGCATATGCATTGCGGTCTGCGGGTCTTCAGTTATTCTCATTAACAATAGTAGAGTTGCCAGCTCTGGCTTGGGAAATATCTGGAGATTTGGAGGGTGGAGCCAAGGGAAGGTGGGGTTTGGGGAGGGGCCTCATCAGAATACAATGCCATAGACTCCACAGTCCAGAGCAGCCTGATCTCTGTAGTTATAATAGCGGGAGATCTCCAGCCACCACCTGGAGGTTGGCAACCCTAGATTTGGTATCAGGCAGCTTCATGGGCTCATAGGTTTTGGGACTTGACTGTGTGTTCTGTCCAGAGCGTGATGGTGCTTGGGAATGGCTCAGTCGCTCCCGTCCAACAAGGCTAGGACAGAAGCGGTGGGAGGGGACAGTTATGCCTAATGGGCTGACAATTTGGATGCTAAATTAATAGCTATTCATTACAGGGAGGCCGGGCGTGACAAGAGGGTAAATTATCTGCGTTCCAAAGCATATTTGCTCAGGGAATCAATCTTGGCCCTGTTAATCTGGGGTGTTTAAAAAAAAAAAAAAACTTGCGTTAGCTGAGCTGACGGAGGATGAGAGTTAAAATGCTCTGCACGAAGGGGAATGGTTTCCTCTCATTTGTGACTTATGATATGTATATAAAACATGAAAATTTGTGAGCCGAAAGGGCACTCTGCAGATGGGGGCGTGACGGAGTGATAACTAGGGTTGCCAACCTCCAGGTACTAGCTGGAGATCTCCTGCTATTACAACTGATCTCCAGCCGTTAGAGATCAGTTCCCTGGAGAAAATGGCCACATTGGCAATTGGACTCTATGGCATTGAAGTCCCTCCCCTTCCCAAACCCCACCCTCCTCAGGCGCTGCCCCCAAAATCTCCCGCCGGTAGCGAAGAGGGACCTGGCAACCCTAGTGATAACCTGGCAGTTTCCTTGCCCTACCTCCGAAGGTCTCTGCAGTGGAAGCTAGACGGGATTCTCTGCTGGTGCCAGATCTAGGTGTGGTTAGGGCTGCCAACCTCCAGGTTAGGAGAGGGACTTCAATTCCATAGAGTCCAATAGCCAGAGCAGCCATTTTCTCCAGGTGAACTGATCTCTATCAGCTGGAGATCAGTTGTAAAAGCAGGAGCTCTCCAGCTAGTACCTGGAGGTTGGCAACCCTATCTTTCTCTCTCTCTATGCTGGACTCTGACAAGGGGATCACTTTCCCCCCACATCTTGACAGCAGAAGCCTCGAATTCAGTGCCTTGGCCATCGGGAGAGGGAACCCAGTTCGAGTGATGACGAGACCTGCATTGTTGACCTCCTCGATCTCTAGGGTTGCCAACCTCCAGATAGTTACAATTAACAATAAACCTAACAGTATCGACTCTAACAGTATCGACTATCAAAAATATGTAAGCACATAGGCTCATTCAATAACATCAACAACTTCCTGGGTATTCAGTTTTATATTTTTCTTAAACACAATCAATCACAACAAATATTGCCAACAACAATAGAATATTTGTTGTGATTGATTCTGTTTAAGAAAAATATAAAACTGAATACCCAGAAAGTTGTTTATGTTATTGAATGAGCCTACGTGCTTACATATTTTTGATAACCTCCAGATAGTAGCTGGAGATCTCCCACTATTACAACTGACCTCCAGCCAATAGAAATCAGCTCCCCTGGAGAAAATGGCCGCTTTGGCAATTGGACTCTATGGCATTGAAGCCCCTCCCCTCTCCCCAAACCCCACCCTCTCCAAACCCCGCCCTCCTCAGGCTCCACCCCCAAAATCTCCAGGTATTTCCCAACCCAGAGCTGGCAACCCTATTGATGTTCAACCCCTTTCCTGTATCTAATTTTGGGAACATTTTTCTGAGCATGTGCAAAACGTGCCTGCCCTTCCTCCTGTCTAGGGTTTGGAGGTAGACAGTGCGCACTCAGATGTGTTTTTCTCTTTTCTTTTGTTACAGCAAGATTCCATGAACAGATACGGTGCTCTGAGCTCCCAGCATAAGATACTGAAGGTAAAAAGGTTCAGGAATTTAGGGAATTGTATACTTTCCAATGGCCAGAGATTAGCATAGTGACCTATACTAATTGCTTATACCCTCGTTTCTGCTATAACCCTATTCTGTTTCCTGTAATGGTTTACAGTGCAAAAATTTGTCCCGGGCTGATCTGAGAGCCGCTGCCGGTCTGAGTAGACAATACTGACTTTGATGGACCAAGGGTCTGATTCATTATAAGACAGCTTCATGTGTTCTCTAGGCTGTGGTTCAGTTGCAAAGCCTCTGCTTGGCACACAGAAGGTCCCAGGTTCAATCCCCGGCATCTCCAGTTAAAGGGACTAGGCAAGTAGGTGATATGAAAGAACTCTGCCTGAGACCCTGGAGAGCCGCTGCTGGTCTGAGTAGACAATACTGACTTTGATGGACCAAGGGTCAGTAGAAGGCAGCTTCATGTGTTCATGCGTTCATGATCCTCACTTGAAGATGTAAATTAAAGAGAGGGGAAGCCAGGAGAACAAAACCTTCCAGAATGACAACTTGAGCATCTCCCGTTGCCAGTGGTTTCACAAGGATATCCCTCCACCCCCACAAGACAGAAACCCGGACAGTGATTTACTAGAGGCCGGGACCAGACAATGGGGACCGTCTCTAGTAAACAGGGAATAGCTGGAGCGTACGGAATTTGATATAAGACGCCCCTCTCTCCTGCGCCTCATTCCCAGGCCAGGGACCGAAATACGCAGAGACATCCTTTTGCGTAACACCGCTGACCCGGAATTCACCTCCCTTTTGGGTTCTCATAGCAACCTGCAGCGATCCTGCCAGCCCGGACTTGGCAGTGCCAATTAGATATGCAGATCGGTGGGTGAACCTCTGGCCCGGTGCACAATAGCCGATTCTCCAAAACCATTCCGACGGAGAGGCCGGCTGGGAGGGAGGGTGAGAAGGGGGCGGTTGGGAAGAAAAGGAAAGTCGGCGGCCTTCTCTCCCCCCCACACTTTGCAGCCAACTGATTTTGGTTTTGCTGAAAGGGTCCCAAACCCTTTGAGTCCAGCAGTCTGTTCACACAGTGGCCATCAGGTGCCTCTAGGAAGCCCCCAAACAAGACGACTGCAGCAGCATTCTCCTGCCTGTGCTCCACAGCACCTAATATATTAGGCATGCTCCTCTGATCCTGGAGAGAACAGGTCTGCGTCATGACTAGTATCCCCCTTTGAGAGTTGCTGACCTGCGCAAACCAAAAATCGGAGCTTGAGAGCAACCCGGTATGCTAGAAATTACATGCCAGTGTTTTCTTATAATTCCTTTTATTGCCCCCAAATGTCTACTGTATGCTAAGGAGCAAAAGATGTTATTCTTATGAGCCTGATGCTGAGCAAAAGATGTTATTATTCTTATGAGCCTCAGACATTTTATTTAACAACGTGGGGCGTTCCCGTGCATCTGCTTTGTTTTTCGCAATATGCAGGACATCTTTAGGATAACCCTTTCCATGTAAAGCAACCTGTAACCGTCCTGCTGCTGCGTTAAAATCTTCATAGAAGGTGGAATTTCGTTTTAGGCGCAAGAGTTGACTAAAAGGCCGGTTCCGTTTAGGATGTTCAGGATGGAAAGATGAATAATGGAAACCAGAGTCCCTAGACATGGGTTTACGGAAGGGTCTAACTGCCAAAGAAAACTCTGCTGTAACATATATTTCTAAGTCAAGGAATGAAATTTTTAAAGGATTGCATCCTCACTTAGGGTTGCCAATCTCCCGCTATTACCGCTGATCTCCAGGCGACAGAGATCTGTTCACCTGGAGAAAATGGCCGCTTTGGCCATTGGACTCCATGGCATTGAAGTCCCTCTCTTCTCTAGACCCCGCCCTCCTCAGGCTCCACCCCCAAAATCGCCAGGTAATTCCCAACCCGGAGCTGGCAACCCTAACCCAGCCTGTAAGTGCTACTAGTTGGCTAACTGTTCTGTAACTTTTTGGTCATTAAAAGGGGATTATCCTTCTTCTTTTTTAACTCTAATGGACCAGGATGGCTGCAAACACTGGGCCAATTAACTTTAAAGCTTTATTCTTCCGGCCTTTGGTCATTGCAAAATCATGAATTAGCCCCCTTCCCAGTCAAATTTTCCTGCAGGTTCATACTCAATAGACAAGATGGCTCCGTGCCTTATTGCCCCCTTGTAGAACGCCTGCAGTTTTCTTTTTTTCCTCTTTGAAATGTTTTTATTTTCATTTTACTCACAGCACATAACTGAACAATACAAATATAACAATCCATAGAATATAATACATAACAGTAAACTTCCCTGAGCTAGCATATACCAAAACAACATTATTCTGGGTGAGCATATGCTATTTTAATACCTTCCATCTACATTTTACTTTCAGTTAATGAGAAAGGAGGGGGAGAAATTAACCGTGTTTTAATATTATCCCTAGTGGATTACTCATTCTATTCAAACCTTCTTTATATTTTGTAAATATATTGTAAATAAAACATACTATTACAACAAACTTAACTATTGTTGATTCTTCTTAAATTTCTTATATTCTTATTCAAACAAAACAGAAAGCTTTATTAAATTCCCTAAGTTCTATTCGTCACCACTATATAGCTTGATGAAATTAGTTGCATTACTCAATAGCTTCTCTTACAGATTTAAAAATAATTTAAGGCACATAATCATTATGCAATTTCCAGTTTTCCTTGAACACTTCTACGGGTCTTTTATTCGCAAGGTTCATTTAGCCTGGCCGTCACTGCATATTCTGCTAATGTATCTAGTCAGTCTTCTGCTTTAGGAGCTTCTTCCAATTTCCGTTTAATAGCAATTGCCCCCCCTTGCTGCAGTGATCATGTATCTGAATACTAGAACGCCTGCAGTTTTCTATGAGTGCTAGAATTGCCAGGTCTAGGGTTGCCAGGTCCCTCTTCGCCACCTGCGGGAGGTTTTGGGGGCAGAGCCTGAGGAGGGTGGGGCTTGGGGAGGGACTTCAATTCCATAGAGTCCAATTGCCAACCGGCCATTTTTTCCAGGTGAATTGATCTCTAGCAGCTGGAGATCGGTTGTAATAGCAGATCTCCAGCTAGTACCTGGAGGGTGGCAACCCTAGCTAGGTCCCCCTTCACCATTGGCAGGAGGTTTTGGGGGTGGGGGCTGAGGAGGGCGGGGTTTGGGGAGAGGAGGGACTTCAATGCCATAGAGTCCAATTGCCAAAGCGGCCATTTTCTCCAGGGAATCTGATCTCTCGGATGGAGATCAGTTGTAATAGCAGGAGATCTCTAGCTGGAGGTTGGCAACCCTAATGAGTGCTAGCTTGTAGAACCTTATTTCAGCTTCTGCCACTGTCAATGGGTGTTGTGAGCGAAACAACAAGCAACGAGTGCCGATGATTAATCTCATCCTGACAAACCTGGGTTGTTCTTCTGTCTGAATGCGACCAATGCAACCCTCCCAGAGTGTATTTCTTTTGATTTTTTTTTGTCCTCCGCTCAGAACCAGCACGAAGATGTGAAGAAGCAGCTTCTGGATTTGCAGCTGCAACACAACGGGTTGAAACTGGAGCATCGGAAGGCATTGGAGACCCACGGCCAGAAATATTCGCAGCTGCAGCGGGAGAAAGAAGTGGAGGTCGTCGCTTTGCAGGGTGAGCGCGAGAACCCCAGAGGGAAGGAGCGACGGGGCAGCCCAGGTTCGCGCCCTCTGATTCAATTCAACCTGTGAGCCAGGATTATCTGCTCCTGAGTCCCCACTCTAGGGTTCCCAACTGCCTGGTTGTGCCGGCCAAATGCCTGTCGATCACCAGGCTGTCCGCCGACTAGCTGATGGTCGGTGGGCGGAAGCAAGAAGGGGAGAGCGATACCCGCGAACACGCGTGCTCCCAGCACGATACTGTCGCTTCCGGGTTTAGCCCAGACGTGCCGGCATCGCTCGAGACACTCTAGCCATTTCCTCTGGAAACTCTATGGCAGCAGTTCCCAAACTTTTTGAGTCATGGAGCACTTTTCAGGAGAGAAATTCGTCACGGAGCACTAATTTTTGCCTAGCACCTATATACTAAACGAAATGACAGTCGTATTTTTCTTTCCAATCTTTTCGCGGAGCACTAGGAGATGTTTCGCGGAGCACCAAGTGCTCCGTGGAGCACAGCTGCTCTATGGAATCGCTAGCCCCGCCCAAAATAAACTCCCGCCGGTGGGAAGAGGGGGGCCTGGCAACCCTACCCCACACCCTTTCCGCCACCCCCTTGGCTTACTTTAGGCATCTGGAGCCATTCCTGCTAGACTCTTTCTGCCATGTGCCGTTATCGGGCATCAAATGTGCTAGTGAAAGGGCCTGGAAGAAATAGCTCCAGATGGCTTAAGAACGAATCCTTATTTTTTATTATTGGTGAGACTGGGTTGACATTAGTACTTTTCTGATGATCTGAACACATGAAGCTGCCTTATACTGAATTGCCAAAGTCAGTATTGTCTACTCAGACCGGCAGCTGCTCTCCAGGGTCTCAGGCAGGGGTCTTTCACATCACCTCCTTGCCTAGTCCCTTTAACTGGAGATGCCAGGGATTGAACCTGGGACCTTCTGCATGCCAAGCCGATGCTCTACCACTGAGCCACAGCCCCTCTCCATGGCTCTCTAGAGTCTCAGGCAGGGGTCTTTCACATCACCTCCTTGCCTAGTCCCTTTAACTGGAGATGCCAGGGATTGAACCAGGGCCCTTCTGCATGCCAAGCCAATGCTCTACCACTGAGCCACAGCCCCTCTCCATGGCTCTCTAGGGTCTCAGGCAGGGGTCTTTCACATCACCTCCTTGCCTAGTCCCTTTAACTGGAGATGCCGGGGATTGAACCTGGGACCTTCTGCATGCCAAGCAGATGCTCTACCACTGAGCCACGGCCCCTCTGGGGGATGCGAGGCTTTTATTGACAATCTACTTATTGCAGAGATGCTGGTTGCACAAAATGGGGGCTAAGAATGTCAAGAAGAGCCCTGTTGGATCAGACCAGCGGTCCATCTAATCCAGCATCCTGTCTTACACAGTGACCAGCCAGTTATTACAGAGGGTCAACAAACAAGACATAGAGTCCGAGGCTTTCCCCTGATGTTTCCTCCTAGCACTGGTGTCCAGAGGTTTATTTAGGGTTGCCACCTCCAGGTGAGACCTGGAGATCTTCCAGAGTTTCAGCTTCTCTCCAGACTAGAGAGATCATGAGAAAATGGCTGCTTTGGAGGGTGGACTCTATGGCATTATACCCCATGGAGGTTTCTCCCCTACACCAACCTCACCCTTCCCAGGATCCACCTCCCAGATCTCCAGGAATTCATCAACTTGGGAGCTGGCAACCTTAGGTTGACTGCCTCTGAATGTGGAGGTTCCCTTTAGCCACCATGGCTAGTAGCCACTGATCGACCTCTCCGTGGATCTGTCTGATCCCTTTAAAGAAGAAGAGTTGGTTTTTATATGCCGACTTTCTCTCCCACTTAAGGGAGACTCAAACCGGCTTACAATCACCTTCCCTTCCCCTCCCCGCAACAGACACCCTGTGAGGTAGGTGGGGTTGAGAGGGTGTGACTTGCCCAAGGTCACCCAGCTGGCTTCACATGTAGGAGTGGGGAAACCAACCCGGTTCACCAGATTAGCCTCCGCCGCTCATGTGGAGAAGTGGGAAATCAAACCCAGTTCTCCAGGTCGGACTCCACTGCTCCAAACCACCGCTCTTAACCACTAAACCATGCTGGCCCACCTAAGCCTGTGGCCATCATACATCCTCTGGCAGCGGATTCCTGCATTTTAATCACTTGTTGAGATCCAGTGGAACGTGATCTCAGGAAAGCCTTCGTGGGTAGGGGGATGAAACGGTCGACTGGACCGGGTTCGTACGTCTGAGAAATGGCCCAAAGACCTTGCGATGAACTGCAGCAGAGATGAGCTTGTAGGACGCCGCAAGAATCGTTCTCGCTGTTTTCAATTAGTGGAACAGCTGCTTTCTCTTTGGTAATGGAGGAATTTAATAGGGCTGAGCCGAGCCAGGGGGCACAAACAGCTTCGCCCCCCCCCCCGCAAAACGACTCCCCTCTTTGTCAGTTCTGTGGGAAGGCTTGAGAGAGGGCGAAAGGGGTCACGGCCGAGCCAGATCAGCCCACCCTGATCCCCCCTGAAAAGATGCCCCATCTCGGCAGTGGTCCCCCACCAAAGAAAAACACCTTCTCCTATATCGTTTGGGAGGAAGGGACAGTATTCCCTTCCCCACATGGTAGCTCATTTATTCTGGAAAATCCTTTTTGTAGCTCCAAAGGGTTGCTGATAGGGTTAGAAAAAGAGAGGGCCGCACCAAAACAAAAGCAAAGGACCAATCGGTGCAAGGGAAATAATATTTTAATGAGTTCTGCAACCCCAATGCCAGCGTGGTGAAGTGGTTAAGAGCGGTGGTTTGGAGCGATGGACTCTGATCTGGAGAACCGGGTTTGGTTCCCCACTCCTCTGCATGAGCGGCGGAGGCTAATCTGGTGAACTGGATTGGTTTCCCCACTCCTCCACATGAAGCCAGCTGGGTGACCTTGAGCTAGTCACAGCTCTTAGAACCCTCTCAGCCCCACCTACCTCACAGGGGGTCTGTTGTGGGGAGGGGAGGGGAAGGTGATTGTAAGCCGGTTTGATTCTTCCTTAAGTGGTAGACAAAGTCAGTATATAAAAATCAACTCCCCCTCCCTCCTCCTCCTCCTTCTTCTCATTTGAGTAAGCCGGGCTGCAACTTGACAGCACTTTCCACCACCAGTGTAGGTGAAGTATTTTAAAAAGCCGAAACCATTCTATAAATGCAAATAGCCCGATTAAACTGGCCCGGTGTGGTTTCTCATAGATACGGTCTACAAGCTGCGGGAAGAGAGCAAACTGCTTCGAAAGGCTCACCAGGATGTCCATTCACAACTTCTCAGTGCTCAGGTAGGTGCTTGGAATGGCCTTGAACACATGAAGCTGCCTTATACTGAATCAGACCCTTGGTCCATCAAAGTCAGTATTGTCTACTCAGACCGGCAGCGGCTCTCCAGGGTCTCAGGCAGGGGTCTTTCCCATCACCTCTTTGCCTAGTCCCTTTAACTGGAGATGCCGGGGATTGAACCTGGGACCTTCTGAATGCCGAGCAGATGCTCTCCCACTGAGCCACAGCCCCTCCTTCTGCTCGATGAGGATGGGGTAGGGTTGCCAGGTCCCCCCTTCTAGCAAGCGAAAAACCTCAGAGGTAGAGCATCTGCTTGGCAGGCAGAAGGTCCCAGGGTCAATCCCCGGTCTCTCCAGCTAAAAGGATCAGATGGTGGGTGATGTGAAAGACCTTTCCCTGGGGAGCTGCTGCCAGTCTGAGCAGGCAATACTGATTCAGTAGAAGGCAACTTTGCGTGCATTCATGTGCCCCTATGTGCCAAAGCATGTCTTCCACTACAGACGAGCCAAGTGACCCAAACCATGTTCTCCAGGGTCTTGGGCACGAGGGCAGAGAAGTAGTTGGCAGAACCCTTTCCTTCTGACAGCTGCATCTCGATGGAAATCTGCTACGAAATGGACATTTTGTCTGAAAAGAGCTTTTGTCTTCTGTACTTCAGTTTGGAAGGACCAAGAAAGGCTGGAGCGCACAGCTGTTGAACTGGAGAGGGTTTTTTTTTTTAAAGCATGCAGGGGGGGGGGGAAACACATGCATTTATTCTGTTCACCGTTCACTTTAACTCCTTTTGGCAGATGGTTCCTGCAAATGCCCCAGGGATGTTTTTCTTCTTGCTTCTTGTGCTTCGAACGGAAGCAGCAAATGGTGGCGGGCATGCGGGAAGGAAAAGGCTAGGCTAGAACCTCTCTCCCTGAAGTGCTTAATCAAAAAACACTTTTTTAAAAACTAAGGGAGCTTTCAGAAATGGCCTGCTTCACCTGCGGCCTGAAGTGGTACAGTCCACTCCACCATTTCAGGACTGTACCACGTCCTTTTGCTGCATTGTACAGACTGGGACAAAGTCTTTGGGTCTCCAGGGGTGAATGTTTTAAGATCAGCCAGTTCTACAGTTACTAGACTCCTGAGGCTTAGACCCTGCATCCAAGGGGCTAGGGTTGCTAACCTCCAGGTATTAGCTGGAGAGCTCCTGCTATTGCAACTGATCTCCAGCCAATAGAGATCAGTTCACCTGGGGGAAATGGCCGCTTTGGCAATTGGACTCTATGGCATTGAAGTCCTTCCCCTCCCCAAACCCCACCCTCCCCAGGCTCCACCCCCACAACCTCCCACCGGTGGTGAAGAGGGACCTGGCAACCCTACCTGGATCTGACAACCCTATAGCCCACAGTTATCTTTGCACGTGTGAAGAAATGGACTATCCCCCCCCACACACACAAAAGTATATGGAAACGAGCTATGCGCGGATGTAAATTGTAGACCATGACCGCCTGCAACTTCTCTTGCCGTTCTTCCAGGCCCAAATGGACGAGTTCAGACAGCTCAAAGAGACGCTTCAGAGGATGCCAAGCTTCAAGGAAGCGGGAGCCGCCGACGGGCAGCAGCAACCGATTCCCAACCTGCGGCCCCCACAGCCCGCCCAGGGCCTGCTGCAGCTTGCCAGAGACAAGGTGCTCTTTCCCTCTTCGAAATCCTTTGCCCGTCACGTCTGCTCACTTTGCGATTTCTTTTCATGCCGATATTTGTCCCCCTCCCCTGTTTAAATGCACAGTTGGCCAAACAAAGGAGTTCTCCTGTTGAATTTGGCAGGGCTCGGGAACTCTTACCGATGCTGCTGCAGCTAGGATTTCAGACCTCCAGGCAGTCCAGGTAGTTCCTCTTTCCTCGTCACCTGGGATCCTCCTGCCTCTGAAAAGAATGTGTGTGTGTGTTTGTGTGTGAAGTGCCGTCAAGTCGCAGCCGACTTATGGCGACCCCTTTTTGGGGTTTTCATGGCAAGAGACTAACAGAGGTGGTTTGCCAGTGCCTTCCTCTGCACAGCAACCCTGGACTTCCTTGGTGGTCTCCCATCCAAATACTAACCAGGGCTGGCCCTGCTTAGCTTCTGAGATCTGACAAGATCAGGCTAGCCTGGGCCATCCAGGTCAGGGCCGAAAAGAATATACTCACTTGCAATCCATACCTGAAAGAAAATAATAATTATTAGTCTATAGGACTGAGATTTTTGAAATAGGGGACATTATACTTATTGGATGTGAACTTTTGTATGTATGTGTGTGTGTTTATGTGGTTTGTGTATAATACAGTCTCTTGTTTAGCTATACTAGGTGTATCATTTGTGTCAGATTTTGAGTAACCATATTTGTACACAGAGGTGTCTGTTTTGGATTACTAACCTCCAGGTAGTGGCTGGAGATCTCCTGCTATTACAACTGATCTCCAGGCGACAGAGGTCAGTTCCCCTAGAGAAAAGGGCCGCTTTGGCAATCGGACTCTGTCACCTGTCATTCCTGCTCTTCTCTCTAGGCTTCCCCAGGCAATGAGGACAAACCTCCCCTGAGTCCCCTGGAACAGGCCGCAGCTCCCCGGGAGAGCTCACTGGTCGCTCAGGCGCCGGATCCCAAACGCTGGAAAGACGAGAACCCTCCCCGAGGCCAGGTTTCCCAAAGCAACAACCGACCCGTGCCGCTTGGCCAGCTGGCGCCTCTGCGCGAGCCTCGCCTGCCCCTCGCCGTTTGGCCTCCTCCGGGGCCAAAGGACGGCCACGTCATCCGTTTCACAAGGATGGTGAACAGCGTGCAGAGCGTGAGCCAGGTAAGAACACGGAGCGGTTCGAAATGTTCTGCGCTGGAGACGACACGCTGAAAAGGTGCAAAACTCGTGTGAATGTTCCCCTCCTTCTTGGATGCTGGGTGTCGACCCTTGAGTCAGGATTTGAACTCGAGGCCCTCGGTCACAGGAGTCACGCAGAGTAGAGCCAGGTATGTTGGCGCTGTGCTACCCCTTGTGGTGAGCCAGAGAACCGCAGGTTAAAAAGCCCTTGTGGGCTTGGATCATTATAGCTGTAATATATATGCATGCTCACAACTGGGTAATGAAAATTTTTGGACGTGAGCCCCTTTGAGGTTTACTCATTTACCCAAGTGTTCATCGATTGGGTGAGGTTGTTTTATTCGTTCCTCATCCCGCTTCTCTCTTTCTCTTCGGTAACAGACTTTTAACTCTATTTTTACGGACTCTGCCTTGTATTGCTACTGTGTTTTTGCATTGGCTTTAAACCGATTCTACTTATATTTTGTTACTGGCTACCAGGGTGGTGTAGTGGTTAGAGTGTTGGACCAGGAACTGGGAGACCCAGGTTTGAATCCTCTCACTGCCATGGAAGCTTGCTGGGTGACCTTGGGCCAGTCACACAATCTTACCCTAACCTACCTCACAGAGTTGTTGTGAGAAGAAGAAGAGTTGGTTTTTCACCCCCCCACACACATTTTTCTCTACCAAAAGGAGTCTCAAAGCAGATTACAAATTCCTTCCCTTCCCTTAATTGAATTCCTCAGGGCCTGTAAGATGGAGATATTTTGCCAGGCATATGGTTGAGGCAGCAATGGTTCCCTCAAGAAATTGGCCTCCCTTTCCCTTCTCCTCCTCATGCCTTTTTACTATCTTTTGGCCCTCTGCCCACAATTATGATGGGCTTCCTCACCTTTATGATATAAATTTATTGTGGCAGAAGGTATAGATTGAATGGCCATTTTAATGTATTGTATGTGTTGGAAATTTTGCATTTTAATTAATGTTTAATGCATATTGTATGGTCCGTACTGCTGGAAGCCACCCTGGGCCCATCTCGGGATGGGAAAGGGCGGGGTATAAATGGATAAAATAAGCAAGTAAACAAATAAATAATCTGGAAATGCTGGGGAATTGCTCCTGAGGTCTTGTTTTCCTGTAGGATCAAAAGGCTTTGAAGATTATGCAGGAAGAAAGGGAGGACCATGCAAATTCGCCAAGGATTGCACCTGGCGAGAAAGCACAGGCTTCAGAGAAAGAACCCTCCACGGGAAATGACCGCGAGCCCGTGGTGCAGAGGTAAGTGTTAGGTCGATGGCCATCAGGTAGAATTTCCCTCCTAGTTCCATTTTCCAACAGGAATATTTCTCAACATTTCCATCTGCTCAGGACCATCAGCGCACAAGACACATGAACACCTCAAGCTGCCTTATATTGAATCAGACCCTTGGTCCATCAAAGTCAGTATTGTCTGCTCAGACCGGCAGCAGCCTCCAGGGTCTCAGGGTCTATCTCATCACCTACCTGCCTAGTCCCATTAACTGGAGATGCCGGGGATTGAACCTGAGACCTTCTGTATGCCAAGTAGATGCTCTACCACTGAGCCACGGCCCCTCCCTTACTTAGGGACTGGTGAGGTGGAGTGTTGATGGGAAGGAGGACGCAGCACTACATAATGTTAGTTCACAACTGTTACACTCTGTGGTTTTGCTTTTGTGTGAGGATCTCACATTTTTGGGTTGCGGGGGTGGTTCACTTCCTCTAATTAAGAGGCATTAAGCTTTTTATTGGGAATGAGACTCCCTTGCCTTTTGTCTCATTAATCGGTAATCCATCCGACTCTGTGGGAGAAGCCAGAGCAGAGAAGCTAGAAGGTATTGTCTTATTTTTTCAAGTTTATATGGTATTCCAGACACAGCAGGATAGTAGATGCTGCATTGTCTCTTTCCAGAGTATGGGCTATGGAAATGGTAAGCAGGGATACCATCGCTTTCATCTTGCCAACAGCCCCGTCTCTCTCCGTGAATAATGCAGCAAACCTGTCAATCTTCAGTCTCGGCTTTCATTTTTTTTAAAGAAAGGACAAGTTCTATCCTTCATGGTGGTGAAGGAATCTTACAGAGGACAATGTAGATCATATTTATCTTCCCGATTGGTGGGAGGATCTTCCGGGCTTCATGGCCTCCCTATTCAGCCAGCGTGATGTAGTGGATACGAGAGGTGCTTTGGAGCAGTGGACTCTAATCTGGAGAACCAGGTTTGATTCCCCACTCCTCCGCATGAGCGGCAGACGCTAATCTGGTGAACTGGGTTGGTTTCCCCATTCCTACACACGAAGCCAGCTGGGTGACCTTGGGCTAGTCACAGCTCTCTCTGAACTCTCTCAGCCCCACCTATATCACAGGGTGTCTGTTGTGGGGAGGAGAAGGGAAGGTGATTGTAAGCCGGTTTGATTCTCCCTTAAGTGGTAGAGAAAGTCGGCATATAAAAACCAACTCTTCTTCTGCTTCTTCCTCTTCCTCTTCCCTTCCTCTTCCTCTTCTTTTTCTTCTCCTTCTTCTCCTGCTATTACAGATTTTGACTGTCATTTTTTTAAAATAAACTTGGGATACAGGTTCAGAGCTTCCCTCCAAGATGACTTTTGACCCACCACTTCAAAAGTACCATTCTGCGCTTCTGAGCTCAGCACCAAAACAAAGCCTGTGTGCAAACTGAAGGAGCAGGTGAAAAGGGGTGAAGGCCAGGAATAATTTATCAGGGCGATTGACAAACCGGCCCAAATGGTGAAATTTGGCAGGTTGCTTCTACAGCTTCCCAGCTCAACCAAAGGAATAAAAATATCGATCTCTTTCCTGGAGTGTTGCTTGGGATCTTATTTCCTGCTTCAAACCGATATGCCCGTGTGATTCCAAAATCATATTCACCCATGCAGAACAGTGAGAAGGCCAGTACGATTCTGACGTTTCTTTTCTTTCCTCCCACCCTAGTTGGCAAGACATCGTGAACAAAGTGAACGCCCAGATGGACGAGGAACAAGCGCCCCGGCAAAGTCTTCGCCTCCCCGCCCGAGCCGAGCAAGCGCTGCCAAACCGCAATCGAATGCCGAGCAGTCAGCAGCAAGGGGCCGAACGGCAACAACCACGAGCGGGTTGGGAAACAGGGAAAGGAGGAACGGATGATGAGGAGCTTCAAATGGGTACTGCTTCTGGGATCTGGAGTGGTCTCAAATGGGCAGGCGTCGTGGACTTGAAAGCAGAGCAGTGGAGGCTTCTGGGATATGGCCACTGAGAATGCATATTTTGGTGTAGCGGGAGGAAGCAAGGAAAGGACTGCATTGGTTTGCAACTACTAGTTTAACAAGGGCATATTCTGAAGGGCCAGGAATTTTGGCTCTGCCCACTGCCAGGAAGTTTGGGTCAGCTCCCAAGGAACTGAGACTTAGCCTAAAGAGGTTCTTGGACACCCAACATAAGCAGCACCCTGAGGCTTTGGCAGAACTATGACCTCTTGCAACTCAATCTGGCCACCTTTTCACTAGGAAAGGGAAGTATGTGGTGATGGCTGCCAACTAGAGTTGCCAACTGCCAGGTAGTAACAGGAGATCTCCTGCTAATTCAACTGATCTCCAGCCGATAGAGATCAGATCACCTGGAGAAAAATGGCCGCTTTGGCAATTGGACTCTATGGCATTGAAGTCCCTCCCCTCCCCAACCACGCCTTCCTCAGGCTCCACCCCAAAAATCTCCCGCCGGTGGCAAAGAGGGACCTGGCAACCCTACTGCCAACCTGGAAGGCTTGAAGAGGGGAGTGGACATGTTCATGGAGGAAAGGGGTATTCATGGCTACTAGTTTAAATGGATACTACTCATGATGCATACCTATTCTCTCCAGGATCAGAGGAGCATGCCTATTATCTTAGGTGCTGTGGAACACAGGCAGGATGGTGCTGCTGCGGTCGTCTTGTTTGTGGGCTTCCTAGAGGCACCTGGTTGGCCACTGTGTGAGCAGACTGCTGGACTTGATGGGCCTTGGTCTGATCCAGCAGGGCTTTTCTTATGTTCTTAAAGTAGGAAGTAGCCCATTGTTGTGAGTTGGGGGAAGCATCGGTGCCCCACCAAAGAGCCAGGCGGAAGTGCGGAGACATGGGAAAGAAAACAAGGGTCTTGTTTGGCGAGCGGAGCGCTCTGCCCTTCTCCGTGGAGTGCCGCAGCTGGTTCCTTCGGCTTTGATTCGACCCACTTTCAACAAGTCCCCCCCCCCAGGATTTTTGCTAATTGCTTTGCATCAAAGCCAAAATCCTCGCAGGGTGGAGGAGGCTCGCAGCGTGGGGCAGAGGGGATCATCGGGAGTCTGACCTCCGTGTCTTTAATTTGGATTAACACCCGAGGGAGAGGCTTTCCTGCCCCTGCGATGAGGCTGTCTAATTGGATCCCTTTGGTGGCTTTGTCTGTATTTCGAAAGGGAGGAAAAAACTAACCCAACAGAGTTGGGGGAACGTCTTAACAATTTGTCTAGCCAGCTTGCCCCATAAGACCGCTGCCGGCTTTTACTTTGGCTGAAGACATCTTTTCGCCTCTGAAGCTATGCTCATTAAAGTAGTGCCTCTCTGAACAAGAGCAAAAACATGCACAGCTTTGCTGGATCAGACCAATGGCCCACCTGTTCAATCATCTTATTCCCACCCCCCAACCCCGTGGCCAACCAGACACTCCAGAAGAGCCGCAAGCCGTGGCACAGAGGTCAAAGCCTCTTCCAGTACCGCCTCCCTAGTAACTGATATTCAGAGATATACTGCCTCCGAACATGGAAGTTCTGTTTAGACATCATGACTAAAAGCTAGCTTCAGACGGTAGCCGTGTTGCTCTGCAGTTAGGGTTGCCAACCTCTAGGTACTAGCTGGAGATCTCCTGCTATTACAACTGATCTCCAGCCGATAGAGATCAGTTCCCCCGGAGAAAATGCCTGTTTTGGCAATTGGGCTCCATGGCATTGAAGTCCCTCCCCTCCCCAACCCTGCCCTCCTCAGGCTCTGCCCCCAAAACCTCCCGCCGGTGGTGGAGAGGGACCTGGCAACCCTATATGTGGTAGAACATCTAGGGGAGGGGCCATGGCTCAGTGGCAGAGCCTCTGCTTGGCATGCAGAAGGTCCCAAGTTCAATCCCCAGCATCTCCAGTTAAAGGGACTAGGCAGGTAGGTGATGTGAAAGACCCCTGCCTGAGACCCTGGAGAGTCATGGACAGGGGCTATGGCTCAGTGGTAGAGCCTCTGCTTGGCATGCAGAAGGTCCCAGGTTCAATCCCCGGAGTCTCCAGTTAAAGGGACTAGGCAGGTAGGTGATGGGAAAGACCCCTGCCTGAGACCCTGGAGAGCCGCTGCCAGTCCGAGTAGACAATACTGACTTTGATGGACCGAGGGTCTGATTCAGTATAAGGCAGCTTCATGGGGAGGTGCCATGGTTCAAAGCCTATGCTTACCATGCAAAAGGTCCCAGGTTCAATCCCCGGCATCTCCAGTTAAAGGGACTAGGCAGGTAGGTGATGTGAAAGACCTCTGCCTGAGACCCTGGAGAGCCGCTGCCGGTCTGAGTAGACAATACTGACTTTGATGGACCAAGGGTCTGATTCAGTACAAGGCCGCTTCATGTGTTCATATGATGTCTGTTTCTTAAAATTATGGGGAGGGGCCGTGGCTCAGTGGAAGAGCCTCTGCTCGGCATGCAGAAGGTCCCAGGTTCAACCCCCGGCATCTCCAGTTAAAGGGACCAGGCAAGTCGGTGATGTGAAAGACCCCTGCCTGAGACCCTGGAGAGCTGCTGCCGGTCCGAGTAGACAAAACTGGCTTCGATGGACCACGGGTCTGGTTCAGTATAAGGCAGCTTCATGTGTGTTCATGTGATTCGAGTCCACTAGCACCTTAGAGTCCAACAAGATTTGGGGGGGGGGGTATAAGCGTTCGAGAGTCAAAGCTCTGATGAAGGCCTGCTTGTTTCCATGGCGATGGAAGACGCAGCCGCGCAGGCCCCTAAACTGCTGCAGCACGGCTAGGCCGCCGGCGACAGTCTTGACTGGCTGCGCAGCTGCGTTGTTTCCATGGATACCGCCCGAGGGGAAGGACAGCATCCTGGACATACCGATTAGGAAGGGGCTGCCGACTAACTTGGTCCTCTGTCTGTAAAGGAACTGGGGCGATACGTATTGCAATGGTTTTCGTGCCCACCTGCGATCGGTTGTGCTTAAAAAGGCATCTGCAGAACTCTGCTCCTCTTCCTGGAAGCTTTGTGGATTCCTTGGGCGTCAGGCGAACCCAAGCAAAATCTCAATACCCTTTCCCTAACAGCTGTTTCTTAATTGTAACGCTTAGCATGTATATAGTGCCCAAAATACTAGCCAAAACATTACCCTGTCACTCCTACCACAACCCTGATCCTCAGGGATCTCAGAGTCGCATACACGATTCACCCCTGCTTTACATTATCCTCACAACAACCCTATGAGGTAGGTTAGGCTGAGACACAACGGTGGCCCTCAGGCCCCGCAGCAAGCTGAATGGCAGAGTGAGGGTTTGCACCTTGGTCTTTCTCCTCCTAATCTACCACCCGAATTGTTGCACCATACTACTTCATACCTTGGAAATGCTTGTCTTTGCAGCCAGGCCGGTCGAAATTGAGACAGTGTGGGAATCTCATCGGTGCCCTCCGAATTACAAAATAGTTCATTGCGGAGGGGAAGAAATCAAAGAGCTGGTGGGAAAGTAGAGAAACTGAAAAGAAGGAATTATGAGGAGCCCCAAGGCATAAGGAGTCCCGTGGCGCAGAGTGTTAAGCTGCAGTACTGCAGTCCAAGCTCTGCTCATGACCTGAGTTCGATCCCGACGGAAGTCGGTTTCAGGTCGCCGGCTCAAGGTTGACTCAGCCTTCCATCCTCCCGAGGTCGGTAAAATGAGTACCCAACTTGCCGGGGGTAAAGGGAAGATGACTGGGGAAGGCACTGGCAAACCACCCTGTAAAAACAAAGTCTGCCTAGTAAACGTCGGGATGTGACGTCACCCCATGGGTCAAGAATGACCCACTATTTGCACAGGGGACCTTTACCTTACAAGGCATAGTGCCAGGTTTCAATGCAGTAACTTGGCATATGTGTGTTTGTGTCTGCAGATGCGGGTATGATTGAGAGAGAAGAGAACCCCCGGAAGGAATCGGTGATCCAGGAACCGATGGTAAGAGGAGGGGGAAAAACTGACTTCTGGGTGGAGCGGAAAAGCCACTTGGGATTTTAAAACATGGTCCAAAGCGTTGAAAACCGGAAATGTCCGATTCGCTCAAACGAATACAAAACCAAAGATTGGATATCACCAACTCTTTGATCCTATTCAGGTACCAGACAATGCCGCGGATCCAGCCCAGGACCCCAACAATCAAGGAGAAGACGAATTTGAAGAGGCAGAGCTGGAGCGGCCGGACTTTGAAGAGAAAGCGGGCCAACTTGGCCATACTCACCAGCCCGCTAAAGATGCCACAAAACAGAAGATCCAGAAGGTAACCAAGCAGTTTTGTATGTTGGGCAAACCGGTTCCATCTCCAAGTCTGTAAAGTCTTGAACTGGAGACCCTAGTGAAGAGGTCCCTGATGCAGCCACCCATTGGGCGCCATGGTACCAAGCACTATCTTCCCTAGCACCTATCAAATGTTTTTGGGAAGTGTGCAGGACCAGGTGGGGCTTTTGCCCAGCAGGACCATGGCTTAGTGATAGAGCATCTGCTTGGCATGCAGAAAGTCCCAGGTTCAATCCCTGGCATCTCCAGTTAAAGGGACTAGGCAAGTAGGTGATGGGAAAGACCTCTGCCTGAGACCCTGGAGAGCCGCTGCCGGTCTGAGTAGACAAGACTGAAGGGGCTGTGGCTCAGTGGTAAATCATCTGCTTGGCATGCAGAAGGTTCCAGGTTCAGTCCCCAGCATCTCCAGTTAAAGGGACTAGGCAAGTAGGTGATGGGAAAGACCTCTGCCTGAGACCCTGGAGAGCCACTGCCGGTCTGAGTAGACAAGACTGAACGGACTGTGGCTCAGTGGTAGATCATCTGCTTGGTATGCAGAAGGTCCCAGGTTCAGTCCCCGGCATCTCCAGTTAAAAGGACTAGGCAAGTAGGTGATGTAGAAGACCCCTGCCTGAGCCGCTGCTGGCCTGAGTAGACGGCACTGACTTTGATGGACCAAGGGTCTGATTCAGTAGAAGGCAGGTTCATGTGTTCATGTGACTGGCCATTGGGGATCTGATTGGCTGTGCAGATTTAAAATAAACCTTGCTTTGGCAGCAGCTAATACCGCAGCACAAAGATCTTCACTGAGCGACTGACGATAAGCCATGGTTAAGCAACATGTCCCTCTTAACAGGTTAAGCAGAGCTTCTGCCTGAAATGTTGAAGAGTTACTATTAAAGTTATGCATAACCTCCCTCTCTGATGTTTTGTGGTTGGCTCCCCCTCCCGTGGCACCCATTTCGTGGTTGCCCCCATCACTCTGCATCAGAATTCCAAAGACGCCCGCAGACCCGAACCCGTTGGGGGATCCCCTGCTACAAAAAACAAGTGATTTACTATCTGCTACTAAGAAAATTATTTGCTGCTCTACAGCACCCCCAATGCATGTGGCCAGAGGGTGGCATTGCAGCTACCAACTCAGCAAGTCTGAAAGGAGGATCCGGCAGGGTCCCACCTGGTCCCATAAAACTCCTGACTCTGGCTCCACGGTCCGAGCGGCCTCCTGCTCTTGAGCACAGAATGAACTGTTCTCGGACCGCTCGTGGCCGCTTACCTGTCCTCCCTCTTCCTGGCTCGCTTCCAGACTATTATCCTTGAGACGAGCTTTAGAAACACTCGCTTGTTTTGACAGGTGGCCGTGCTTTCTTCATGTCGCTCCTTCCTCAAGGCGGCATTTTACCTGTCAGAATCTAAAACAGAAAATTGGTAGGTTGGGCCGTGTGTTCTTTTAAAAATAAAGGACGCTCGTGAGATGGCGTTTGCGCTTCAAGCTTTGTAGCCTATGGCTGTTTTTTTTGCTGTGGACCAGGGTGTATTTTGCTGCTGCATTGTTGGTTTTTCTGTTAGCTAGATGCCACATGCCCCAGAAGGTCGGATCAGAACCAACGTGTTGAAATTAAATCAAAAGAGTTTCTGTCTAGACATTAGGAAGAATTTTCTAACCGTTAGAGCGGTTCCTTGGTGGAACAGGCTTCCTTGGAAAGTGGCGAGCTTCCCTGGAGGTTTTTAAGCAGAGGCTAGATGGCCATCTGTCAGCAATGCTGATTCTATGATGTTGGGCAGATCATGAGAGGGGGGGCAGCTTGGCCATCTTCTGGGCATAGAGTAGGGGTCGCTGGGGATGTGGCGGGGGGGATAGTTGTGAATTTCCAGCATTGTGCAGGGGGTTGGACTAGATTACCCTGATGGTCCCTTCCAACTCTATGATTCTATGATTCTGTTCTATATGATTGGACTGAAGAGTGTCTCCTCTCTCTGTCCCTGTCTTTCCCCCCTACCAGGATGCTGCCGGACTGAGGAAGGCTGCAAATGATCCGATGGACGATTATCAAGACCAGGAGCAGGACCTGGTACGAATCCCGGGATCTTTCCTCACTCTTGCTTCCTTTTTCTACAGCCGTAAGGAGGGAGTGTTAGCAAAACACACCCACACCTAGGGTTGCCAACCTCCAGGTGGTGGCTGGAGATCCGCTATTACAACTGATCCCCAGCTGACAGAGGTCAGTTCCCCTGGAGAAAATGGCCGCTTTGGCAGTTGGACTCCATGGCATTGAAGTCCCTCCCCTCTCCAAAACCTGCCCTCATCAGGCTCCGCCCCCCAAATCTCCAGGTATTTCCAACCCGGTACTGGCAACCCTACCTACACAACCAAATGCTCGTTGTAAAGGCTGAGTGGCCTTTGAAGCTTCTGAAAGTTAGTAAGTTCATCCACATTGATTTAGAGCAGCTCTCCAGGGGTCTCGGGCAGTGAAAGGCCTTTTCCTGACAACTGGCCTGAGATCCTTGAACCAGAGATGTCAGGAACCAGAGAGCTGTGACTAGCCCAAGGCCACCCAGCTGGCTTCATGTGGAGGAGCGGGGAAACCAACCCTGTTCACCCGATTAGAGTCCACACCTCATGTGGAGGAGTGGGGAATCAAACCCAGTTCTCCAGCTTAGAATCCACTGCTCCTAACCACCGCGCTTAACCACTACACCACGCTGGCTGTCTAATGCCATAGAGTCCACCCTCGAAAGCAGCTGTTTTCTCTAGGGGGACAGATCTTGGTCGTCTGGAGATCAAGTGTAATAGCAGGAGATCTCCGGGTGTCACCTGGAGGTTGGCAACTCTTACCACAGAGCAACGACCCTTTTCTGGGAAGCCCATGTGCTTGGCCATGGCGAAAGCATTGTTCTGTCCTTGCCAGTGTGGTGTAGTGGTTAAGAGCGATGGTTTGGAGTGGTGGACTCTGATCTGGAGAACAGGGTTTGATTCCCTACTCCTCCACATGAGCGGCGGAGGCTAATCTGGTGAACTGGATTTGTTTCCCCACTCCTGCACATGAAGCCTGCTGGGTGACCTTGGGCTAGTCACGCTCTCTCAGCCCCACCTACCTCACAGGGTGTCTGTTGTGGGGAGGGAAAGGTGATTGTAAGCCGGTTTGAGTCTCCCTTAAGTGGTAGAGAAAGTCGGCATATAAAAACCAACTCTTCTTCATGATGCAACGTGCCCTTTCCCATCCCATGGCCGTTTCTCTCTTTCCGACGATTATTATGTTTAAGCCGCCAGCATGGCGTTTAATAACGATTTAGGCCTCTCTCTTTTCTGTAATGTTTTGGCATTTGGTTAAGAGGTAGGAGTGGAAGAAAAGGGAAGCACTTTTTTTTTTTCCATTTCAAGCCACCCTTCTGTCCTCGGATGAACCCTTTTGGTATCCTTGAGTCTCATGAGACGTTCGGATGCAAATTATATCCGCTTTGGAACGCCCGAGGAAGCTTTGATTGCAAGCCGGGCAAGGAGCTGCCCGTTTGTACAGCCTGCGGGTTCCTCATGAGTGTCAACAGTTTGTGCCATTTTTAAAAAAATAATAATTTGTGCTTTACAAGCACAACGGGAAGCAGCTAATATGACTGCACGGGCAGTAAAGGAGGTTTTATTCCCCTTCCCCACTCTTGCAATAATAGACCTGGAAGACAGCAAAGGGCTGTCCAGTTAAATCACATCTGCCCCTTCTGTGAGGCAAGAAGAAGAGGAGGAGGAGGTTTTTATATGCCGACTTAAACAGTCTTCCTTACAATCACCTTCCCTTCCCCGCCCCGCAACAGACACCCTGGGAGGTAGGTGGAGGTGAGAGAGCTCGAAGAGAGCTGTGACTAGCCCAAGGTCACCCAGCTGGCTTCATGTGTAGGAGCGGGGAAACCAACTCAGTTCACCAGATTAGCCTTTGCCACTCATGTGGAGGAGTGGGGAATCAAACCCAGTTCTCCAGATTGGAGCAGGGGTATCAAACATAAGGCCCAAGGGCCGGATCCGGCCCCTTGAGAGCTCTTATCTGGCCCGCGAGCCAGCTACGGCAGCCACCACCCCACTCTAAATCAGGACTGGCGAGGCATGACCCGGCCCGACCAAGTGACGTTGATGTCGTATCCAGCCCTTGTAACAATTGAGTTCAGCACCCCTGGATTAGAGTCTGCCGCTCATGCGGAGGAGTGGGGGAATCAAACCCGGTTCTCCAGATTAGAGTCCACCGCTCCAAACCACCGCTCTTAACCACCACACCACGCTGGTTCTGAAAGCCAGAGAAGATTCCGGGAGTGGAGCAATCCTCGCTCGAAAACATAAAAAATTAACAGCCCTGTTTAAGTGCCTTTGGGGTTGGTCACCAGCGGGGTGTGCATTTTGGAAACTAGGCCAGGCTGCTGTCTCAGTGTGTTACTTGGGCGGGTTAATTGGGTTGGAAGGGAGTTGGTTGCCCAGTGCCAGAGAAGGGGCAGGTCGGGATGTATCAAAAGCCCAGGAACAAGCTGAACCAAGCCGGCCCCATAGGAGCTGACCGGCTCAGACCCGGCCAGCGGGAACATCTTTGCCCCCCGATGGCAAAGGCTGAGCAGAGCAGCTCCCTGTGGGGCTACCAATCCTGCCAGGGATCAGTTCGGCTTGCACCCGCCGGCCTACCACTGGTCCTCCGAGGAAGTGGCTCGTCAGGAACTGCCATCCCGTGGCAGTGAGTTCTACAGGTTAATTGTGCAAAAAGGAGTCCGTGTTCCAACACTTTCTCCATGCATTGGTGCCACGTTTCGATCTCGCCTCCTGCTTTCCCTCTTCTTTCTGTGACCCCAGGAGGATCACGGAGGCGAGGTGGAAGATCCCGACGACCTGGAGCCGGTCCGAGGAGCCAAGGGCCACATAGAAGGAGTCGGCAAGAAAGACGATTACTACTGAGGATTTTGGCAGCCTGGGGGAGATCGGAGAAGAGCCTGGAAGGGTGAACCGGCCTAGCGGCTGTGGTGGCGGAACTGGACTCGTTTCTTGAGCCGCAAGCCCCGACGGCCCGCACTTCAAGAAGATCACACCGACAGCGCAAACTCGGACGTCTCTGTGTATCCAGATAGCGAGTCCAGGTTGGCGTATGGGGCAGATGAGCTCTTGGAATATTAGACACTCTTTCCCCCTCTCCCTCCCTCCCTGTGATTTCTTGAGGGAGGGGGGGAAATCCAGATTTCCCTTTGGATGATTGCCCCATCCCTGTTTCAGAGTTATTTTTTAAGATTTGAGACGTGGAGAGGAGAAGCCAACTTTGCACGACTCCGTTAGCCTCGGTCTGCTTGCGTTGGCCTATTTCCTATAGTCCTGGACTCACTCGGCCACTCTTTCATTCAAGGTCTGTCTACCTTTATATATAAAAAACAAATCTTTTTGGTACCAAGGTCTGGCTCCGTTGTTGTCCGTTTTGTTATGGGCAGGGGGGAGTGGGGCGGACATTTAGGGTTGCCAACCTCGAGGTACTAACTTGAGATGTCCTGCTATTACAACTGATCTTCAGCCGACAGAGATCAGTTCGCCAGGAGAAAATGGCTGCTTTGGCAATTGGACTCTATTGCATTGAAGTCCCTCACCTCCCCAAACCCCGCCCCAAACTCCGCCCCAAAAACCGGTGGCAAAGAGGGACCTGGCAACCCTACAGACATTCCCAGTAGGGTTGCTAGCTTCCAGGTGGGGCCTGGAGATCGCCTGGAATTACATCTGATGTCCAGACTACAGAGAGCATTACCCAGACACTAATGAGATGTAGCTCAACTTCAGTAGAGTTGCTGATTCATGCACTCTCCAACCGAATCCTGGGACCAGTTGTTCAGCCATATAGCTATAGCTTTCTTTTTATAGAATTACCATCGTAGATGCACAGTGGGGACCCTGAGGTTATTCAGAAGCTCTCGCCACCAGCTATTGAAAATTGTGACCCTCGTCTTTTTTGGGAGTGGGGATGGGGGTAGGATCTTGATGTTTCGACATCACAAGAGCTGGTTAAGCAGAGCTTGAACTTACTCTCTTAATTCTAACTTTCTTAGTATGTGTATGGCATTACTGCTACCACTTTTCAGATCTATCCTCTACAGACAAGAAACTGATTTTTCCAGGAATTGGAGTGTGGGAAGAAGGTGAGTCTGCTCAGTTGACCAGCCAAAAACAAGAAGCTACGCTTTTAGTCAAGTGTGTCGAACTCAATTGTTATGACGGCTGGATACGACATAAATGCCACTTGGTTGGGCCGGACCATGCCTCGCCAGCTAGGGTTGCCAATCTCCAGGGGCTAGCTGGAGATCTCCCGCTATTACAACTGATCTCCAGCCAATAGAGATCAGTTCACCTGAAGAAAATGGCTGGTTTGGCAATTGGACTCTAGGCATTGAAGTCCTTCCCCTCCCTAAACTCCACCCTCCTCAGGCTCCGCCCCCCCAAAACCCTTGCCGGTGGCGAAGAGGGACCCGGCCATTTTCTCCAGGTGATCTGATCTCTATCGGCTGGAGATCAGTTGTAATTCCAGGAGATCTCCAGCTAGTACCTGGAGGTTGGCAACCCTATCGATGTTGGATAAAGCGATTCCTTTCTGTGCCTATAGAGGGTGCTGTGCACAGTATGGCAAACTCCGTAGGACCTTCCTGTTGCTCTGGCCACTGGTTTGAGCCCCCGGGAAGCCTGAAACATGGCGGCAGGCCCACAAAGCCGTCAACGCGGCAACCGCCGGGCTCTGTTCTCCTTTCCTGCAGAACTTTGATTTAAATGCACGCCAGTCCCTGACTGCTTGCTATAAATAGCGCATTCCAAACAGATTAAGCACAAGCTAATTCATCTGCCGGGCCGCGTTAGCAGCCAAGCTGACGTCCCTGGTTCAGTCCCGCACAGCCCTTTCACCAGCCGACGTTTTGATCGGGGACGACACGGTCTGCTTTCTTGACGTGACAGTTCCTTAGCGGAGCCTCCGCTGAGGAATGAGTAATGGAGATGGATTTTCCACTTCGGCTTCTGTGCCTTCCCTCCTCTCCGCCAATCTCCTTTGCCCCGGCGATTCCTGACGGAGGAAGCCAGCTAATCTTTCGTCTCGAGCCTAACCACCTGAATGGTAGCAATTCCCACTAGAGAGGTCTGAGGTTAGGGCTTGCGCCGGTTTGCGTGTTCTCTGAGCAGGGGTTGCTAAATTCGAATGGATGCTCGACTAGGGCCTCATGTCAGCGGTGCTCAATCTTTCCTACGGGTGACGACAGCTAGAGGAGGAACTGCAGAAATTTGACTCGCATGACGAAACCCATTTCAGAGGTGTCTAATTTAATCTGATCGCTTGTATTTCTGCTTTCTGGCTTCCCAAAGTCTCTGGCAAATGCAGGCTTCTGGAATCCAGAGGTTTGCTTCACACATGCGGTTTAAGAAAGATGTTGAGAAGCTGGAGCATGTCCAGAGGAGGGCAACAAAGTTGGCGAGGGGTCTGGAGACCTATGAGGAGGGGCCATGGCTCAGTGGTAGAGCCTCTGCTTGGCATGCAGAAGGTCCCAGGTTCAATCCCCAGCATCTCCAGTTAAAGGGACCAGGCAGGTAGATGATGTGAAAGACCTCTGCCTGAGACCCTGGAGAGCCACTGCCGGTTTGAGTAGACAATACTGACTTTGATGGACCAAGGCAGCTTCATGTGTTCATGTGAGGAAAGGTTGAATGAGCTGGGTATGTGTAGCCTGGAGAGGAGTAGACTGAGAAGAAGAGTTGGTTTTTATATGCCTGCTTTCTCTACCACTTAAGGGAGAAACAAACCAGCTTATAATCACCTTCTCTTCCCCTCCCCACAGCAGACACCCTGTGAGGTAGGTGGGGCTGAGAGAGTGTGACTAGCCCAAGGTCAACCAGCTGGCTTCATGGGTAGGACTGCGGAAACAAATCCCGTTCACCAGATTAGCGTCCACCGCTTATGTGGAAAAGCGGGGAATCAAACCCAGTTCTCCAGATCAGAGTCCACCTTTCCAAACCACCACTCTTAACCACTACACCATGCTGGCTCTCAGTGTGGTATGATAGTCATCTCCAAGTATTTGAAGGGCTGTCATATAGAGGATGGAGTGGAATTGTTTTCCATTGCCCTAGAAGGTTGGGCCAGAACCAACGGATTGAAATGATATCAAAAGATTTTTTGGCTAAACATTAGGAAAAAGATCAAGGTCAGTCTTTTTTGGTATGACTGGCAGTAGCTTTTCTCATCCCCGGCTCCCTTGTCACTGTAACAGCAGGTTCTTCCACTGTGCCACAACCCCTCCCTGACTCTGTAGAAGGCAGCTTTGTATGTTCACATGAGCCGTCCCTCATACCATGCGTCAAAGTGGGCTGGTCTATGGGGCACAGGCTAAATCTTGACCGGACCCCCCCCCCCGCCTGGCAGAGGGTTCGAAATGGGCCGTCGCTTCAGCCCGTCCCTCCTTACAGGATTCTTTATCGTGGTGTAGTGGTTAAGAGCGGTGGTTTGGAGCGGTGGACTCCGATCTGGTGGTGGTGGGACGGGGGGACAGGAGACGTACGGACCCTTGGTTCGACCTCATCTGTCGACTGTATCCCATTAGATAGATTGCATTCTAAATTTGGCGTCGTTTGCAGCCAAGACGGCCGTGTCCCCGGCAATATTTTATTAATGGCCGTTTCTGCAAAGTGCTCAATGTTCCTGGGGGCGAGAAGGTGGTTTCGAACAGCAGCCAAGTGCTTAATGGAACGAAAGGGCTGCTGTATATCAAAACCAGTGCTCCAAATAATCACTTGGGGGTGGGGGGAGGTTGGCCAATATAATGTTTTCCTCCCTTTGTCTTTTTCTTCTTCTTTTTAAAAGGTGCGCTGAAAGCTAAGAGAAAGGAGTACCAGAAATGTAAGCCCTAACATCATCATCATCAATTTTATTAATGTTTTAGTCACAGGCCTTAACATTATTCAGATTAAAACCATACAAGATATATAGGAAGAAGGAGAGTGTTATCTCACTTGGGGAATTAAACAGGGGCTCCAATCGAGCAACATGGATTCCTTTCTCAAGAGATCCATCCCCTATCAGATTGATGGAAGAACACATGAACAAATGAAGCTGCCTTCTACTGAATCATACCCTTGGTCCATTCAAGTCAGGATTGTCTACTCAGACTGGCAGCGGCTCTCTGGGGTCTCAGGCAGAGGTATTTTGCATCACCTACCTGCCTAGTCCCTTTCACTGGAGGTGCTGGGGGTTGAACCAGAGACCTTCTGCATGCCAAGCAGATGCTCTACCACTGAGCCACAGCTCCTCCCTAACATGAAGCTGCCTTCTACTGAATCAGACCCTCGGTCCATCCAAGTCAGCATTGTCTATTCAGACAGGCAGCGGCTCTCCAGGGTCTCAGGCAGAGGTCTTTCCCATCTCCTACTTGCCTGGCCCTTTGAACTGGAGATGCTGGGGATGGAACCTGGGACCTTCTGCATGCCAAACAGTGGCTCTACCACTGAGCCACAGCCCCTCCCTAACATGAAACTGCCTTCTACTGAATCAGACCCTGGGTCCATCAAAGTCCGCATTGTCTACTCTGACAGCGGCTCTGTAGGGTCCTTTCCCATCACCTACTTGCCTGGTCCCTTGAACTGGAGACGCCGGGGATGGAACCAGGGATGTTCCGCATGCTAAGCCGAGGCTCTACTGCTGAGACACAGCCCCTCCCCAAACATGTGTTAATGTGACAGATGAACACATGAAGGTGCCTTGTACTGAATCAGACCCTCGGTTTATCCAAGTCAGCATTGGCTCTCCAGGGTCTCAGGCAGAGGTCTTTCACATCCACCTACCTGCCTGGTCCCTTTAACTGGAGATCCCGGGGTTTGAACCTGGGACCTTCTGCGTGCCAAGCAGAGGCTCTATCACTAAGCCACAGCCCCTCCCCAATTATAGAGAATGTGAACACATGAAGCTGCCTTATATATAATCAGACCTGTGGTCCATCAAAGTCAGTGCTATCTAAATCTGACTGGCAGTGGCTCTCCAGGGTCTCAGGCAGAGGTCTTTCCCATCCCCTCCTTGCCTAGTCTCTTTAACTGGAGATTGAACCTGGGACCTCCTGCATGCCAAGCAGAGGCTCTACCACTGAGCCACAGCCCTTTTCCATGGCTCTCCGGCGGAGGTCTTCCCCATCCCCTACTTGCCCGCTCCCTTTTAACTGGAGATGCCGGGGATTGAACCTGGGACCTCCTGCATGCAGTAGAGGCTCTAACACTGAGCCACAGCCCCTCCCCAATTATAGAGAATGTGAACACATGAAGCTGCCTTATATATAATCAGACCCGTGGTCCATCAAAGTCAGTGCTATCTAAATCTGACTGGCAGTGGCTCTCCGGGGTCTCAGGGGGAAGTCTTCCCCATCCCCTACTTGCCCGATCCCTTTTAACTGGAGATGCCGGGGATTGAACCTGGGACCTCCTGCATGCCGAGCAGAGGCTCCACCACTGAGCCACGGCCCTTTTCCACGGCTCTCCGGGGTCTCAGGCGGGTCTTTCCCACCCACTCCTTGCCTAGTCCCTTTAACTGGAGATGCCGGGGATTGAACCTGGGACCTCCTGCATGCCAAGCAGAGGCTCTACCACTGAGCCACAGCCCCTCTCCATGGCTCTCCGGTAGAGGTCTTTCCCATCACCTCCTGCTTGGAGATGCTGGGGATCGAACCTGGGACCTCCTGCATGCCAAGCAGAGCCTCTACGACTGAGCCACGGCCCTTTTCCATGGCTCTCCGGCGGAGGTCTTCCCCATCCCCTACTTGCCCGATCCCTTTTAACTGGAGATGCCGGGGATTGAACCTGGGACCTCCTGCTTGCCGAGCAGAGGCTCCACCACTGAGCCACGGCCCTTTCCCACCCACTCCTTGCCTAGTCCCTTTAACTGGAGATGCCGGGGATTGAACCTGGGATCTCCTGAATGCCAAGCAGAGCCTCTACCACTGAGCCACAGCCCTCTTCTATGGCTCTCCAGTGTCTCAGGTGGAGGTCTTTCCCATCCCCTCCCTTGCCTAGGGCCTGGAGATGCTGGGGATTGAACCTGGGACCTCCTGCTTGCCGAGCAGAGGCGCTACCACTGAGCCACGGCCCTTTCCCACGGCTCTCCAGGGTCTCCGGCGGAGGTCTTCCCCATCCCCTCCTTGCCTAGCCTCTTGAGCTGGAGACGCGGGGGGTGGGACCCGGGTCCTTCCGCATGTCCCGAGCCGCGGCCCCTCCCCAAGACGGAGGGACCCGAGGGGCCTTGGCCCGACCCGGCTTCCGACGCCCTCTCCCACCCCGGCGCAGCGCGAGTTAAGGGCAGCCGGGCGGGGCGTCGCTTCGCCCGCCCACCCGCGCACCCCCTCCCCGGGCGAGGAGGAGGAGGAGGAGGAGGCGGCGCAGAGGCGGCCGCGGCCAGGTGGGCGCTCCGAAGATGCGCGTGCCGCGTGCCCGGGAAAGGCGGCGGCGAGGCGGGCGGGGGCGCGTCCCGGCCGGCCCGGCTCGACCCCCCGGAGCCCGCTAGGGCCGGCCAGCCCCCCACTCCAGCCCCCCACTCCATCCCCGCCCCATGGCGCGGCGCGCCCTGCCCTGCGCGGCCGGCCTGCTGCTGGCCCTGCTGGGCTTGGGCCGGGGGCCGCGGCCGTGCGCCCAGGGGGCCTCCCTGGCGCGCCTCTCCCCGACGCCCCCCGACGAGCCCTGGTGCCCCTACAAGGTGCTGAGCCCCGGCGGGGGGGGCGGCGGCCGCCTGTGCTTCCGCAGCCCGGCGCGGGGCTTCCAGTGCGCGGCGCGCCGCTGCCGAGCGCACCGCTCGCCCGGGCGCGGGCTGGTGGCCAACGTGCTGCTGAACGGCAGCGTCCTCCTGCAGTGGGGCTGGCCGCCCCCCGGCGCCGGGCCGGCCCCCGCCCCCGCCCCGCGCGGCTTCGCCCTCTCCTGCTCGTGGGAAGGCGCCTACACGCGTTTCCAGTGCGACGGCGTCCGCCTGGGCGCCTCCTGCCGGGACTACCTGCTGCCCGACGCCCACGGCGGCGTCCGCTACCGGCTCTGCCTGCGGGCCCTGCCCGGCGACCCCAACGCCGGCGGCGGCGGCCCCGATCCCTCGCCCTGGCCCCCGGAGTGCGTCGAGTTCGCCGTCGAGCCGGCCGGCATGCGGGACATCGTGGTGGCCATGACGGCCGTCGGGGGCTCCATCTGCGTCATGCTGGTCCTCATCTGCCTCCTGGTGGCCTACCTGACCGAGAACCTCACGCCCCCCGACGCCCCCCACGGCGGCTCGGCCAAGGGGGCCAACTGAGGCACCTGACGCCGGAGCCACACCTTCGGGGGATGCTGCCTCGGGAGGCGCAAGGACTCCGGAGTAAGCCCCGCTGGGCTTTACTCCCAGGTAAGTGTGGCCAGCCTTGACTCCCTAGGGTTGGGCTGTTGGGCTTGCAGTCAGAGCCTCCCCTTTGAACGCATGCAACTGCCTTGTACTGGATCGGACCCTCGGACCATCAAAGTCAGTATTGTCTGCTCAGACCGGCAGCAGCTCTCCAGGGTCTCAGGCAGGGGTCTTTCACATCACCTACCTGCCTAGTCCCTTTAACTGGAGATGCTGGGGATTGAACCTGGGACCTTCTTCATGCCAAGCAGAGGCTCTACCACTGAGCCACAGCCCCTCCCCATAATTTCAAGAAACAGGACATCATATGAACACATGAAGCTGCCTTCTACTGAATCAGACCCTTGGTCCATCAAAGTCAGTATCGTCTGCTCAGACCGGCAGCGGCTCTCCAGGGTCCCAGGCAGAGGTCTTTCCCATCACCTACCTGCCTCGTCCCTGGAGATGCCGGGGATTGAACCTGGGACCTTCTGCATGCCAAGCACCTGCTCTGCCATTGAGCCACGGCCCCCTTTTTAAAAATGAGAGTAAACCTCAGTTGAATCCAGCAAGGGTTCTCCCCCTTCCCCAGTGAAGCGAGAGCAGACTAGTGTTGGAGCGGTGGAGTCTGATCTGGAGAACCGGGTTTGATTCCCCACTCATAGAATCATAGAGTTGGAAAGGACCACCAGGGTCATCTAGTCCAACCCCCTGCACAATGCAGGAAATTCACAACTACCTCCCCCCCACACCCCCAGTGACCCATACTTCATGCCCAGAAGATGGTCAAGGTGCCCTCCCTCTCATGACCTGCCTAAGGTCATAGAATCAGCATTGCTGACAGATGGCCATCTAGCCTCTGCTTAGAAACCTCCAGGGAAGGAGAGCTTACCACCTCCCGAGGAAGCCTGTTCCACGGAGGAACTGCTCTGCCCGTTAGAAAATTCTTCCTAATGTCTAGACGGAAACTCTTTTGATTTGATGAGCTGCGGAGGCTAATCTGATTAACTGGATTTGTTTCCCCACTCCTACCCATGAAGCCAGCTGGGCGACCTTGGGCTAGTCATACTCTCTCAGCCCCACCTACCTCAAAAGGTGTCTGTTGTGGAAAAGGGGAAGTGATTGTAAGCCTGTTTCATTCTTCCTTAAATGGGAGAGGAAGTCGGCATATAAAAACCCAACTCTTCTTCTTTGCCACCTGGAAGCCAGCGTTACTGAACTGAATTTATCAGGGATTCTGTCTGAGAAAACGCAAAAAATGCTGGGGAGCAATTTTGTGCACGTGTGAGCCGGTGTTTGCTTGGTGGAGGTGGGAAGTGCCCTCAAGTCACAACTGACTTAAGGTGACCCTGCACGGTTTTCAAGACACTTGCCTGCCTCTGCGTCATGTCCCTGGTTTTCCTTGGCGGTTGCCCATCCAAATGCTAGGCAGGGGCAAACCCTGCTTAGCTTCTGAGATCTGATGCGATCAGGCTAGCCTGGGCCACCCAGGTCTGGGCAGATGAACAGAAGTGGTTTGCCATTGCCTGCCTCTGCATAGCAACCCTGGACTTCCTTGGCGGTCTCCCACCCAAATACTAGCCAGGGCCGACCCTGCTTAGCTTCCCAGATCCGACAAGATCGGGCTAGCCGGTGCGTGCTTACCTGGTCGTAAGTCCCGTAGAATGCAGCTGGGCTTACTGTCGATTAAAAGTGCAAGAGATCTGTATCGAAGTAAGGCTGCACGGTTTAGGCTGTGACCCTATATGTTTACTGGAGAGTAAGCCCAACTGAACTTGGTGGGGCTTGGTTGGAGCCCCTGTTTAATTCCCCAAGAAAGATAACACTCTCCTTCTTTCCAGACAGCTTTTGGATGGATCCTTGCCCGGGGGTTGCTGCCTGGGGAGTTTCTCATCCGCTCTTGAACGACGGGTTAGAGCTCTGACTCAGTAAACAGATGGATGCTCATCTCTTATCAAATACCACCATCCAGATGAGAGTGAAGACCATTCCACCTCTGGCACAAAGGCCGGCAGGACCCACATCCATCCAACATATGGGGCCTCTTCATCCATCTTGAAATGAGCAGTTCTCAGTCAACAAACATCCCTCCACGTCCAGAGCATAGATGGAAAGGCACCTCCAGGGGAGAGACCACCGTGTCTATCCGGCGGACATCCGATACCTTAATATTCTTGTAACTGACTTTAGAGAGTTACCAGATCTCACATTGGTAAGAGCTGCTCCGAAGATGAAGACAGAACCCCAGATCGGATGTAAATATGACATTCTGGGTTTTGAAGCGACTTTTTGGAAGTTTTCTATGCTGTTGGGAGCAGGTTTCTGCTTGGGTGGGGTGGTGTCCAGCAATACTCAAATTTCAGCGGCGACTCCCGGTATATTTTGTCCTCCAAACTTTGGTTCTCAGCACAAAGAAATTGTTCTCTTAAAAAAAAAGAAAAAAGTAATACCATATTTTTTTATACACAAACGTTCTGTCTGAATTCACTTGTTCCAGATGGTTGTCAGAAGTCGTTTCCTGTCTGAGCATCACCATTATGTAACGTGGAAACGGAGATGGCGGGGAGCTACGGTGTCTTTAGCGATGCCTGGGTATTTAGACTTTGCTTCTTGAAAGGCCATTCTAATGCAGGCCAATTTTGCTTGCTGGATTCTTTGGGGAGGGGTCGCTGCTCAGTGGAAGAGCCTCTGCTTGGCATGCAGGAAGTCCCAGGTTCAGTCCCTGGCGTCTCCAGTTAAAAGGATCAGGCATAAGTGATATGAAAGACCTCTGCCTGAAAACCTGGAGAGCCTCTGCCAGTCAGAGTAGACAATACTCACCTCAATGGACCAATGGTGTCTGATTCAGTATAAGGCAGGTTCATGTGATTATGTGGGCCAATAGTGAGGGAAACCCATCTTTTTGTTTTGTTCAGAAGTAGGTACAAATGGTTTTGTACTAGGGCCTAACTAAAAATAACAGTGGAGTTCTGGGGCTGGAACTCCAGACCTGTGCTTTGTCATTGTAGGGCAACTGGGGAGGTAGCTGGATTGGTGCCGTGGTTCTGAGGAAGGAGAGGGGGGATGCAATTCTACTCCCCAGTGCTGTTTCCCTGATCAAAAATGCCTCCTTTAGGTTGCTTTTAGCTTGGGGGGGGGGGGAGGAGAGAAGCACAAAATAAGAACCTGTCTTTTTTTGTTCCCAAGTAGCTTGGGGTGGGGCATTTCTCATATGGAAAATGGCATAGGAGAGTTATTCCCCCCCCCCAAGTGCTGCAGTCCTTATCCGGATCTCTGTTACCCTGGGTGCTTTTGAGAGCCAAATACCATGTCAGGAACTCTAGTCAGCGTGGTGTAGTGGTTAAGAGTGGTGGTTTGGAGCTATGGACTCTGATCTGGAGAACTGGGTTTGATTCCCCACTCCACATGAGTGGCGGAGGCTAATCTGGGGAACCGGGTTGGTTTCCCCACTCCTCCACACGAAGCCAGCTGGTTGACCTAGGCTAGTCACAGCTCTCTTAGAGCTCTCTCAGCCCCACCTACCTCACAGGGTGTCTGTTGTGGGGAGGGGAAGGGAAGGTGATTGTAACCCGGTTTGATTCTTCCTTAAGTGGGAGAGAAAGTTGGCATATAAAAACCAACTCTTCTTCTAGTCATTGTCTTGCGTAGTTTTGCTTTCACTTAGGTGCTCATGTATTTTCCCGTTTCTGTGATGGAAGACTTAATAAACTGTGAAATATTTGCTGGGGTGGGTGGGCCTTAGATGATCACGCTTGTCAGACTCACTGGTTGGGCCTGATAACTGGTGGGGGGGGTCTTCTGCCAGTGGTCACTTCCGAGTGGAACAACTAAATTTTTGACATTTGGTTTATTAAAATACGTAGAATCCACCTGCCTTCTGAATCGGCTGCTTTCGGGACTTGGGATAACCACAGGCAAATGCTAACAGATCAGAAGAGGCGGAAAGCTCCCAAAATATGTCACGCAAGAAAATAATCCAGGGTAAACCATGGCAAGGCAGACGGGCGAACTAAAATGGCTGGAAACTGATAGAAAAGCAGAGGTGGGCGGCAACAGTACAGCTCCAAATCCCCTTCTTGATGGCACAGATTTAATTTGATGCTGAAATGCTATTGGGGAAGGAGAAAGGTGAATTTCCCGGAGCAGTGAGTTCCACAGTCTCAGAACCAGAGCTAAAAACGCCCTATTCCTCCCATAGCCACCCACTGACTTTCTGATCCTGTCTGCTTCTCATCTCTCCTGAGTCCATTCCTCTTCCACCCTCAGTTCTACCTGGGGGTTTTGTCCATGAGGTTCCGGTGACCCCCAGCACAGCCTTTTTGGAAGTGGTGGGGTGTAGTGGTTAGCGTGTTGGACGAGGGCCTGGGGTGACTGGTTCGAAAACCGCGGAGGCCCGCCTGGTCGCCCCGGGCCAGTCACAATCTCTCAGCGTATCATCCTCACAAGGGTGTTGTTACAAGGATTAAGTGGAGGGGGAGGAGATGTGAAAATTCACTTAGGGGAGAAAAGCAGGATATAAATTTTAAAGAAGCAAAAATAACTTCCACGAGAAAAGCTGTCAGGATCTAACCCTATCTATGGAACTCAACGAGAGTGACAATACAACCTCGGGACCCGTTTGCGGGAGAGAGAGGGGAACCGTTTCATGGCAGAATTGCCTGCCTGTGCGAACTGGGATCCCAACGCGATGGTAACCTTTAACAAGAATGATCTAATGTCATCTTCGGTCACTAACGTATTGTGGCGGTCCCGCGATAAAGGGACTCTCTTTAGGCCAAAGCCTTCCACTGTTCCTGGCCGGCTCTTCTCCAGCTTTTGGATCGCACCCGTTATCTGCTGCTATGATATCCCGATTGTAGCCCTACACTGGAGCTAATGATCTCGTGCCTTAGTGTCGAACGCTTCCTCCTGCATCCGCAGTCGCGACGTTTGTCTTTTTTATAGGATGACAGACCCCGCTCCGCTGTCCGTTTCACGGAGCTACGCTTATAAAGACGTTATTCAGCATGGTTTTGAATTGTCTTCTGGTGAGATATTGGTACGTCCCGGTAGAAGAGCTGTTTGAGGAGAAGCGATTGTGATTTCTCTCGTTCAGAAAGCATAATGAAACTTTCTCGAGCTATCCAGAATTTCTGTAGCCATGCCAATATGCATAGATGGGTTTGGAATCTTTTCTGCAGTCAATTCCCTAGTATTTATTTATTATTCACATTTATAGCCCTCCCTCCCCCAGTCAGACTGGGCTCAGGGCGGGTTACAACCTCTAAAATCAACAAAGACCATAAAACATTAAAATCAATAATTAAAACATCTTTCCTCTTTAAACATATAAATCTAATGCCTCTGTGTCTGACATAATGCCTTTTTTATTAAGTGACCGGGATCCCAGGGCTACATTGTCAGTGGCAAGATTTATTTCAGTCCTTATATCCCTCAGACGTTAGATTTAAAACTACGCTGCTCAAGATCAATGGATCAAGGAGCTTCTAAGGGATAAAGAAAGGAATAATTAAAACACAACAAAAGATGACATTTAACAGCGGTAATTGCTGTGGTACAAACTGGAACCGGGGCTGAGAGCGAATAGGTAGCCCAAGATCATTTTTTGTGTTTGTGGCCGAGCCTTATTTATGTTACAGATTAGTTTTAAAAAAACTTGGGGGGGGGGCAGACATTCATAGTGGCTACGACACAAATCATTTATGTAGAAAATGCAGTTCCTGGATACCCTTTGTCACACTGTGATGTAACCAAGAGATTAAATCCAAGGTGGAGCTATGCAAGTATGGGTGGGCTTGAATCTCAGAATCTCCCACGATCTGTAGGGGCCAAAAAATCCCTTTGATAAAACAGGGTATGGTTTCCCATATGCTTTCTTTTTGTGTGTTGTGTTCGTGTGTGCGCAGGCGTGCATAAATGTATCCGTTTGTAATGAATAAACCAATACCCCACTGTGTTTGTTAAGTTGTGAACCGTGTACAATATACACTGACTCGTGGCTGGATCTATGGTTTAAATGCTGACTCTTCCATTAGGTGACGGACTGCGTGGTACAACCCTCCTTGGACTGTACCATTTCGGCAGGTGGGTGGGCGAATCACATGTTGGTGCGTTCCCTCCCTGGTGCACTTCCTCGAAAGCGGAAAACTAGCACTTCAGGACAAAGGTTGGGCTTTTCCCTGATGTGCAAACATTCCATTTGCACCGGATTTAAAAAAGAGCAGCTTACAGGAAGTAGAAAGGAGTTGTTAAGCCTCCAGCACTGTACAAAGTTCCAAGGGTGGAGAAAAAAAAATTATTGTGGTCTTTGACCAGTATAACAAAAGTTATAACAAGATTTAACAAAAGTTCCAGATTTAAAACAATGATTCCAAACAGCGGAAGAATAAAAGTCTCCAGTTTTACAACAGCTTTACTATCGTTCCCCCGAGTCTTACATATCCCGAGGCAAAATTTAGCAACTTGTCTGGATACCCAGTGATTTTTATCAGACAGTAAGTTTTCCCATTTAATTTCATCGGATTCGCCCAGAAAGCCATCTAGTACAGGCTGAAGATATTTTGATCTGGCCTTCTTGTGATGTGGGCATCTCAGAATACCAAGAGTGGAGAGATGATCTCCGTGGACACTTGCTGTCTTTAAGCATTTGAAGGGCTGTCACATAGAGGAGGGCAGGGAGCTGTTCCTGTTGGCAGCATAGGAGAGGATTCGCAAAACGGGTTCAAATTGCGGGCAGAAAGGTACTGGCTGGATATTAGGAAAATTTTTATAGTAAGAATTGTTCGACAGTGGAATCGGCTACCTAGGGAGGTGGTGAGCTCCCCCTCACTGGCAGTCTTTAAGCAGAGGCTGGACAAGCACTCATCAGGGATGCTCTAGGCTGATTCTGCATTAAGAAGGGGGTCGGACTAGATGGGGAGGGCATGTGGCTCAGTGGTCGAGCATCTGCTTGGCATGCAGAAGGTCCCCGGCATCTCCAGTTTTGGGGAAGGGCCGTAGCTCAGTGGTCGAGCATCTGCTTGGCATGCAGAAGGTCCCCGGCATCTCCAGTTTTGGGGAAGGGCCGTAGCTCAGTGGTCGAGCATCTGCTTGGCAAACAAAAGCCCCCAGGTTAAATCCATGGCATCTCCAGTTAAAGGAACCAGGCAAGTAGGTGATCTGAAAGACCCCTGCCTGAGACCCTGGAGAGCCGCTGCCGGTCTGAGTAGACAATACTGAGTAGGCAATACCGACTTTGATGGACCAAGGGTCTGATTCAGTATAAGGCAGCTTCATGTGTTCATGGCCTGCATGTCCCCTTCCAACTCTGATTCTTCTGCGATGGACCATTCCTTTCCCTTCATCCTTTTATAGGATAGGGCTTTGACAATTTTTGTTTTGTTTTAATTCTATCCCCTCGGGGCTGGGCTCCAGCTTTCTTGAATTGTGAGGTTGCTATAAATAGATTCGCCCTGTGTGTGTGTTTGGGGTGTGTGTGTTACCAGATGGTGCTGCACGCGATGAGGACAATTGAACAGATGGTCCTTTTGGGAGCTGGTTTCCTGTGCGACGTCGGCTTTGCCGGAATTGAAGCAAAATGCTGAGCGGCCGCATTCTCCCTGGGCCCGCAGGTTCGGGCGTGCCACATGCAGAGGTGCAGGTGGGTTGCTTCTCTCCTTTCCCACGTGGGAACAGATTCCTCTGTGGCTCGGCAGCCCCAGCGTGAAACATTTGCACAGAGGGGCAAAGCCTGTTGCCAGAAAAGGCGGTGGTCTTTTGTTCTGCGTGCCGCTACCGAAGCCGGTCCAGCGCCTTTCGGTGCCTATCCTCTTAGAATTGACCCCTTCCTGACAAGAAATATGTTATCCAGTTAGACACCTAATAAGAAGGACTCAACTTATATTTACTTACAGAAGCGTGTAAATCTTTTTATTGAAGTGCTTCAATTAAAAATATATAGATATGTATATGTATGTACAGTCTTAACATACGAAGTATGTATGCACGTAGATGGATACGAAGTCTTTAAATGTTACAAAAGGTCAGACATAAGTCTTAAACATATTTCTCGTTACAAGCAATCTCAATCTTAAACCTCTATTTCAAACCTTAAAACAGTAATAATATTTCATTCAGAAAATAAAAAGTTTCAGAAATCTGTAAAACGGTCGGTTCAGTAAATGTAATCTGATTTAGTTAAAAGTATCTTAATTCAAAATATCTAGACTATAAGTAAGTAGGCATACTTTACCCAATCATGTCTTCTGTGAAACTCTCCAGTCCATAAGGACTAGAGAGATCTGAGCGTCCCCAGTCTATGCTAAGACTGGGTAGACCTCTAAGACCCTCCCTTTGTTGGAGAAATCTCTGAATCTCTAGCAAGTTCTCTTGCTGAGTTCTGACCGACCAGTCCAATGTTAGATTTGTTTAAAAAAGCGGGCAAAAGCTGTGGTTAATACCTGATCTTTTAAGTGATGGGTACATCCCTGCAATTGATAATGGACTGTGCAATTAACTTTCATTCAAGTTCAGGCTGCCTGGCATTAATGAATGGCGATGTGCCAGTGGTTTTGTTTTGTTTTTGCATTGAGGCTTCATTCATCTTCATTATCCCCATTCCCATCAATGGGGAAACTTCCGTGTCAGCTCTGTATCTCAACCTCTCCCACAGGCCTCTGCTTAAATATGTTGCATTGGCCGTACTTGTTTGACTTTGCTGATTGGAAAGCTGCGAAGTCAGTTTTAGATCTCCTGCTCTTTTGGACTTCCTTGAATCACACGTTTTAACTATCCTTAGTCATAATAAAGAGCCCCATGGCGCAGAGTGGTAAGCTGCAGTACTGCAGTCCAAGCTCTGCTCATGACCTGAGTTCGACCCTGAAGGGAGTCAGTTTCAGGTAGCCGGCTCAAGGTTGACTCAGCCTTCCATCCTTCCAAGGTCGGTAAAATTAGGACCCAGCTTGCTGGGGGTAAAGGGAAGACGACTGGGGAAGGCCCTGGCAAACCACCCCGTAAACAAAGTCTGCCTGGGAAACGTCGGGTTGTGATGTCACCCCATGGGTCAGGAATGACCCGGTGCTTGCACAGGGGACTACCTTTACCTTTTACCTTTCTGGTCATAATAATTGTGTGCCGTCAAATTGCAACCGACTCAGGGCAGCCCCAGGACCATGGGGTTTTTAAGCCAAAGACAAGCAGAGGGGGTTTGCCGTTGCATAGCAACCAAGGTCTTCCTTGGTGGTCTCCCATCTAAGTGCTGACCATGGCTGTCCCTGCTTAGCTTCCAAACTGCAGTGAGTTCGGGCTATGCTGGGCTAAGCATCCTTATTCAATTTTTCCACCCTTGCACATTTTTCTTAAGAAGAAGAGTTGACTTTCTCTGCCACTTAAGGAAGAATCAAACTGGCTTCCAATCTCCTTCCCTTATCCTCCTCACAGCAGACCCCCAGTGAGGTAGGTGGGGCTGAGAGAGCTGTGACTAGCCCAAGCTCGCCCAGCTGGCTTCATGTGGAGGAGTGGGGGAATCAAACCCGGTTCTCCAGATCAGAGTCCACCGCTCCACACCACCGCTCTTAACCACTACACCACGCTGGCCCTTAGCATCCTGAACCTCCTAGCCTCATCTCTGGTTAAAGGATCTGAAGATGCCTTCTCAGCCCTGAGAGCTGATCACAGGAGACGAAACTGAACTGGAGAGACCAATGGCCCGGCTTCGTATAAGGCTGCTGCTTGTGGGGTTTTTGCAGCCTCTCCAAACTCAGCACCTCTGAACTTCGGCGCAGGTGGATCAGATGTTGGTTTTCATCCTCCCTCTCCCCCACCTCCCCCTCCTTTTAGGAAGGACACAAATAGCCCTAAAAACAGCCCTTGAGTAATTACAGTTCTTAAGAGTCTCCTGCCAGGCGGTTCTTCTTCAGGAGCCCTCGACTGCTTCTGGCGTATCAGTGGCTGAAAATAATGTTATGGGTTTTTTCCCTCCCCTCTCTTTTTCCCCTTGCAGGACAAGTGGAAGAAAAATAAATAAATCCAGAGCCAAGTTCAATACAACCGAATTGACCTTGAGCTAAAAATGGAACAGTGTGGGTGTGATATCCATTTAGGATGCAGATGTTCCTTCCGTTGTCAATTTGGGTGATGTGACGGTGGATGGATAACACTGTAAATGATTGGGAAGGCTCAACTAGGAAGCTTTGGCTGCAGCGTTTGAAGAAGAGTCGGTTTTTATATGCCGACTTTCTCCAACATTTAAGGAAAAATCAAACCGGCTTACAATCACCTTCCCTCCCCCTCCCCACAATAGACACCTTGTGAGGTAGGTGGGGCTGAGAGAGGAGGGCAACAAAGATGGTGAGGGGTCTGGAGACCAAGTCCTATGAGGAAAGGTTGAAGGAGCTGGGTATGTTTAGCCTGAAGAGGAGAAGACTGAGAGGGGCTATGAGAACCATGTTCAAGTATTTGAGGGTCTGTCATATAGAGGATGGTGCTGAGTTGTTTTCTGTTGTCCAAGAAGGCCGGACAAGAACCAATGGTTTGAAATTAAATCAAAAGAGTTTCCGTCTAGACATTAGGAAGAATTTTCTAACAGAGCGGTTCCTCAGTGGAACAGGCTTCCTCAGGAGGTGGTAAGCTCTCCTTCCCTGGAGGTTTTTAAGAAGAGGTTAGATGGTCATCTGTCAGCAATGCTGATTCTGTGACCTTAGGCAGATGATGAGAGGGAGGGCATCTTGGCCATCTTCTGGTTACTAGGGGTGTGTGTGTGTGTGGGTAGTTGTGAATTTCCTACATTGTGCAGGCCGGGGGTTGGACTTGATGACCCTGGTGGTCCCTTCCAACTCTATGATTCTATATACAGACCATACCTTCCAGCCTATATCAAAGTCGGAAACCCAACTATCTTCAATATATTTACTTAACTTGGCTATCTTGGCCAACTCCATAACTTTCTGATGCCATTCATGCAGCGTGGGTACTTCTTTTATTCTCCATTTTTTTGCCCGTACAATTCTTGCTGCTGCTGTCAAATATTAGCTGCTTATGATCCTTCTTGGACCTGGGTAGTCCAAGGTTTCCTGATCTTTCAAACCAGCCAGCCAAATTTTGCCACCTTAAAAGTAATCTCCTGATGCTTATCTGGTAACATACTATAAAGGTAAAACATTCTATTCTTCCCTGGAGAGCCCTTCATTATTGGAACAATCGAAGCATCCCGAGTATGTTGGTCCGTCCAGAATCTACTGCCCATGTCAAGGTGCCTTATCCCGAATCAGACCGTTGGTCCATCGATTCCTGGCCATCTCTAGTTAAAAAGGATCTCTGGTAGCAGAGATTCCAAGAACCACCGCCTTGCTGGAGTGGACAGCGGGAGGCTGGCTGGACCAATGGCCCGGCTCTGTATGGGGCAGCTTTGGTGGTGGCGGTTTCGGAGAGCTGTTCTTCCCTGGCAAAAGCTCCTGGGTCCTTTATCCCCAGGACTTGGGGGGGGATTTCTTCCCTGAACTCAGGCAGCTGGGAAAATAAAATATTTCCCTGGCTGCACGCGTGCAAGGCAGCTTGGCTAAAGGAGGGCTATTTTTAGAACTGGCGGGCACTAGCGAGGCAGGAATAGAACTGTGGTTCTCACCCCTCGCATCTTTCTCCGAGGACTGTAAATAAAGAGAGCAGCTCGCTGCCGGCGCGGGTGGAGGAAAGTCTCAGAATAAACATGCGAGAGGAGGGAGGAAATGCCGGCAAGCGCGTGTGGACGCATGAAGATGGGGAGAAATTAGGGTGCAAGAGACGATGTGGAAAAGATGAGTCTGTCTTGCTTTTATCTCACTCGTCCACCAAGAATGTCAGACGTATGTCCGCCGAGAATGTCAGATGTATGTGGTCCTTCCCCTCCTCTGTTTGGCCTTCACAACAACCCTGGGAGGTAGGTTAGGCTAGGAGAATGGGGTAGGCTTGAGTTTTGTGGCTCAGTGGGGATTTGAATCCGGATCTCCCAGTCCTAGTCTGGTATTCTAAACTCACTGGCTTGCCTGTCGTTTAATGACAGAGACATGCTGTCTAATCACAGCTGAAAAAAGGGCTGTTGCCGACAGGTAAGAATGCCCCTGTTCTCACAGCATGGATTATCACTCAGTAAGGTGCTGGGGTTCTCAAGCCAGGGACTTGAACAAGCCGTGGGCTGCAGGAAGGAACCAAGAGCTGGTTTTCTGCCGTAGTACAGTGCCACCACTACACATGGCCAGAGAGTGGTATTGCAGCCACCAGCTCAAGCAGGGTCAGGTGATACACGGAAAAATAGGATTCCACCTTGTTTCCATAAAGCCTCTGGCTATAGCTCGGTCCTTCAGAATGAATATTTGGGTCACCCATCCGTTCTCAGCCCACCCCTTCATCCAGCGAGGTCTCATACAATCCTGCTATTTCAACTGATCTCCGGCTGATAGAGATCAGTTCCCCTGGAGAAAATGGCCACTTTGGCAATTGGACTCTATGGCATTGAGGCCCCTCCCCAAACCCCGCCCTCCTCAGGCTCCGCCCCAAAAATCTCCAGGTATTTCCCAACCTGCAGCTGGCAACCCTAACTGGTGGAGTCCAGTGCCTGGATGTCCTTTGCTGTCCGGTGAAAAACCCGTTCTGTCTAGCATGCTGCCCGCACTAAGCCTCCAATTGAGTTGATATGTTCCTTTTTATCCGCTGCCTTTAAAAAATGCAACACATCCTCCAGCATCAAAAAAAAGGGAACAATTTTAACCATTGTATATAGCCTACCATATACCATGGCGCCTAGCTGGTTTCTTCTCTGATAGCTTCCTCGCTGGAAGCTTGAGGGAAGGGAGGATCTAGCCTTAACAGAAGGGTGCTTCCTCCCCTACCTGTGATACTCCTATCGAGGGAAAGGTGGTTTTGAATCTTGCCTCAGCACTTCTGAGCTTCGTTAGCTCCTCGAAACAGGGCGCAGAGAGCCAAGAAACCACCCTGTCTCCGCAGCGTCTGGCACGCTGCAGGAACTCGGTAACGAAGTGATGATGATCATTATGAATAGTCATAATCAGCCCCAAAGCCGCTGCGGGGAAGGCTGCCGTTGCACCACAATAAATCGGGGGCCAGTTACAGAAGCGAGCGACAACGTCCAGAGCTTATTAACAGGTCTGCAGGACTCCGGTCCCTAATTCTCAGTTTAATATCTGCCAAAGCTCCTAATTAAGACCTTAACGAAAAGGCAGGGTGGGGGTCGATGCTGCAAAGGTTGGCGTCCCCCAGGCCCGCAATATTTCAGAACATTATCCTCGCTTATATCGGCCGCGCTCGGCCCCGTCCCTGCAGACGAGAGCTCTTTAATCTGTGTCCGTTTTAATAGAAGATTGATTTTTGCTCGAGAGCCGCTCCCCCCAGCATCCTTGGTTAGTGATTGACTCATAACGGGCCTGCGGTAGGCGAGATGTCAATGCGGTCGCGCCCCAGGCTGGAAAGAGATGGTGGCATCCAAATGGCTTCCCCAGGCGTTGTGGTGTTCTCCTCGCTGGCCGACAAAATCACTCCGGGAGGCTCTGAGCAGGGGACGGCCTCTTCTGCGGCCTACATTTTGTGGTTGCGCAGAGAAAGGAACCCTGCCTGGCTGTCGCTCCCAACATCGCTGATGGATCCCTCCCAATTATGATTACGCGTCAGTCATCTTGACGTCTGTGCCGTACCCCATCGCTGGTCGCTGAAACCTCTTGTTACTGTTGTTTTGCAGACAGCTCCATCGATGGACACGGCTGTCGAAAGAGCAACTTAGTGAGTTTAAAAAGGCAGAACCCTGCCGTGAGGGGCTTACAGCTGGGGACATCCACGGAGCCCTGCTTGGTTCGCATGGAGGTGCTGGGTTTGATTCCCCGCTCCTCCACATGAGCGGCGGAGGCTAATTGTCAGCAAGGGCTTTCTGTCGACCCCGGATAAACAAGATGGTTCCTCACCAGAACAAAATGGAGTTTGAGTTCGCTCCGTCCTTCCCCGTTTACATTCTGTCCCCCGCCCGGCATCTGCACCACAATGGAGACCCGCCCGGGATAATCGCTAGTATGATACCAGGTCCCGCAGTACAATGCCTGGGAGCCCTGGAGATCATCTAGCTATTTTACGCGTTAATTCCTTGTATGCGTTTTCAATGAGTAGTTACCGGCAGTTACCTTCTGTATTGTCTCCTTGTATCTGAACTATCAATACAGCTCTGCCGCACCTCGTCCTTTTGTGTTATACCCTGAACATAATCAATCCTATTGTATGTACCCTATAAATGTACTGGTGTTTCCCCACGTCTGTATTCTAGCCTTATGTTTCTATGGACTTACTGAACTCGCTGGCTTTCTTAATAAAACTTTTAAACACGCGACTACGTCTGGAGTGAAGTTCCTTATGAAAGAAACGCAACGAAGTACTGCAGTCTGACACTAATCTGGTGAACTGGATTGGTTTCCCCGCTCCTACACATGAAGCCAGCTGGGTGACCTTGGGCTAGTCACCGCTCTCTCAGCCTCACCTACCTCACAGGGTATCTGTTGTGGAGAGGGGAAGGGAAGGTGACTGTAAGCCGGTTTGATTCTCCCTTAAGTGGTAGAGAAAGTCGGAATTTAAAAAACAACTCTTCTTCTTCTTCTGAAAACAACATGGGAGGGGAAAGTTTTGATCAGGGAGAGGGTTAAACCCCTTCTCTGCTCTGTGTAGGGAGAGGGTTAAACCCCTTCTCTGCTCTGTGGCTAGGGTCGCCTGGAGATTTTGGGGGTGGAGCCTGAGGAGGGCGGGATTTGGGGAGAAAAGGGACTTCAGTGGGGTATAATGCCATAGAATCCACCTTCCAGAATGGCCATTTTCTCCAGGGGAACTGATCTTCATAGCCTGGAGATGTAATAGTAGGAGATCTCCAGCCTCCACCTGGAGGTTGGCCACCCTAACTGCGGCACCAGTCGAGACCTTTTAGATAATGCTGTAGAGGTCAGTTCTCGATTGGCCCTTCACCTCTAGCCCAGTCCACACACCCCCGCTAGCCATTTCATAATACAGGGGAAATCCCATTGCGCCCCCTCCTCCCAATGTTTCCCCAATATCTGCCTGAGGCTTCTAAACTTTGTGGCCTGAGATTGCCACCTAGTGTTCCCCTGCAGTCATAACCACCGGTTTCCAAAGATCAGAGAATCACAGAGTTGGAAGGGACCACCAGGGTCATCTAGTCCAACCCCCTACATAATGCAGGAAATCCACCACCACCTCCCACACAAACACACCCAGTGACCCCTACTCCATGCCCAGAAGATGGCCAAGGCGCCCTCCCTCTCATCATCTGCCTAAGATCTCCCAACAGAGAACTCGGGTTTTGCAAAAAGAGGAGATGGCTGAGGAAAGGCAGGGGTTAATTTCTAAGCCAGCGGTGAGCATCTGTTTGGAAACCACGTCCTCCAGCCCAATCCACCACATCCAGAAATGTAATCTAGGTGCTGAAAGGCATTTTGCACATGGTCTGAGACCCTGAAAGCAGGGACCTGGCCAAAACACCGTGGATTCTTGGGCAGAGAGGCCTGCACGAATAGGGTTGCCAACCTCCAGGTAGTTAGCAAAAAATAGACACTGCTGTACAAATGTTAGTTACAACCTCAAAAATACAGTCACAACTTAATATAGATGCAAATTCTTTGTTACAAAAATTGTCAACACACCCATATAAACTATACAATCCACCAACTAGTGTACACATACAAAGTATCAAAAAGGTACAAGATCTTTCTTATATCAGATAAGTATAATAAATATTTTGTTTTTACTCTAGTTAACAATATTGTCTATAAAAGACTAATCATATATGAATTCTTGAAACAAGAATTCATGTATGTATACACAATTTTTATGTGTACACTAGTTGGTGGATTGTATATATATGGGTGTGTTGACAATTTTTGTAACAAAGAATTTGCATCTGTATTAAGTTGTGACTGTATTTTTGGGGTTGCCAACCTCCAGGTAATAGCTGGAGATCTCCTGCTATTACAACTGATCTCCAGCCGATAGAGATCAGTTCACCTGGGGAAAACGGCCGCTTCGGCAATTGGACTCTCTGGCATTGAAGTCCCTCCCCTCCCCAAACCCCGCCCTCCTCAGGCTCCGCCCAAAAAACCGCTCACCCTACGATTGCGCCACTTAGGAAACAACCGATTCCTTAGGTGTGTTTCTTTCCAAGTTAAAAATTAAGGGCCAAATTGCAAACAATCCAGGGGCTGTAACTGGAACTCAAGGCTCATAATTTGCCACCCCAAAACAACAACTGGTGGGGGAGGATTGGGGGAGGATTGGGGGAGGATTGGGGGAGGGGGTCAACTCCTCATTCCCACACTGTTTTCCCAATCAACAATACACCCCCCCACACACACACTGTTATATGACCCAGTAGTATGAAAAAAGATACATGCCCATATTTAGTCCTTGATATAGCAAATCTTGCTTTGGTGGGCTGTTAAATCGGTATGTAACTCTGTTAACAATGGCCATTTATTTTTTTAAAAACCAAAATTTCAGGAGCTGTTCGGCCTTTAAAAATATATAGTTATTATTTTTATTATTATTTATTTACTTAGAAGAAGAAGAGTTGGTTTTTATGTGCCGACTTTCTCTACCACTTAAGGAAGAATCAAACCGGATCCACCGCTCCAAACCCCCGCTCTTAACCACTACACCACAATGGCTCTCTTACTTCATTTTTACCCCGCACTAAGGTTTGTAGCTAGTTTGTCAACCACAGTTTGCACTATTTGCGGTTTCTTATGACATCTGAATTCACAAACTACAGTTTGTTGAACAGCCCTCTCCCCCCATGTAGGCTCAGAGATAGCGACTGAGGTCGGCTGTCCTCCCAGCTGGGGGTGGAGGGGGGTGGAGAGAAGGCAAGAAACCGACAACCCAGGATTTGCGCACAAACCAGAATTTGTTCCTTCTGTTTGGTAGATCTCGTTTGGCAAGTCACGGTTTTGACCGAGTCGCGGTTTGCTGTAGTGACTGAACACAGCCGGTAGTCTGTGAGCTATAAAGTTGGGGAGTAATCAGCCGCCAGAACGGCAATCTTTCTGCCGCTTTAAGGTTTATCGGGTATAACCGGCGCAAGCTGGTTATGTAAACAAACTGCAAAGCTGATACTGAAAAACTGCACTTGACCCCAGTCTGGGATGCATTCGCATTTTGCAAAACTCCTCCGTCAATGCGCGTTGCTGTATAAAGTCTGGCCTGCGGGCCCAATTCATTTGTCCAAACCTGACCTTTGGTTCTGGCCAAGACCAATGCACTCCAACTGAACTTTAAATCTCCCGACAAGTTTGTGGATGTTGGGGTTTCTCTTGTTTGTTTGCTTCCAGCGTGGTGGAGAGCCAGCGTGGTGTAGTGGTTAAGAGCGGTGGTTTGGAGCGGTGGAGTCTGATCTGGAGAACCAGGTTTGATTCCCCACTCATCCACATGAACTGCGGAGGCTAATCTGGTGAACTGGATTGGTTTCCCCACTCCTACACACAAAGCCAGCTGGGTGACCTTGGGCAAGTCATGCTCTCTCAGCCTCACCTACCTCACAGGGTGTCTGTTGTGGGGAGGGGAAGGGAAGGCGATTGTAAGCCGGTTTGATTCTGCCTTAAGTGGTAGAGAAAGTTGGCATATAAAAACCAACTCTTCTTCTTCTTCCTCCCTTTCAACAGACAACACATCATTCTGCCTCCTGGGGAGGGAAGAACGGAGCAGGCAATTCTCCCACTAACATCACCAGAGCCGCCTTCCATGTCGATTTTTGATGAAAGCCTTTAATTAGGCAACCCTTGCTCTGCCTCCCCAGATGGCCCGGCCTTTGCATTCCACTGCAGTGTAATTATCGCCATTGCTCAGCCGGCCAGACAACCGGCTGATTTCATTTTTTAAAAAATGAAAAAACTTTGTGTCCATTAATATTTTTTATTGACTGCTTTCTGCAATGCTGTGCAATAGCATTGGGGCCAGCATGGTGTAGTGGTCAAGAGCGGTGGTTTGGAGCGGTGGACTCTGATCTGGAGAACCGGGTTTCATCTCCCACTCCTCCATACGAGCGGAGAATGCTAATCTGGCAAACCGGGTTGGTTTCCCACTCCTACACGTGAAGCCAGCTGGGTGACCTTGGGCTAGTCACAGCTCTCTTAGAGCTCTCAGCACCACCTACCTCACTGGGTGTCTGTTGTGGGGAGGGGAAGGTGATTGTTAAGCCGGTTTGATTCTTCCTTAGATGGTAGAGAAAGTCAGCATATAAAAACCAACTTTTCTTCTTCTAGGCAAGTAGGTGATGTGAAAGACCTCTGCCTGAGACCCTGGAGAGCCGCTGCCAGTCTGAGTAGACAATACTGACTTTGATGGACCGAGGGTCTGATTCTGTATAAGGGAGCTTCATGTGTCCACTCAAAGCAGCTTACAATCTCCTTTCCTTCCTCTCCCCACAACAGGAACCTTGTGAAGTAGGTAGGGCTGAGAAAGTTCTGAGAGAACTGTGACTAGCCGAAGGTCACCCAGCAGGCTTCATGTGGAGGAGCGGGGAAACAAACCTGGTTCTCCAGATTAGAGTCCACCGCTCATGTGGAGGAGTGGGGAATCAAACCCAGTTCTCCAGATTAGAGTATGCCGCTCTTACCCACGGTACCACGCTGGCTTCAATAAATTGCTAGAAATCAGGGAAAGGGGCTGAACCCTGAAGGATAACAATGGTTTTCACCAAACATCCTCAAAAAGGCAAAAATTGGTTCGGTGACTTGCCAGGGAAAGGGACTTCAAAATAAGGGCTGCCTAACAGGAACAGTTGGAGTGGGTGTTACCGAATCAGTTCTGGTTCATGGTGTACATATACCTGAATGTAAAGTATGGCATAGGTTACTATGCCCCATCTTGTTCCTAGGATTCTGTGAGGCAGAGGTGACAGTTCAAGGGAGTACAATCGTTGTCATGTGGGCCTCATCTATTTGTGATGTCAGGACGCTAGAACAGTTGACTGCCCGACATTCCAACCTGATGCAGAGATCCCACATGGAAATCACCAGACTGCCAGCATTGTGGCTTTTTCCGTAGACGGGGCGATGTTTGGTACGAAAGCCTTGCTTATGCCAGCCGTCATCATTGACAATGGATCCGGATCGTGTAAAGCCGGGATCACAGGTGAACTGGAGCCACGGTCGACCGTCATGTCGGTTGTTGGCCACCCGAAAGAGAAAACAGAGGAGTGCTACACAGGGTGGAAAGCCCTCTCCAAGAAAGGCAGCTTGGTTCTGAACTATCCTGTCAATCGCGGCACCATTACTCATTGGGATGACATGGAGAACCTATGGAGGCACATCTACAAGGACAAGCTGAAAGTAAAAGCCAGCGAGAGGCCCGTGCTTCTTTCGGAACCACCCCTGAATCCTCTTAGGAAACGGGAAATAATGACAGAGTTGATGTTCGAACACTTCAACGTGCCGGCTTTGTACCTGGCCATCCAAGCCACGTTGGCTCTTTACGCATCAGCACGCACCACCGGGCTGGTGATGGACACTGGAGACGGGGTAACCCATGCCGTCCCCATCTACGACGGCTACTGCTTGCCTCATGGGGTGTCCAGACTCGACGTTGCGGGAAGGGACATTACCAAATACCTCACCCATCTCCTTTTGGACAACAGCCACTTGTCCGTGAGCAGGGCCAAGGAAACCACGGTGAAGGATATCAAGGAGAAGTTCTGCTACGTAGCTCTGGATCCCAAGCAAAAAGCAGAGAAGAAGACGGAGGGGGTCCTGAAGCTGCCGGACGGAAACTCCATCAAAATCAACCTCCCCCTCTGCAGGGCCCCCGAAATCCTATTTGCGCCAAAGACCGTTGGCGTCGATGCGCCGGGTCTTCACACCATGATCACCAACAGCATCCGGACGTGTGACAAGGATATTTGCGGCCACCTCTATGGGAACTTGGTCCTCTCAGGGGGGTCTTCTCTTTTTCAGGGGATGGCCGAGAGGATTTTTAAAGAGATAGAGTCTGAAGTTCCAAACAGAGTCCCGGTCCGAATCATTGCGCCCCCAGAGAGAGCGTGCGCTTCCTGGCTAGGAGGTTCTATAATAACTTCCTTAGTCTCCTTCGTACCGATGTGGATTACCCCAGAGGACTACAAAGAGTTTGGTGCTGCTGCAGTCCATCGCAAATGCTTTTGAGGTTGGCGATCACATCCAAATGGGAGCCTTCAGCAAGGACTGATAAAAGGGCGCAGATTGAATGAAATAATCTCACAAACCAATGTTTTAAAAATTATTGCTTGAATAAAAGATCCAAAGGTGTTCCTCTCAATAGGTGTCTGTCCGTTTATGAGAACGTCCTTTATTTTTGCAGGTTTCCCTTCTGGTTCCGAAGGAGCTTTTAAGATGGAGAAAAGGATGGATTTCTTTTCTGATGTTTTCAATGAACCTTTGAATGAGGGGAAATTTCCAGAAATTTTTGAAGACAGGCCAGGAGAATAGGATTTCTCCTATGTTGGGAACATATTAGGAAAAATTGAAATACACACAGTAGAAAAGAGCAAAACTCCAGCAGCACCTGAAAGACTAACAAAATTTCTGGCAGGGTATGAGCTTTCTTGAGTCACAGCTCACTTCTTCCGATACTCTGAAGAAGTTAGCTGTAACTCACGAAAGCTCATACCCTGCCAGAAATTTTGTTAAGTCTTTCAGGTGCTACTTTTCTACTTCTCTTTTCTACTATTTTCTACTGCTACAGACAAACACGGCTACCCTTCTTGAAATACACACAGTACTTCCTTCCTTATCAAGCCTAAACTTATTCCACTGCCTTAACAACACATAATGCATAATTTATAACTTAGCACATACCACTGAAATATTTGGCATACTTATAGAGTCCAAAAGAATAAATATTCTACAAGCAAATCTGTAAATGTACTCTGCTGGATTATTCTACCGGTCCATCTAGTCCAGCATCCTGTTTACACGGTAGCCAATCAGTTGTCCTGGAGGGCCAAGAAACAGAGCATAAAGGTGGGGACCCTCCCTTACTGCTGCCTCCCAGCAGTGGTATTCAGATGTTTACTGCCTTGGTAGATGGAGGCGCCCTCAGTCACCACGGCTAATAGCTATTGATGGACCTCTCTGCCATGATTTTGTCTAATTTCCCTTTAAAGCCTCCTATGTTCATAGCTATCACTACCTCCACTGGCAGCTCACGAGTATGACTTGAAAACTACAGCATACGGTTGCCAACTTGGGAGATTTCGGGATGGAGCCTGGAGATGGTGAGGCTCGAGGAGGGTCTAATTAGGATTGCCAGGTCCCTCTTTGCCACCGGTGGGAGGTTTTTGGGGCAGAGCCTGAGGAAAGCATGATTTGGGAAGGGGAGGGACTCAATGCCATAGAGTCCAGTTGCCAAAGTGGCCGTTTTTTCCAGGGGAAGCCCACAAACAAGACAACTGCAGCAGCATTATCCTGCTTGTGTTCCACAGCACCTCAATAATAGGCATGCTCCTCTGAAGCTGGAGAGAACAGAAAAGAGAGCAGCATTGCTGGACTGGGCTAAACAAATTAAAACAGCAGGCCGGGGAGAACCTGACCGGGCCTGCAGGACTTCTCCACTCAACCCCTAGAATAGTGTCTGATCCGGGGGCCTTAGTCGATTTATTTATTTATATCCCCCTTTTCTCCCCTGTGGGGATGCAAAGCGGCTTACAACAGCCTTCCCCGCCTTCCTTCATTTTATCCTCACAAGTCGATTCTGGGGATGGGCTGTGGCTCAGTGGGAGAGCCTCTGCTTGGCCTGCAGAAAGTCCCAGGTTCAATCCCCGGCATCTCCAGTTAAAGGGACCAGGCGAGTAGGCGATGTGAAAGACCTCTGCCTGAGTCACTGGAGAGACGCTGCCGGTCTGATAATGCAGCAGCATTAACCTGCCTGTGTTCCACAGGACTTAGTATAACAGGGATGCTCCTCACTGGTTCCCAACCAGGGGTCCATGGACCCCCAGGGGTCCGCGAGAACTAAATTAAGGTCCGCAAAACAAAGTTATAAACCCATAATGAAATTAATATTTTCAATTAAAAGTTCTCTATTATAAAAATATATATTCGAATATTATTCTAAGTTTAATGTTTAACTAACAGTTATGATTAAAGTTTATTTTCAAATTCTCAGAATTTTTATTTTGAACCTTGGGGTCCCTGCACCGAACAAAAAAGTCCTAGTGGTCCCTGGTCAAAAAAAGGTTGGGAACCACTACTGGAGAGAACAGGTATGCATCATGACTAGTATTTATTTTGACTAGTAGCCATGGTTAGCCCTCTCCTCCATGAACATGTCCACTCCCCTCTTCAAGCCTTCCGAGTTGGCAGCCATCACCACATCCTGGGGCAGGGAGTTCCACAGTTTAACTATGAGTTGCGTGAAGAACCATATAACGACTCTCATCAGCACCACGTGGCGGGATCGACCAATCCCGCTAGGGCGGCGCTCGACTTCCGCGCCGTCTCCTTTTATGGCCGCCGGAAACCGTTTCCATGGAAACATGCAAATGACCTCTATGGGGGGGGCGGTCTCTCCACGGCCTCGAGGCTGGATAGATAGGGCGGGAGGGGGAAGAGAGGAATAGCCATAGAGTCGTCGAGATAGAAAGGCCAGGATTGAGACGGGAAGGAAGAACCCCGCTCTCTCTGTCTTTGTTTCCCCTCCCCCGCCCGGAAACGCCAGGGCGTGGCCGGGGGGGGGGCGGTGGCGCCTTGCACACCGCGCCTGCGCGAGACCACGTCGCCAGGCCCCGCCTCTTCCCTTCCCCGCCGCCGCCATTTTGTGAGCGCCGGAGCGAAGGGAGAGCGACGGAGGAGAGGTTCGCCGCCGCCGCCGCGAGGAGTGCCGCGGCCCGAGGAGCCCCGCCGCGCGTCCTTCGCCGCCCACTCGCTTCCCCATTCGGCCCCCCCCGGCCCCTGCCCCCCTTCTTCGCCGGCCATGCCCTCCTCGCCGCTCCGGGTGGCGGTGGTCTGCTCCAGCAACCAAAACCGCAGCATGGAGGCCCACAATATCCTCAGGTAAAAACAGCCACTTCGGGCCTCGTTCAGCTCCTTCCCCCCCCCCCAACTTGAAAAAACGGCATCTCCGTCGGAGTGAAATTTAAACCTTTTTTATAAAAAACACAAAAAAAAACCCCTTTCTTAAAATACACTTGAACTCCATACTTAAATATTCAGGTAGGAATTTCAGGGGGGAGAACCAGGGATGTAGGGGGTTGATATCCCCCCCATTATTAGTTCCCCCCCTCCTTTATTTTATCTCTCCCCCCCAAGTCAAAACTGTACCTGCCCCCCCTCCAAATCATGCTTAAATGTTCAAGTAGGAATTTTAGGGAGGGGCCTCTATTCGTTTTCCCCCTCCTTTATTTTATCTCTTTTTTCCCCTCCCCTCGCCCAAGTCAAAACTCTTACCTTGCCCCCCCCCCTCCAAATCATGCTTAAATGTTCAAGTAGGAATTTTAGGGGGAACGAGATTTACAGGGTTGATCTCCCCCATTATTAGTTTTTACCCTCCTTTATTTTATCTCTTTCCCCCCCCCGCCCAAGTGAAAACTGTACCTGCCCCCCCGTCATGCTTAAATGTTCAAGTAGGAATGTTAGGGAGGGGCCTTCATTAGTTTTTTCCTCCTTTATTTTGTCTCTTGTTTTTCTCTCCCCCCCCCAAGTCAAAACTGTATCCCCCCCAATTGTGTTTAAATGTTCAAGTAGGAAGATCTCCCCCATTATTAGTTTTTATCCTCCTTTATTTTATCTCTCCCCCCCCAAGTCAAAACTGTACCTGCCCCCCCTCCAAATCATGTTTAAATGTCCAAGTAGGAATTTTAGGGAGGGGCCTTTATTAGGTTTTTTCCCTCCTTTATTTTATCTCCTTTCCCCCCTCCCCCCTCCCCCTCCCCCCTCCCCCCCTCCCCCCCCTCCCCCGCCCAAGTCAAAACTGTATCTGCCCCCCCCCCAAATCGTGCTTAAATGTTCAAGTAGGAATTTTAGGGAGGGGCCTCTATTCGTTTCCCCCCTCTATTTTATCTCTCTTTTCCCCCTCCCCCCGCCCAAGTCAAAACTTTTACCTTGCCTCCCCTCCCCTCCATATCATGCTTAAATGTTCAAGTAGGAATTTTAGTGGGAACAAGAAATTTACATGGTTGATCTCCCCCCATTATTAGTTTTTATCCTCCTTTATCTCTCCCCCCCCCAAGTCAAAACTGTACCTGCCCCCCCTCCAAATCATGCTTAAATGTTCAAGTAGGAATTTTAGGGAGGGGCCTTTATTAGGTTTTTTCCCCTCCTTTATTTTATCTCCTTTCCCCCGCCCAAGTCAAAACTGTATCTGCGCCCCCACCCCCAATCATGCTTCCATGTTCAAGTAGGAATGTTAGGGAGGGGCCTTTATTAGTTTTTTCCTCCTTTATTTTGTCTCTTGTTTTTCTCTCCCTCCCAAGTCAAAACTGTATCTCTCCCCCCCCCCCAAATCGTGCTTAAATGTTCCAAGTAGGAATTTTAGGGGGGACGAGGTATTTACAGGGTTGATCTCCTTTATTAGTTTTTCCCTATATTTTATCTCTTTTTAAAAATTCCTCTGCCCAAGTCAAAACTGTATCTGCCCCCCCATCATTCTTAAATGTTCAAGTAGGAATTTTAGGGGGGGACAAGGGATATACATGGTTGGTCCCCCCCCTTTATTGGTTTTTTCCTCTATTTTATCTCTTTTTTCCCTCTTCTGCCCAAGTCAAAAACTATCTCCCCCCGCCCCTGAAATTGGCCTTCGAGGTGCCCAACAAACAGCTCCGCGCCCAGTGCGGTGATGGGGGGAGAAAAAGGGCACATAATTGGGCAAGATCATGCTGCTGTTATGACGGGGGTGGCGATGTGAATTTCCTTTACTCTTTTATTACCAGGCGGGGGTGGGGGGAGAAATGTAGCTTCGCATCCTGTGAGGACCGTGTGTGATCCGAAGAGAAGAGAAGAACATCCCCTTATTTTTGTCAAGTGTGTATGTAGTATTTCTACCAAGGCTTCTCATTTTTTTTTAATATAAAAAATTGATTGGTTTTTGGTCCCTGCCATCATGGACCCTTCTTCTAGTTTGAGGCTTGGCTGGGGGTGGGAAAGAAGGAAGGATCGTTTTCTCATTCTTCAAAGTTAAACGGAAGGCCCATAGTACCTTCGAGGCCAACCAGAGTTCTGTTTAATTTTGCTGCAACAAACCCTTCTGGAATCCTGGTGTGTATAAATAAACATTGAGAAGTGAGGACATCCCCCCTTTGCTTAATTTCGATTATTTCTCCGTATAGCTATATTACCCAAATGTGCCCACTGAGTGGCCTTTGAGGCTGCTTACCGGCACTTTTTTTTCACTGTGGCCTAAAGTATTTTTCTCTTTCATCTCTTCAAACCCCCCTCCTCCATGAGAGACTGGAGGGAGGGAGGAAATAAAGAAGAGCTTTGCATCACATGACAAGCATTTGCTAACATGGAGTCTGTTTCATCATGACATGGCCATTGTCAACATTTTATTACAAGCTGCTTTGGGTGTGTGGGGAAAGGCAATTTCAACACAAACTTACGCAGATGAAACCCTTCTTTTTATTGTTCCAGTGTATTTTTAATAGATGTTAACAATTGGAGGAAGAAAATCAATGCAAAACTATTAAAAAAGAGGGTGCGTGGGCTTAAAAACGGAGAGGAGGGGGGAAAAGGGAAAGTTGGAGGAACCAGGAAATCTTTGGGGTCTACTAGTAGGTGGTAATCAAAGTCAGTAGGCTCAATCAATATTGCTGTCTTTTTCTTTGTCTCTCCCCCCATCCCCTGTGTCATAGTGTGAATTCTAAAGGATGGAAACAGAGCTTTAAATCCCTCCCTTCAGCTTTTTTTACCTTACAGGCCCCTATTCTTATTGAGACTCGAGGTGGATTACACAATATAAAAGTGATACAGTCAAGGTAGCATGAGAAATCACAGTGCAGTAGGTTTATAAAACAAAAAATGTAAGATACGACATACTACAGATGGAGGAAAATGAGTTGCAAAAGTAGGAGACAGTGCCATAAGAATAAGATAGTGCAAACAATAATAGTGGGGTGTTTTTGCTGTCAAGTCACAGCTGATGGAGGCCACCCCATAGGGTTGTCAAGGCAAGAGACTTTTGGAGATGGTTTGCCATTGCCTGCCTCTGCGTCACGACCCTGGTATTCCACGGAGGTCTCCCATCCACATACTTGCCAGGGTCAAGGATGAGAGTGTGTGACCGGCCCATGGTCACCCAGCAGGTTTTCATGGCAGAGTGGGGATTCGAACCTGGGTTCCTCAGATCTTAGTCCGACACCTTAACCACTACACCATGCTGGCTCTCTGCAATAATAGTGCTGCAGAACGCAATCCTGTTGCTTGTGTAGGTTAAAGACAAGGGAGAGAAAATGAAACAAATTGAGTGTGATTTTTATAGGATAGCCTATATGGAAAGTTCACTTTGAATCCACAACTGCTGAGGGATTTACAGTTTCCCCCGTCACACTTGTACACTTACTCTCAACCAACTCAGCAGTGGTTTGGAGCGGTGGACTCTGATCTGGAGAACGGGGTTTGATTCCCCACTCCTCCACATGAGCGGGGGAGGCTAATCTGGTGAACTGGATTTGTTGCCCACTCCTACACGTGAAGCCAGCTGGGTGACTTTGGGCTAGTCACACTCCCTCAGCCCCACCTACCTCACAGGGTGTCTGTTGGGGGGGGGGAGGGAAGGTGATTGTAAGCTGGTTTCATCTTCAAGTACCCCCTCCTTCACAAATACCATGTCTGTTAAGAGTGCTTTAGAGCAGGGACCCCCCAGCTTGTTAGACTTGCGGGCGCTTTTGGAATTTTGAGAGAGGTAGTACATTCCACCACAAAATGGCTGCCGTGGTTTGTGTTTGGCTTGGACACTCCCCTCCTACAGCGTTGTCAAGTGGGCAGCGTAAGAGCCAAACCAGAAGTTCGCCCTCTTCCCCCTTGACTGCATAGGCATTTGAAAGGGCTGGGGGACAAGAGTGCCTCAGCTACTGGCCTGATTAGGATCAGGCTCTTGCAACATTTTAAAATGGCAGTGGCGTCCATGAGTCAGACCGGTGGATGCTGTTACATTCTAGTTTGTCCCTAAGCAGATGCAAAATCGATGTCTCCTGGACTCTCCTGAAGCACTTCTGCACAAAGGCGGTGGAAGGAAGCCAACATTGCCTCTCTGCTTTTGGAAAAATGTGCTGTTTAGTTCTCGCTTCCAAAGAAAGGGAAGGGCTTGCTTCCTTGGAGCACTCCCACAGAGAGAGGTTTCCAAGTCCAGACATGCAAGAGCCTGCGTCTGTGGCCAAGCTGAGGGCACTTGGGTGTGACGTGCCAAGGTGAGCTCAGTGCATTCCTAGTCACCCAGCTGGTATGGGGCAGCCAGGAGCTCCTTGTTCTTTTCTTCTCCATTCAACAAGACCATTTGGATTTTATTCCTCAAGAAACGTGGGTGTGTTGTATTTATGATTTAGAAAGTTCAGATTGCTTATACATCCTCTGCAACTTTACAGAACTGTTGTAAATGCATGTCAGTATTCTCCCTGTGGAGGTGTTGAGAGGGTGGCTCACCTAAGGGAACCACATTTGCCCCCCCAGATGGAAATGATACTTGCTTAGGACTTTGTGGACTCTTAGCAGAAGTGAAATTGATGCTAATGAATTCTGGTTTACTGCTCAGTCTCACACATTATGAAGAAATAGTTAAGATATATGTAATGTTTACATTGCTTCATATAATTATCTTGCAATTCATGCAACGACCTTGTAAGGTAGGTTACTTTTGCAATTCCACAGTGTGTGTGTGTGTGTATGTCTGAGAGAGAGAGTTCAGGGCAGCCTGGCAAGTCCATGTCAAATGAAAGAGTCAAACCTTGACTTGCCAGTGTGCGGCTTTGTCTGTTAGACACAGTGCTACAATAACACTCCTCTTTCGCCTCCCCACAAAGATAGAAAGGTTCACAAAATCAAAGCTCATTAGTACCGATACCTGTGAGGTCCAGGCACATGGGGGCTGGCTGGTGGCAAGAAACCTATTGGGAGGGCGGAGGGAGCCTTGTATTCATGAGATAATTGACTGCTGCGTATTTTTAAAAGCTCCGTGTCATTAATATGAGTCTTACTCATTAAGACCTGCTTTCCAGCTCATGCAGAAGCACCTGGAGGTTTGGGGGCAGGATTTTGCTGGGAGCAGCGCTCAACAGGGACTGGGTGTAGTGCTTTTTTATCAAATTACTTAATGTGTGTCTTTAAATTGTTATTGACACTCTGACTGTTGCATTAATGAGGTGCTTTAAAAGGGCTTACTGGTGCCTCATTAGAATTCTCAATTTGCTTGTTTCACACATTGTATTTGGGGGGAGGTATAACTTGCAAGAACAAACAAAGAAATCTTTTCTAGATTCTTTTGTTGGTGTGGATGTGAATCCAAGAGATTCGGTTCCTTTCTGGATTCATGAGATTTGAATAGTGATCAGTACGTGGCTCTGTGTCTAATACAGAGTAGAATCTCAGCTCCGTGTGTGAATGCTCACTGAAGGATTGTTGGTGGGGTGTCTACCCTTTTGCCACTTAACAATCTTCACCATTTGCTCAAGGAGTATGTAGTGAAATTAAAAAAATACTGAAAAAATATATACCAGTGATCACCGGACAGAAGAAAGGGTGGTATTAATGTTTACATTGATTAAATAATCCAAGGTAGAGGAATATTTAATTCAGAATCCCCTCTTCGTTAGCTCTAGATTTTGGATGCAAATGCTGTTGATATTGGGAGTAAGAGCATTGTCTTTTGAAAAGTCTGTAGCTCATCAATATTCCTGTTATTTGCTACAATCTCCTTCGTTCATTATCCTGGAAAGTTCATTCTCCTGGAAAATGATTTGTTGAGCTGTTATTCCAGGATCTCCTCCCCTTTCTCCATCGCTAGGACAACTTCGTACCATGGGTTTTCTTCCTTTTGGGACATTTTACTATAGCTGTCCCATACCAGGCTACATGTGTGCATTGGAAATTAGCTGCCACTGGACAGCTAAAAGACAGTGTAAGGAGCTGCATCATTTCCAAGTAATGGCCAGGCTTCATTTCTCAGTAAGAATTGCAGAGTTTGAGTTCTAAGGGAGGGAGCTGTGGCTCAGTGGTAGAGCATCTGCTTGGCATGCAGATGGTCCCAGGTTCAATCCCGGGCATCTCCAGGCAAGTAGGTGACGTGAAAGACCCCTGCCTGAGAACCTGGAGAGCCCAAGTAGGTGATGTGAAAGACTTCTGCCTGAGACCCGGGAGATCTGCTGCTGGTCTGAGCAGACAGTACTGACTTTGATGGACCAAGGGTCTGATTCAGTATAAGGCAATGTCGTGTATGTAAGCATTGTTGACTAAGGTCCTGATCGTAAGTTCCAAAAGCTTGACTAGCACACCTGCTCTCAGTCATTTTTGACTTAAAAGATAAAACAGCTTCCTAGCCTAGCAGCTGTGCTTAATCACCAAAGGTGACCAGGCAAGTAGTATTTACATGGATGGTGCCAGTAGAACTTCCTTGCAAAGAATTGTGCATTGGATTACCGTAGAAGTCCTCTGTTCACTCCATTTAACACATCCTTCATTCCCCCACTCGCTTTTGCCACAGCACTGGCTTGGATTGACTGCAGCTGCCCCGCGGGCCAGAAAGTCAAGGAGAAAACTCTGCCCTTCTAAAAAAGCTGCCTTTCTCTCTTCTGCGAGAATGTGCCTACTTGTCAGTTCTGAGCATTTTTATCCGCTTCCTCAGTGGAGTGGAAAATAACAGTAATCCTCCCCCTCCCATCTACTCCACTTCCTATTTGTGTTTTCTAACGCTGTAAAAAGGATCTGCTTGAAATCTTGAGATGTTAGTTTGTGATTCTAGATCAAGCTGTTTGGCTGGACGGGCTAGCTTAGTGAAATAACCGAAACGTAAAAATGTTTCCATGAACTGCCAGGTGCTCAGGTGAGATCTCTGTAGTGTGACAGATGTCAGTCAGCTTGGATCACCTGAATGGTACAAGCTTATTGTACAAAAGGGATGCAAAATGTATCCCAGTTGTAAATGGTGGCTTCCAGTTTGACATGTAGTGGTCAGATCTGGCAAGGCAAAAGTGAACCAGCATAGTCATTCGTAAAGGCTGGTACTTCCTGTATTGCATGGTTAATACTGGTGTTCCCTGAACATCTCGTTTTTCTTATCGTAATACTGTTCACCAAGGTCAATCGAAATGCTCATATTGCATGTAAATGGGAAGGAGACAGCTGTCTGCTAGGACTGATACACCAATCAGTTGGCCCATTTAGAGATTGTAGGTGGACCGCCAGTTAGCTTTATGGAATATCTGACCACAAGTATGCTACTGTGTGGGTTGCTGGTTGTTGTTTTTATTGCGTTATCAAGAGCTGGAGTGTGGGGTACTATCACAGCTTCCTCTGTTGGCCACCTTCAGTACCTGCAGGCATCTCCAAACAGAATTGTGTGGAATAGCTTTTACTTTCTTCTAATATTATTTTATTTTTATTTTAATATTTATTTTAGAAGAAGTAGAATAGGAAGCTGACCCTTACTGGGTTAGGCTATAATCTAGATAGCTGTTCAGTGTATCATTCCCATTTATAGAAATATTACTTAAAATGAAATATACTGTTTTTTTAAAGTTAACTGTTAACATGAAGCAATTTGTTTTTATAGTTGCTGGAATTATGGAACCAGTTAATAACTTTGTTTCAGATGGAAAGGTAAATGCTAGGCCATTAGTGGATATTGTTTGATCTGTTGACTGAATCTCTCTTGACAGTGCCCGAGCCTTGTATTCCTTAGAGCTGTGTCATCAAGTGTAGTACCAAAGATAGTTGACCAGTGGCTTGGTCTTGCATAAGACTTGTGTGAATATGGTGGGCCCTAGGTTTGTGGATGTGGTGTTCCTAATTTTGGGATGTATTCTACCAGTGTTTCAGCTGGTGAAAGGGAGGGGCTTTGGATCATAGAGAAGGCTGTACTACAGTGGTCCCCACCATGGTGCTTGCTGCCACCTTTCCTGGCACCTGCATCATTTATAACTTAGCATATAAAATTGTACTATTGCCAATATTAATTGAATTTAAAAATTATAAATATTTTCATTTTCTGCAAGAATAATTGTAAATATGTCCAGTACTTGAGAGAGAGGTGCAGATTGCTGCACCTTATGTTGTCATAGCACATGTATTTTGTCATCTGAGAGGTAGGGAAAGTATAATTTAAGGGCAGAAAAGAAATAGTGTAATAAACAAAAGAAAGAAACTATCATAATCACAATAGATAGGGCTACCAGCAACATGAGAGAGTTTGTGTCCAAGCAAGTTTGGATATTAAGCCAAACATGAAAACACGGAACTCTTCAGTGTATATCACTAAACACATTCTAGCATATTAACTGCTGCCAAAATTATTTATATTTAAATAAAAAAAACTTTTGTATATATCTATAGTATAAGAGGGTTTTTCAGTGCCCCCCACAATTTCCCATTTTTTTCTCACTGGAAAAATGGAGAAAGCGCTCAGATTTTTTCATGCTGTACATTTGGAATGTGAAAACCCTTGTCTTAATCATTTTGCTCATTGCAAGAGAGAAATATTGTATCGGAATTTTTCCCGCAGCACCCCCCCCCCCCAATTTTTCCGTTCTTATGTTGAATTTTTTTTAAGTCTTTGTGGACCGGTGTTTTTTCTTCAGGCCTTCCTATCTCAAGCCATTTCCTTTTCTTGCCACAGTCAGTGTGAGACTTTGCTTCCTAATTAAGAAACCAGTTAAACCAAGTGTGTCTTTTCAACACTACTTAAATCTCAAAATATTTCACTGTACTTGAAATATTCTTGAATCCAGTACCTTGGCTTGTGTATTGTCTGGCTCATATAGAATCATCGAATTGGAAGGGACGATACAGGCCATCTAGTCCAGCCCACTGCTTAATGCAGGATCAGCCCGGAGCATCCCTGACAAGTGCTTGTCCAGCCTCTGCTTAAAGACTGCCAATGAGGGGGAGCTCACCACCTCCCTAGGTGCTTCACTAAGAGATTCTGTTTCATTTATCATTCATAAAGATCCTTGGTGCCACTGTTAATGGATCTCCGCTAACCCAAGAGCCCTCATTTCGAAAACATGCACTCTTGTAAATTTTAGAAGCTCCTATTCAATCTTAAAAGAGCATTTTGTGCTTTCATGCATTGAACAGAGCTGCTTCTGATGTTTCAATGTGAATTGTGGCGGTTTGAGGAATGATTCATCCAACCAAAAAGCTGCAAGCCTGTGCCCTTTTAAAGGGATGATGTAAGCTTACTTGCCTGAAAAAATTTCTAAAAATGTCTGACTTCATTCTGGATGGATGTGAGCAGGTTGTGTGCGTTGGCACACTGTCTTCCCTGCATTCCTATTGCAGCTTAAGCCACAGAAAGTGTCCTGTGTTGATTCACTGATTTGTAACGGCTTGCGATTTGTTCCGCCTCCATACTTAAAAAGGCTGAGGGCTGGCTCCACTTGAAAATAGATGCTTCACATTTTTGTGAACATTCAGTGGCAACCTGTTTTTCTCATTTAACGGACCCAAAACAAAAGGAGGGCATATATGTTAGCAAGATTAAATGTGCTACCCTCATCAATATTACAGGGGAGATTTCAATCAGTACCACTCTCTGCAAGGTTATGCCCCTGTGGAATGAATCTCGTAGAATCAGTTGCATGTGTTCTTTTGCACTGCCCTCTTTATCAGAGAATCCGCCTTGTTCATCAGCCCATTGTTTGCTGGTAGGGAACCCAGTTGAGCTCAAGGTGGCCCTTCTTATGTCTACTTAGGATGTGGCCACGATTGACCATGTAGCCAAGTTTTTGCAATATGCATTGTGAATCCGTGAAAGACACTGGGACCAGGCGAGCTCTGTTGAGTAAAATTGTATGATTACGTTCTCTGCAGGTATTGTGTATGCCAATAAAGGATTGATTGAATTCACATTTTTGAGCAAGTGTGGCTGTGGTGCCTTATAGACCAACTTATTTGCTTTAGGTTCTGCAAGCAGTACCTTTATCCCCCTCTGATGCATTAATTAAATGATCTGGAACTGCTTGGCTTGTTATATTTTTAACTTATTCTCCCTTCCGGGGAACTTGGGAGCCGCATACATTGTTGGGTCCCTGCTTTCAGTCCTTGCTGCTGTCATGTGAGGGAGGTTAGACTGAGATACAGTGACTGGTTAAGGGCACCACATCAAGTTGTCCTAACACATAGGGCATAAATCGGTTAGCTTTTAAAGGAGCCGCAGTGCCATCTTTTTCTTTTGCTTGCAAGAGCAGGTCTGGAAGTATTGTGTATTTCGCTTCCCAAATGTGCCTTCTGTACTACTCTAAACTATGCTTTCTTTACACCCAGTCATTTTATCTAGGTCTCAGTGGGGCCCTGTGAAAACGTGTTCTTGTAGTTTCTTTACCCATGACCACACAATGCTTGCGCCCCCCCTTAAATCGCCAAACCACTGACTCACAAACTAACATACCTAGCAAAATCTCTGTTAATGCATCTTTCTTCAACAATTAAATGGAGCAGAAACAGGACCTCCAGTCAGGAAACCTGCCTGCATAAGGAGCACATACCCAGAGCCTGTTATTTCCAGTGCCTCCCAGCTTTGAAGCCCTATCTGTTATCCCTGCTCTCCTTCCTTCATCGCAGCTTCTTAGAATAGATGGCTTCAGAAGGGGATTCAGTTCATGGAGGATAGGTCCAACGATGGCTGCTCGCCATAATGACTAAATGGAAACTCCAAATCCAGAGGGAGCAAACCTATAAGTATTAGTGCTAAAAAATCTCATTAGGCAGAGGCCTCCCCCCCCCCCCCCGATTTGTTGTGCTGACTTTATTAGTAACTTGAATCATGAGTTAACCCTACCCGGTATAAAAAGGATCAAGGTCTGAGTCTAATTCACCATTGACTTCTGCTCTTGCCTTGCTTCTGTGCTCACCCAATGCCACACTTCCTTGAAGATGTGGTGACTTCGTGCTGGACAGCTGTTTCTAGGAAAGAAGGAAGTTGATCTGGGCATGAATTGCAGTCCCTAGTGAGAGTTTTCTAAGATGCTCATTGGATGTAGAGAGCCTTCAGGTGGGGGCGCTCCTTCGATTGCAGCATTGTGAATTCCACATTAGTCATGGCATGTGTTTCATATCTGCCTCAAATGCTCTGGAGGACTTATTTATTTATTCATTTATTTTATTGGACTTTTATCCCTCCCTTTCCCGGCCAGGACGTAACACTGTAACTCACTCTTTCTTCTCTGTCCCCCGAGGTCCAACTACCAACTTATTCATTCCTCAGTGTGTCCCTTCGCAGCTGCCGTCCCTGCTAGCCTTAATGTTGCTCATCCTCTGGTCCACAATACCAGGAAGCCAATGCTTGCCACGTCAAACTGCAACTGAGAGAGTAGAACGCGGGCCTTGTTCTTAGTTCTCTGAAAATCCAGAGACTATAAACAAAATCAGAGAAGCACTCTTTTGTGTTTTAGTTGTCACACCAGATGTCCCTCTGCAATCATCCACACTGGTGAAGCCTGACTCATCTTGCACATCCTATAATTAGTTCCATCATTTGCATTTGGAATGAGACACAATGTTCTTTTGGATAGGGTTCTCAGTTTATGGAGCAGTGCTGCATTATGGCCTGAGTTATGGATGTGTGTGCATCTCATGCTCTAGAATGCCTGTCGAATTCTAGATAAGCACCTTCTAAATTGACTGGGAGGGAAGGCGGTAAACAGCGCTCAGTTCTCAGTCTGAGTCAGGGCGTGTGTGTGTGAGATGCATGTTCTTAGGGAGTGATCTGCTGGAAGCAGAGCAGCTGCAAGGTTTTCTTTAAGGACCCCAACTGAGAAGTCTCCAAGCAACAGCTGGCCAAATAATTTCCTTGGTTGCTGCGTCCTAGCACTGCCAGATGGGCTTTGCTGCTAGGCCTCAGGGATGGGCCAATCAGCGGAGGGGAAGCAGTCCTGGTCATCAGTTTTACAGGGAAGGGCATGGCATAGAAGGCTTCAGATAAACTCTTTTCCTGATGGCGGGACGTGTGCTTATGCAAATGAGAACCTTCACAGACTTGCTGACTAAATGCGCTGGATGTGGTGGTCCTAGAAACTCAACATATGAACATGTGAATCTGCCTTATACTGAATCAGACCCTCGGTCCGTCAAAGTCAATACTGTCTACTCTGACTGGCGGTGGCTCTCCAGGGTCTTTCACATTACCTACTTGCCTGGTCCCTTTAATTGGAGATGCTGAGGATTGAACCTAGGACCTTCTGCATGCCAAGCCGGTGCTCTACCACTGAGCCACAGCCCCTCCCTTATTCAAAATCTCAGGTGCCTGACTATGTGGATCAACAAATCCTCTTTTTTTTGAGAGAGAGAGTATACATTCTTTAATCACAGTCCAAATGCTTGATGAAAAGAATGGTTCTGGGATTATAAAATTAAGAAGGATTTTTTACTTGGCTGGAGAAAGAAACAGAATTGTATTTGTCCAAACTACTGCATGAGTACAACAACCCCCCCCCCCCGCCCCCGGTCATTTGAGTGAAGAGATCTACTTAGGTTAGGACTCTGTTTCTATTGCCAGGGATTGTCTCTGAGTATTAGTGAAGTGTTTTTTGTTCGACCAGAAGCAATCTTGTATAGTCCATATGGAAGAACTTTCTAGGTCTGTCTTCTCTGAGGCAGGCACACAAATGACTGCCCTACTCCTGAAAAAGCATTGCTGCAGAAGTAGTTAAGTGCAAAGGAATAAGAATTTGACATACCTTCTTCCAAGTAAATGAGGTAGCAGGTAACTACATGCCGCCTGGCTTCCATTTATCTGTTACCTAATTTCCCCTAATGATAGACCTATTGAACTGTATTCGCACCTACTTGGCTTTGCAGTTCTCTGCGAGGGCTTCTGTAGCAAATGGTAAACTGCTAATTAGACATTCGGTTCACACTTTTCCTTGATGGCAGTCTCGGGACGGAAAAGTGGATAAGAGTTCTTTCTCAAGACTGGGCCCATATATGGAATACGGAGCAATGGATGCAAGCGGTTTTTGCAAAACAAAACCAGTTGGTTTGTGTTTCAAGAGTTCTGGCTCGGTTACTGGCAAGAAGAAGAGGAGTTGGTTTTTATATGCCGACTTTCTCTACCACCTAAAGGAGAGACAAACCGGCTTACAATCACCTTCCCTTCCCCTCCCCTGTGAGGTAGGTGGGGCTGAGAGAGCTCTTAATAGAACTGTAACTTGCCCAAGGTCACTTCTGGCTTTGTGAGTAGGAGTGGGGAGACCAATCCAGTTCACCAGTTTAGCCTCCGTTGCTCATGTGGAGGAACGGGAAATCGAACCGGTTCTCCAGGTCAGAGTCCACCGCTCTTAACCGCTACACCACGCTGGGTCACGGAAGGGTTCGGTTAGCACTGAACTGAAATGTCCAGTTGGTCTCTACTGTGGCTTGGTCGGGTTTTGAGACACCACCTATGGGCACTTTCTAATCACCAGAGGCGACCAGGTTACCTGTTCTTAACCAGCCTCACTGGTTAATAACAACCGAGGATAGTCTCGGTTTTAAGAATTCGAAAGAGTTTGTATAACGTCTGGCACCACCAAGGGCTAAATACATTGAAAGGAAAAGCAAAGTTAACCAGGCTTAGTTTTGTTTCAAGCCGAAACTCCCATAATGATCGTTAGCCAAAGGTGGCATACTGGTGCCGGACTTGGCATTCTGCCCAACAAAGGATATCTTTTGGGAATGGAAGCTTGGGGTCCTAGCAGCTGTTGGGGCTTTCCTTAGGGAAGCCTTTGTGAGCCAGAACACAGAAATAGAAGAGCTGTAATCCTTTAGTGCGCTGCTGCAAACAGTCTCCCTCCCCTGTGGGTGGTTTGTGCCACTTGTGTCGTGAGGGGGGGAGAAACTTCAAAACCTGGACCAGTCCTGCTCTGTGAGTACCTCCTGTAGAGAATTCGCTTGTGTGAGAGCCAGCGTGGTGTAGTAGTTAAGAGTGGTGGTTTGGAGCAGTGAAGTCTGATCTGGAGAACCGGGTTTGATTCTCCACTCCTCCACATGAGCAGTGGAGGCTAATCTGATGAACTGGATTTGTTTCCCCACTCCTACACATGAAGCCAGCTGGGTGACCTTGGGCAAGTCACAGCTCTGTTAGAGCTCTCTCAGCCCCACCTACCACACAGGGTATCTGTTGTGGGGAGGGGAGGTGGTTGTAAGCTGGTTTGAGTCTCCCTTAAGTGGTAGAGAAAGTCGGCATATAAAAACCAGCTCTTCTTCTATTGCCTGGCTGGGTCTGCAGAAGCCAAAGAGACAGTTGAATGAGGTTCCAAGTAGGTGGAGGAGTTGGACTGCAGTCTGTCCATCCCCATGTACATTTGCCCCAGTCCCTGTCCACATCTAATAGAATAAATTACACAAAATAGAGATGTGCAGAATAAACTGGGAAGTGAGAGACAGCAGGGACGTTTGCATGATTTAATACAGGCTGAGGAATGTAGCTCTGTATCTGCAGAATCTTGAGTTACCTTGGTGCAGGATTCCACTCTCTTGGTCCACTGTCCTCATACTCATAGCACGAGCTTGCCACCCATTTGAAGATAGGTGTTCCCCTGAGAGTAACCCAGGAGTGAAGTGGAAGTAGCCATTCCCTGGGGCGTAGAGCGTATTGCTTTGACTCTGGGCAGTCTGTGAGGCGGTTGTCGCCTGTTCAAGGTAGGTATTACCCAAAGCACCTTAGCATAATCTTTTTCCGCTTGCAGTCTTGACTTCTGCTGTCGGAAAGCAGCAGAAGATAAAATGAGTTGGATTTGAGACTGCAAGGCAGCTTTAAAAACAATATGATTGCCTCACTTTCCTTAACCATGGTGTGTAAACATTTTACGGGGTTGCTTTAAAAAAAAACACCCCAAAATCTCACTTCTTTGTTTGTTTGTTTTAACCTATTTGCCGAGTTTCCTGTAAAACGCCATGGTTTAGCACAGGTGTATGGAGTGTGTTGTGCTGGTTTTTCCTGGAACATTGCCAGATGGGACTGGGGAGTGACATCATTGCCGAATGAAACATAATAGCTGAGAGACTCTGGTCGGCGCTTAATTAGGATGAAACCGCCCAGTGTTGTCACAGTGGGCGGCTAATCCAGTCAGCCGAGTTCACCTTACCATACGCAGCCATGAATCACCACTCTTTAGAAGGATAGGGATTTGCGACTTTGTGGTGGAGGTTCTTTTAATTGGATACTTCCCTCTGTTCTCGGAGTTGAAACAAACAAGCCTGCCTTGTCCTTAAATGAAAGCAGCAGTTCTTCTGGCAGGCAGTCTTGGGCTGTCTTGGGTGGTTCTGCTGTCGCCAAGTTACGGATGTGCAGAAGACCACCATAAGAGCCCCAGTGCAGGAAAAAGTGTGCCGCAGTCTCTTATTCATGAGCACCCGGTGGGCTTGTGTAGCTCAGTCCTCTCCCTCTCTGCTTTTCAGAGAGCCAGCGTGGTGTAGTGGTTAAGAGCAGTGGCTTGGAGCGGTGGAGTCTGATCTGGAGAACCGGGTTTGATCCCTCACTCCTCCACATGAGCGGTGGAGGCTAATCTGGTGAGCCAGGTTGGCTTTCCCACATGAAGCCAGCTGGGTGACCTTGGGCTAGTCACAGCTCTCTTAGAGCTCTCTCAGCCCTACCTACCTCACTGGGTATCTGGTGTGTGGGGGAGGTGATTGTAAGCAGGTTTGAGTCTCCCTTAAGTGGTAGATAAAGTCGGCATATAAAAACCAACTCTTCTTTGTCCAAGGGGTATCTGACAAAGACAGCTTTGACTCTCGAAAGCTCATACCCCAAAAATCTTCTTAGGTCTCTAAGCTACTGGACTTGAATCTAGCTGTTCTGCTGCAGACCAACATAGCTACCCTTTGAAACTATCCAAGGGGTAGATATTTTTGCTTGGTTGCCTTGCCCTCTCTCTGATCACCACCTGCCTTAATTGCTAAAGCCCCGTAGAACTTCCTAAGAGGTTTTTTAAAAAATGGGCATGCTTATATGGGTGCAGGTGGTAACGGAAGCCTGCTGTTAACCTCCTCCTTGAAATCTTTTTCATCAAAGCTTAATTCTGAGACTCGGATAGGCAAGGCCCACACAGTTTCAAGCAGCTCTTCCCAGCCATATGGGCTAGAAGGACTACTTTAAAAGAAAGAAAAGATATTCTCACAAACTTGAATTCTCCCCTCAAAACCATTTTTATGCTGTATTTAGGCCTTCCATCCTTCCGAGGTCGGTAAAATGAGCCCCCAGCTTGCTGGGGGTAAAGCGTGGCCGACTGGGGAAGACAATGGCAAACGACCCCATAAACGTAGTCTGCAGTAACGACCTGGTGCTTGCACAGGGGACTAGGATCGTAGATACTTCTACACACTACTTCACATGGATACTACACTACACATAGATAGTTCTACATGACTTCTACATAGATGGCTTCTACACACGAATGTTGAATATCGGATACTATATTGGTACATCAGGTCCAATTCTTGGTCCTTCAAGCTCAGTGTTGCCTCCTGACTGGAAGCAGTAGCTGTCTAGAGTCTTGGGCAGAGAAAAGTCTTTCGGGGCACCTGCTACTCAAGGCCGTTCAGCTGGAGATGCCAGAGATTAGACCATAAGAACATAAAAGCTGTGCTGGGTCAGACCAAGGCCCATCAAGTCCAGCAGTCTGTTCACGCAGTGGCCACCCAGGTTGAACGCCTGGGTCTTGGGCAGGTAACGTCCACGCTCTGCCCCAAGCCACACCCTCTCCCTAATTTGAGGGGAATCTCTTGTTAAAATGGAAGAGCCATCCTCACTGTTAGTAGGCCTGAAATAGCTACCCGATTTCAGTCCTCGTAGACACCACGCCGCTTAATATGATGGCACCGCCCTCGGCTACGGATGTCACGAACATTTTGGTAACGTTGGGTAAGCATTTGTGCAACCTGTGTGTCTCTGCCTCCTGCCGGGTGGCGTTAACGCAAATTTCAGAGTACTTATTTCCTGCTTCTAAGTGAGGCTAATAATTCCCTTGTGATCTGACACAGCCGGTGATGGAAATGCCCTTGCTCCCAGCAGCTAGTCATGTTCTGCGCAGCTCGATTAGTTTGGTGATTCACCAGCGTAAGCGTGCATTTTATTTTTCAAACGCTCATCCCCGAGACGCCTCTAAGAGCTAAATAAACTTGGAAGTGGGAGCGGAGGCAAAAAAAAAAAAGCAAGCTCGGCTCCTGCCCCACTGAGGAAAGAAGACAGCCGAGTGCTGGGAACAGTTTCCTGCGAAGCAGCGGCGAGAGTCTCGCAATGCGGTGCCTCTAGTTTCGAACAGTTAAATATTTGCATTTGACCGTTGAAGCAGTAAATTTCAAGAGCAGAAGGCCTTTGGGGATTAATCCAAACTTTGTTTTGTGACGTGTTGAGAGCAAGAAGGCCGTTTTAACTATGGCGCTCAAGCATTGGCCATTTGGGAGCAGCGCCGTGTTGGATAACTGGCAGGTGACGGCAACTAACGGTGCCTTACGCATACAGGAGGCGCAGTGCCTGTCCGAAGAATCGGCTTCTCGTTGTCACTCCATCCAGCACACACACAGCATTCCTGGAGCGTCTCAGGACAGGCTGGGGAGGGGAGTTGTGTGGTTATACGCTCTTCTACTCAAAGAAATCCCCTCAGAAAATTAGTGTATCAGGAAAGGCGCCTAGGCTAGAAGACTCCTTGAGATCCTAGTCTTCTGCGTGCAGAGAGATGTGTAGAAGAGCATCCAACTGTGTTTCCCACTGCCTGCCTTCTATGCTGCTACAGTCCTGGAGCAGTTTTGCCACTTCACCTGCCGTTTGCATGAAACGAGGCCTGTTTTGAAAGATCGCCAAGTCTTAGAATCACATCTGTTGTGTTGAGACTTCTGCCATTGGAGGGAGCTTGATTGGAGATTCTAGGGATCAAATCTTATGAGGTTAATCCTCCTGCCGACTGTGGTGTTAAAGATTCCTGTTCCTGGATTACAGGGTGCTTTTCCAGTGTGGGTTGGTATGGTTTTGGGGGAGGAGAGACACACATAATCTAGTTTATTTGGGCTTGCGAAAACTTTGTGTCATTAATTTTCCCAGTACTGAAAATGCTCCTTTATTCAGAGCTATGTTCTCAAACATTTTAAACTGGGGAGGGGGTGGGTGGGTGTCTTATGAGCTGTTCTAACGTCTGCCTCTTACCTATCCAGAGTGTGTGTGTACATGTGTGCAGAGTTGTAGCTAAGCACATACTGAAGGGAAGATAGCCATTAAAATGCTTATACTTTATTTTTCAGTAGTTGACAACATTAAACAGCGACAACCTTTTTTTTTAAACGGGCAGGAACTCCAGCAGTGGAACTGAACTCCAATAGTGATACTCATGCATCTGTCATGCTCAACAGTTACTGCAGGGCTTTTCTTTTACAGACCCACCTGGCAGGTGGTGGGCAGGAACGGGAACCGGGCTGGGTGGGGCTGGCATTGATTCCCTCCTGGTGAATGGGCTGCGGGGTCCATCCGACAGTTTACAGACTTAGGTATCAATGTTAGATTATTTTTCTCTTTCCTAGAATAGAGCGCGGTGCATCAGTTAAACGTTGTTAAAAATAATCAGCCTGCCTGTATCTTGCAAGCTGGCTTGAATAACTGGGCCTGGCAAGCAGTTTGCCGAGAAGCAGAATTTTCCGCGGAGAAGCGGCAAGCTTCAGAATTGCTGTAGAGAGATCTTTGGTTCTGTTTCCCGATGATAAAACACGAAGAGGCTTCCGCAGTTTTAGAAACAACACACAACATTTAAGCAAGCGGTTCTTCCTTCCCTCTTTTCAGAAGCTGCCGCTGATCCGTAATTGGGGTAGGGAGGGTTGCGTGGCCAGACGTTCGCAATCGGGCGTGGGCCCAATTTGCCTCCCTTGCGAGAAGCAGCTAAAAATAGCCCCAATTATTCCCTGCACAGCTGACTTTTTCCCTGAGATTGCAAGGGCTGTCTTTTTGAAACGACGTGCGCGCTCTGAAACTGAAAATGGCAAATTCGGGCACTCGAAGATGGGAGCCTTCGAAGGTCAGAAGTACTGCCTGCCTGACAGTGTAATTGACAAATGTTTTTAAATTGCTGGGCCTTTGAAAGGGCAGTGATTAGAATACTGAAAGCTACCCCACCCCTTGCAACCAGAGGAGGAAACGAAACTAATTCTTGGGCTCTTTTCATTTTCTTGGCTCGCTATGGAGACTCCCGAGGAGAACTCTTAGGACTTTTATGCATGGATGTATCCCTCGCGGTCCCTCCTCCAATGACTTCGGGTCTTTGTTTTGATCATGCTTGTATTTTCCGACCATCAGCGGTTTCCTCGCTCTCTCTGTTCATTTCCCTGTGTTTTGCTGCATTTTTCAAAATTGATGATAAAACAGGTCCCTGAAAACATGGGCAAAACGGTGGACTCAGATCTGGAGAACCGGGTTTGAGTCCTAGCTCCTCCACATGAGCGGCGGACGCTAATCTGGCAAACTGGATTCGTTTCCCCACTCCTACATTTGAAGCCAGCTGGGTGACCTTGGGCTAGTCACTGCTCTTTTAGAGCTCTCTCAGTCCCACCGACCTCACAGGGTGTCTGTTGTGGGGAGGGGAAGGTGATTGTAAGCCGGTTTGAGTCTCCCTTAAGTGGTAGAAGAAAGTCGGCAGATAAAAACTAACTCTTCTTCTTCCTGTGTTTTCGAATTTGTGATAAAACAGGTCCCTGAAAACACAGGCAAAACGCGTGGAAACAAGTGACGGGAGCACGGTGACCTCTGACGGTCAGAAACGGCACGCATGATCAAAACTAAGACCCGAAGTTGTTGGCGGGGTGATGGTGGGGGAAACAGCCATGCAGAAAAGGCCTTAGTGTCTGTGTTTGTCAAGGTTCCCTCTCATGCTGATTATGTTGGGATTAGGCAGCAAGAGCAGAAGCTTTAGAATTTAGGTCTGAATAATTGGAGCGATCTAATCACTTGCTTCACCATGAAGGATCAGTGAATTAAACCTTCTAGTCATTCAGTAAACATATGTAGCAAAGTTCAGGAGTGTGTGTATTTTACAGTTTAAGATAATTGGTCTCTGGGAATCCCCCATAAAGATGGAGTTGGGAGAATCTCACTTTGGAATGGGGTGCCACTAGGATTTTAAAGATTAATAGTATTTTTACCTGGGTTCAGATGAGGCATGAGTGTGTGGTTAATCTGCATTTTTACATAATGTCCAGTACTTCATGAGGCATAAAAGTTTTGAACTGAGCATGGACCCAACTGGGAGCCAGTGAAAATGCTTTTTGTTATGATGTGATGTACAATGCGCTACCGATTTTCTCCCCACAAAATGTTGTAATCGCAATAGGGTTTTTTTGCGGGGGGGATTTGGACATGTAAATCTGGAATCCAGGCTAATTAAACATCTCTCTCCCTCCTCCCCATCCCTTTTTTTCTGTCTTTCAGCAAACGAGGCTTCAGCGTTCGATCGTTTGGTACCGGGACTCACGTGAAACTGCCAGGACCGGCTCCGGACAAGCCAAACGTTTACGATTTCAAAACGACATACGATCAGATGTACAGTGATCTGCTTAGGAAAGACAAAGAACTGTATCCCTGCAGAACGCCCCTTTCAAAACCCCGCCGCCGCTCACCTTTGCGAAAGGTGTCCTTCGTCCGTTTCCATACGGAACACGCTGCTACTTGACTGTGGCAAGATCTTGGTATTTTACAGTTCTAGGCAGGGGGCTTCGGACGACGGAAGGGCTCTCAGTGCTCCCGTTAATGGTTTCCCCTGCGTTGAGTAGCAGTGCATGCGTCAGAATCGTTAGGGGCAGATTGATGTTTCTTTCTCAGGATGTGTTTGCACTTCCCTACTCTGTGTAACTGCATTGGATTTTGCACCCAAACTAGTGACTCCACCATAATTGCCCTGTAATAATGAAATCACAGCTACGGCTCGCTGCCACTCTCATGATTTCAGATTGGTGTGCGATTCCTCTACTCTGGGTTAGTTCTCCCAGCCTCCTTCCTCTTATTAATTCTTCTTTTTGGCCTTCTACTCTTCTGCTCAATCTCCCTATTCCTGTTTCATTAAGCCTCTTTCTTCCCTTGAGCTTCTCAAGCCCAGCTCTCGCTTTCCCAGCCCTCCCCTGCTTCTGCAGCCTCCTTTTAAGAGAGAGCCAGCGTGGTGTAGTGGTTAAGAGCGGTGGTTTTGAGCGGCGGACTCTGATCCGGAGAACTGGGTTTGATTCCCCACTCCTCTGCATGAGCGGCGGAGGCTAATCTGGAGAACCGGGTTGGTTTCCCCACTATATGAAGCCAGCTGGGTGACCTTGGGCTAGTCACCGCTATCTTCGAGCTCTCTCAGCCCCAGGGTGTCTGTTGTGAGGAGGGGAAAAGAAGGCAATTGTAAGCCGGTTTGATTCTTAAGTGGTAGAGAAAGTTGGCATATAAAAACCAACTCTTCTTCTTAAGGCTTGATGGCAGTCTTTCCTCACTAGGTTCTAATGGCATCCAGAAGCCCTGCCCCATCTCTGTTCCTTCAAGGAAACCCAGCCAGACCTTGTCAAAGGCATGTTCGCTACCCACAAAATTCCTTAACCCAGGGGTGTCAAACTAAATTGTTATTAGGGACGGATATGACGTAAATGTCACTTGGGTGGGCTGGGCCATCCCTTCCAGGCCAGATTGAGAATGGGGGGTGGGAGCTGCTGCTGGTTTGTGGGCCAGATAAGAGCTCTCAAGGGGCCGTATCCAACCCTTGAGCCTTATGTTTGACACACTTGCCGTAACCGCTTTATGCTACAGAGAAAACTGCATCCCATTTCTCCTCTCAGTTTGCCTCCTTGGACTCCCTCCTCCTGAGACTGACCCCCCCCCAGTGCTCTAAGGTAGGAACTCACCTCTTGATGATGGAGTGTGGGGCATTTCCCATGGCAGTTGCCATAGTAAAATGGTGGTGCAAATGCATCCTTAGAAACAACCGGGTACGTCTGGCACCTTCCAATATCATTCTAGTGTACCGTCCCTTGCCAGTGCGAAGATAATTCTTTGCTGTGGGCAGGGCTGTGGGTTACCCCCAAGTATGATGTAGTTCAAGAAGGTGTAGAGGAAAAGCAGGTAAGAATTAAAAAAAAAAAAAAACCTAGGTCCTCCTGTGTCGTGTCTACGAGGGCAATGTGCTCTTAGCTCTGACCCACACGTTTTGGAGCAGCTAAAAACGCATCCTTGAAGACCAGAAGTGCCGAGAGCCAGCACGCTCGCCCGTATTCTCCACGAAGGGTATAGACTCAATATCACCTCGAGCTCATCTGTAGCGTTCAGTATCCAGGGTGTTTTGGGGGCTTTTCCTTTTTTGCACGTGATTTAAAAGCCTGGCAAATTTGCACAGAATATAAGCCTACTATACTTGCTGACCTGGTCCTTTTGGTGAGATTAACATGTAGGTGCCAACACCTTCTAAAGAGGGCACATGGTTTAATAACACGCAGCCTTGTCTTGCCTGTTTCTCAAAACAAAACTACATTTGAAAAAAAAAGGAAGTTTAAATTACCCACAGCTCCAAGTTTATGCTGGATTACACTGAATTTTTTTGCAAATGTCAGTTACTCTAGCTCAGAACTTTTTGAGAACTGGAATGGAAAGTTAATCCTCTCTGGCTTGTCAGTAGCAGTGGGAATGTGCATAGGGAAAATCAGTAACCTTGTAATCGGCAAGGGCTATACCAGGTAGCGAGAGGTCCCCGCCACTCCTTTTCTCGGGAGTCGAACAGGAAGTAAAATAGGGGGAGGTATTATTGGCCAGGAGGCCACACTTAGGGAAGTCCAATTTTATGAGCAAAGGCCTGCCAGCAGCAGTCGGCTCTCTCTGTGTGTGGGATATCCCTGTAGCTTTTTTTGGAGTTAAGAGCACACTGATAACCGGGTGCCCACAATGACCAAGTACAGTTAACCACCTGGCAGTAAGTCCATCCAGTTGGTCAATGGAACTGTGGCTCCTGAACTTGTTTAGGCTGGGATATGATGGTCAGAGACTTAAGGGCATGGCATTGGAAGGCCGCCAGTCCGCAGCTCACCATGACTTGGGGTTGTCCGGGCCGAGTGTCAGCTTTGTATTTTGCCGGTGGGACATTAAACCTTGAAAGCCTGCAGCTCCTAGTAGTGGCGGTTTTCTTGACCTGACATAACTGCGCCACAATACTGTTCTGGGCTGGTACAGCACACGCGGGCGTTGGTTTTATTTCGACAGGGCCTTTGCCCCATCAGCCAGGACTTTCTGTGACGTCAGGGTTGGAGGTGGGGGGGGGGCAACTTGGGACCCATGGCCCTCAAAGACCTTTACCTGCCCCCGGCTGTCTTGCAGGCTGAGCTCTTGCTGAGGTGGCCGACCTACACCTGGGCTGTATCACTTCAGTGGGTGGAGGATCCATCTATGGTTGCCAACCTCCAGGTACGAGCTGGAGATCTGCTATTACAACTGATCTCCAGCTGATAGAGATTAGTTAACCTGGAGAAAATGGCCACTTTGGCAATTGGACTCTAGGGCATTGAAGTCCCTCCCCTCCTCAAACCACACCCTCAGTCTCCGCCCCAAAAACCTTTCACCAGTGGTGAAGAGGGACCTGGCAACCCTACTAATGGTGGAAAATGTAGAGGAAATGGCCTTTTTGAAGTTCACTAACTAGAGGCCTTAAACGCAGAGAGAGACCTTGGATGTAACAGAAACTTTATTTTACCGGTAAAAGGAGAGATCAAACCTTAGCCATGGGGCTAGAAGAGAGGTGCTGGTAGATAGCAGGTTTGGGGGGAATTAGGAGCTGAAGGAAGGCATACAAAGGTCAGGAAGCAAAGCATTAAGGCCAGGGCAGGAGGAAAGCAAAAGGAAGAATGAGGCAAAGAAAAGATGTTTAGTCTATGAGAAGCACACAGGCAGTGCTCCATAGAAAAATGTACCATGGATAGGGCTGCCAGCCTCCAGGTACTCCGCACAGGAGCGAATGAATATTACAAAGTGCTAATATTTATATAAATCACTACAACATATAACATAGAGTCACAACTATACACTTATTGACACAAACAACCTAAATAGTCTCCTACTATGTACAATGTCTGTTACAACAATCAGGCTGGAACAAACCAGACTGAAGATTCAAAGTATAGGTGTAAGGTTATTTTCAATCATCACAGGGAAGTCCTTGGTTCCTCTTCAAGCTTTTAAATAGTGTTTCTGACGTTACCATAAGATTATACCAAAAATTGATGCCAAAAATTGAATTGAAAAACACCTATAATTAGAATTGAAAACACCTGTACTTTGAATTTTTGAACGTCAGAAACACTATTTAAAAGCTTGAAGAGGAACCAAGGACTTCCCTGTGATGATTGAATATAACCTAAGGACTACACCTATACTTTGAATCTTCAGTCTGGTTTGTTCCAGCCTGATTGTTGTAACAGACATTGTATATAGTAGGATAGACTATTTAGGTTGTTTGTGTCAAGTGTATAGTTGTGACTATGTTATATGTTGTAGTGATTTATATAAATATTTGCACTTTGTAATATTCATTCGCTCCTGTGCTGATTTCCAAACCTAGGTATATGCACAGTGGTGTCTCTTTTCTTTCCAGCCTCCAGGTACCAGCTGGAGATCTATTACAACTGATCTCCAGCCGATAGAGATCAGTTCACCTGTTGAAAATGGCTGCTTTGGCAATGTGACTCCATGGCATGGAAGTCCCTCCCCTTCCCAAACCACACCCTCCTCAGGCTCCACCCCAAAAACCCGCTGGTAGCGAGAAGGGACCTAGTAACCCTAGGTTCATCAGTGGCCTGCCATCCTGTGTAACGGCATGGGAAAAGACTTGGAATGCCAGTTGTCACCTCGCCCCTTCCCTTCTTGGATTGACTGGCGGGCGGCTGCTTTGCAGAAGAGGGAAGGGCGAGGTAGCAAGGCCTTTTGGCCGGCCGGCTTTCACAGAACCATAGCCGTCTTAACCTTCCTTTACAGAGAAAGCTAGGGTGTAATTGTGTTTTCTAAAACTAACAAATGCCTTTGCCTGTTCCTCCCCAAGAAAAACCCTCCTATACGTTGAATACTTACCGCAGCCTAGGGCGGAACAGTTCTCCTTGGCAGGCTTAATTTTACGTCCTTGGCAGAACTTTTCCGTAAGAAAAGCAGCATCCAGTTACGAGAGTCCCCAACAAGACCAGGCTTGGCTGGACGACCTCAGTGAGAACTCGGCCTTGGAAACGTCAGGAAAAAAGATCACCCCCACAGTCCTAGTGGACCACTTTAAACAGAATATTTGGGATTCTCCTGGGGTACTTGAGGATCCACATTTGCATTGGTTTCCTGTGAACCTGGCGGGGTGGGAAGTTTAGCCCTCCTGTCCCCACTTCCAAGTTCAGCCCTGCAGTAGAGAAGTGACTAGTTCTCTTTCTACTGGTGTTTTTTGCACTGTGGTCACCCAGCCCTGTCCGGAAAGCGGGGAAGGCTGGGAGAACATTTTCCTATGCAAAGAGGCTAGCTGTTCTTCTTTTTTTAATCTGGCCTGAGTTGCAGCAAAGAGAGCTGCAGGCGTCATATACTGACTATAATCAGTCCTAGGGCAGTCAGGTACGAGGCAGATCTTTGGGCTGGAAGGTTTTTGGGATGGTCGTGGATCACGGTAGCCCAAACGCTAGGCTCTACAAAGGAACAGAAGGATGACAGCCCTGGGGAAAGGAAGTCCTGATAGCTAGACCCTTTATCAGCAGAACTGAGCAATCTGAAAACGAGCACGGATGGAAGTCATCCTCCAGATGATTCGTCCTAGTCCCCGAATTTGCTTGCTTTCAGGCGCTAGAGGGCTTTGCCTTCCAGCCTTCGACATCCGAAGCAGCAGCTCCTTTCTTTGTCTTCGCTTGGTGTCAGCACACGCATGGTACGTGGGGACACGTAGGCCCACGTCTTGGTTCCAAGGGTGTTCCCCCCCCCCTTCTCTAGTGCAAGCTAGGCACACTGGATATTTGCTTTGGAAGGCTTTGGTTACCCCATCTCCCCTCCCCTCCCTACCACTCCAGTCGAGGGAGCAGCCATTCCGACCAGGCAGGAAGCCCCGCAGTGGTGAACACCAAGAAGCCAAGGTAAAAAGCTGCTTAGAATGGCAAGGGATGTGGGAAAATTTCCTTCTTTTTTCCCTTCCTCTAAGTGGGAAAGTGGTGGGGAATGCGTGTGTGCAAATATCAGGTTTTTTTGGGGGGTGGGGGTTGAAAATTAGAAGAGTTTCTCAATTGCAATGACTTATAAGCATAATGCATACTCATAAATGCAGGATTCCCATATTCTTTCCCTCCTTTAAGACACTTAGAAACATGGGTGCCTCCAGAGGAGCACCAGGAGATATGGCGGGCAGCTGCTGTTGAGCTGCAGACGACATGCCTTGCTTGCACAACATCTTGCATGTTGAATCCTCGACGTCTTCCCAGTAAAAAGCTCATGGAAAGTCCCTTTCCTCGGGGAAGTCTGATCCAGCAGGGCTTTCCTTATGTTCTTAATGGGTAGTTGTGTTTGCAGTAGTAGAAAAGAGCAAGAGTTCAGTAGCACCTTAAAGACTAACAAAAATATTTTCTGGCAGGGTATGAGCTTTCTGAAGAAGTAAGCTGTGGCTCACAAAAGCTCATACCCTGCCAGAAAATATATTTGTAAGTCTTTTAAGGTGCAACTGGACTCTTGCTCTTTTCTACTTATGTTCTTAAGTCGCTGGTAGTCAGAGTAGCGGTACTGAGCTGGATAGAGAGCAGAGGAGGTGTAGTATTTAAAATAAATACTTTTAAATGTTTACATGCTGCCTTTCTACCCAAATAGGGTCGCCAAGTAGGGTTAGGGTTGGGGGAAACTCGTGTTCAGTTTCCTGTTCAGCCATGAAGTTTATTGAGTGACCCTGAGCCAGTCGCCCTGTTTCAGCTGAACCTATTTCGCAGGGTTGTTAGGATAAAATGAAGTAGTAGTAAACCAGTAGTAGACCGTTGTAAGGAAAAACGGATGAGTGATACTAGGGGGCGTGGGTTAACTGTAGAGCACATTTGAAGACTCGAAGCACATTTTTACCGAAGTTATTTTTATTATTTTTATTATTTTCCATTTCTATCCCGCCCTCCCCAGCCGAAGCCAGTTAACTTAAAGCTGTGTTCCATTTGAAAACCAGAGGGGATGAACAGCAAAAGACAATAGTGTGAATGTTCTAAGCATAATAGGAAGGAGTTATAGAGCGATGGGTTTTTTTAAAAAAATGCATAGGTATAGAATCCATTAGGAGCCCAGATTGGGGCAGGCCCCTTTACAGTGTCAATAACCAGACTTTCCCATGGAAGGGAGTCCCCTTGGTGAAAATTAATTTCAGTAGGATTCAGATGTGAATTCTGCTAGGATCCATTAGCACAGTTGTCTCGTGATAGCACCTGCTGCTGAGATATCAATTGACCGTTGCAAATAGTTCTTAATTGCAGGAGAAGAGTATCGGTCATCTGTTAACCTGTTACTAGAAAATTAATACGTACGCAGTTCACCTCTGGTAGTATGGGCGGAGACCTTGGCATATGCTTGTTCTACTGAGGGATGTCAACTGATTTAAAAATGGTAGCAGTTGATCTGACTAAACTCAAGGTACCCATTGCATATTGCCAAAAATGCCAGCATACGATCCTTCAAGGATGTTCCACAAGAGAACATACAATTTAATAAATCCATTTAATATTTTTATTCCTTAAAAGTAGTAGCAGGCCAGATACAAAATATTATTATTATTGATTAGACATAACCCTCCCTCCCCAGCATGCCGGCTCAGGGCGGGTAATACATCAAGTGTTCGCCCTCAACTGATGCTTAAAACTGCCCCCGCCAATTTTAATGACTCAACAAAATATTTGAGCAATCTACTTATTTTTTTAAAAAAATCTTGCAACCCTAGCTGTGAATTCCATGTCTGTTAAAAAGCGCTGCAGGTTGGTATTACTTTGGGGAATTGTGAATACAGTGAATCCCGATACATAGGCTGCTATACCCATCCCGGACTCTCTGGGTTCCAGCGCTGCATGCCTGTGTTAGGAGCGCAATCCCAGTATGAACCTTGGTAGATTTTCCTTCCACCACTTGGAGAGAACTTTCAGCAAATCCCCCCTATCTTTTGAGTGGTGTTTAATCATAAAACAAATGGTGTGCAGAATTTCTAAAAACACATTCTCAGTGTGTTCAGCCTGCACTGTTTAAAATATTGATAGATTTAAAATTACAAATAGTTTTAACTTCTCGCACCCCGCACGGTCCAGGAACTTGGATCTTCCAGTCATGTCGAAGAGCTACAAAGCCTATTTGGCAGGAAGCCGTTTTCTGTAATGGCACCATAAACCACGTATGCAGTATCAAAATGGCCCAGGGCACATGTTTCACTGTGCCATTTTTCAAGATGGGTTTCATATTTCTTTCCACCCCATTCTCCCCATCAACAATACCCAATCCTTTAACTTTGAGCAGTCAACCCCTTCAAAAATTAGTTGGGTGCTTCAAGACCCCAAGCGCAATATGAAAGAGTTGCTTTTGCATTGCCAGAAATAGACAACTTCTTTCTGGATGAACGTCAGTTTGATCGAAACACAGATGACAAGCCAGTGACAGCGACAGTATGTAGACATGCAAGGTAGCAGAGAGTGACCAACACGTGGTCAAGAGGTGCCCACCTCTTGGGGTTGTGGTGGATAGCTTGATGAAAAAACATGTACACTGGGGAGGGGCTGTGGCTCAGTGGTAGAGCATCTGCTTGGCATGCAGAAGGTCCCAGGTTCAATCCCCGGCATCTCCAGCTAAAGGGACTAGGCAAGTAGGTGATGTGGAAGACCTCAGCCTGAGACCCTGGAGAGCCACTGCGGACTTCGATGGACCAAGGGTCTGATTCAGTATAAGGCAGCTTCCTGTGTTCATGTGTACACCACACCGGTGAAAAACACAAAACACCAGGCTGGGGCTATTGAGGAATGGGATTGAGAATTCGCTGCCCGTGGACATTGTGATGGCCCGCTAGCGTCCATAGCTTTAAAGGGAATTAGATTCACGGAAGATAGGTCGATCAATACCTTTTAGTCATGAGGACTGAAGGAAACCTCCGCATCCAGGGGCAGGGATCCTCTGAATAATGGGGCTAGGAGGTAGCTGCAGGAGAAGGCCATGGCCTCTGTGTCCTGTTCGTAGGCCCTCTGGGCCCACTGGCTAGCAGCACCAGCCTGGTACAGACAATTCCATCCACACGTTCACTTGTTACATGTGGAGGGAGAGTATAAGCGCTATGGCCCCCTTCCACTCCAATGGCTGAGTGGTGCGCATGGGGCTCATGTGCGGATGCACCTCCCTGTGATCAGTGAAACAGTGTCGCTTATCAGGAGGAGCACACAACTTGGGGCACTTCCTGTGCACAACCGCCCCATGAGCACCACTCAGCCATCGCCACAGATGGGAGAAACGTGCTTGCGCCCGCTGTCCCTCTCTGTCCCCGGGAGTGAACATGCCCCGTGGTGGGTAGGGAGTCTGTGCTGAGCTTGTATGATGCAGGACTAGGTGGATCTTGGGTCTGATCCTGCTGTGCTGCTCTTCACAGCATCAAGAGCATAAGAATACGGCACATTTTTTCGCCTTGGTTGAGCCCTGATTTCTAGAAGAAGTAAACAGTTCAATTGGCTAACCAAGGAAATGCAGAACCCCCTTTTCCTATTTGGCCTGGTCCGTTTCACTGTGAGCTCATACCAAACCGCTAATGGTCCGTTGTGAGTAACAGGCAACATTTCCGTAGCATTTTTGAGCGTTCAATGCATTTCATGTATACTGGCTTGGCAGTATCTACTGCAGCCCTGTAAGGTAAAGCAGCTGTGCCCCCAAGCTATAGATGGGGGGCTGAGAGAGAAATGGTTACCTGGCTGTACCATGTGAATCCATGGCAGTAACAAGATTTGAACTCTGGGGTCTTCTTGAATCATACCTGTGGTGTTTGTACCTGTTTTTTTGCCCTATAGGTTCACAAGGCAAGTAAAATTGATACAAAATTAAAACGGGCGTTTAAAAGCAAGGGGGTAACATTTTATAACCTAACAACTCTAAAGGCTGCCCTTTCCCAGTGAATTCCAAAGTCATGGCTGCTACCACAAACCTTCATTTCTGGCACATGCCCGGTTTCTCTCATGGCAACAAGAGTTTTGCTTTCTGATCCCACCTGGGCTTCACATGGAGTTGAGCAAATCATAGAATCATAGAGTTGGAAGGGACCACCAGGGTCATCTAGTCCAACCCCCTGCACAATGCAGGAAATTCACAACTACCCCCCACCCCCAGTGACCCCTACTCAATGCCCAGAAGGTGGCCAAGATGCCCTCCCTCTCCTAAGGGCATAAAATCAGCATTGCTGACAGATGGCCATCTAGCCTCTGCTTAAAAACCTCCAGGGAAGGAGAGCTCACCAGCTCACCTGAGGAAGCCTGTTCCACTGAAGAACCGCTCTAACTGTTAGAAAATTCTTCCTAATGTTTAGATGGAAAGTCTTTTGATTTAATTTCAACCCATTGGCTCTGGTCCGACCTTTTGGGGCAACAGAAAACAACTCGGCACCATCCTCTATATGACAGCCCTTCAAGTACTTCTTCAGGCCTGGCTCTTTTACACTAACATAACGCTCGGTATCGTTCAGAATTATGTAAAAGTAAAATGTTCATGCCCTGTCTCCTAGCAAGTTTCAAGGCTGCTTATAACTTACCTAAGAAACTATAAAACCCATGCTAAATTATAACTGAGCCCACCAAACTTCAAGAGCCACGCCGGGGAGACTTAACAGCAGAATTGGTAAAACGAACCACCATACTTAGCACTTACAATGCCAGACATTCAGGGCCTTTTCAGGAGATCATGTAGGCTGGTGGTTAGCAGCGCAAGATGGTTCTGGGTTCAAATCTCGTATCTGCCATGAGTTCATTGGCTTTCGAAAAGGCCTTCTCAACTCTCCAATATAGAACCTTAAGAACTTACGTCCTTTACTTTTGAAATTAGGGTGGCATGCTAGCAAAATGTGTGGATGGAGAACTTGCATGGGTCATGGGCTCCATGCATTCTGCAAAGAAATGTGCCCATGGTTGAAGTACCAGCATGAACTTGTCAATCAAGTTTGTGCTCTTGCATTCAAGAGGCCTGGACTTAGGAGGCAGTGGAATTGGTTTTGGTGTGGTTTGAACCAGTTTTGTGGACTTGCCTTTGCTAGAAAGTGCGCGAAAAGCTAGATTGAGCTGGCAGAGTTAAATCAGGGGTGGCTCTAGGGTAGCCAGCTCTGGGTTGGGAAATTCCTGGAGATTTTTGGGTGCACAGATTTGGGGAGGGGTGGCACCTCAGCAAGGTATAATGCAATATAGCCCACCCCTCAAAGCAGCCATTTTCTCCAGGGGAGCTGATCCCCACCACCTGGAGGTCAGTTGTGTTTCTGGGAGGTCTCCAAAGTTGGCAACCCTACTTTGCTAGTCTTTTTGGTCTAGTTAATTTTTAAAAATTAGAATCCTCTCAGTCCACTTAGACATATAAAACATATGATTACTTAGCAGTTTAAGATATCACATCGGGGAAGGCCTCAGCCTCTATGCCAGTGGTCCCCAAATTTTTCGGGCCACCGCCCCCTTGGTTCCACAAACTCAATCCCAGTACCCCCTACCCTATCCTATAAGAAGCATTATTCAAAATAGGGGTTTGCATGATGCACTAAAGGAGATAATAACAATAAAATTTCAAAACAGTAACAATGAATTGCACATCTATTCAAAATCAAATTAAAACTTTTTTTAAAAAGTGAAGGTTCCCTGTGCAAGAACCAGATCATTCCTCTGGGTGACGTCACATCCCGACGTTTCCCAGGCAGACTTTATTTTTACAGGGTGGTTTGCCAGGGCCTTCCCCAGTCATCTTCCCTTTACCCCCAGCAAGCTGGATACCCATTTTACCGACCTCGGAAGGATGGAAGGCAGAGTCAACCTTGAGCCGGCTACCTGAAACCAACTTCTGTCGGGATCGAACTCAGGTCGTGAGCAGAGCTTGGACTGCAGTATTTCAGTTTACCACTCTGCGCCACAGGGCTCAACTTTTTAGTTGAAATTTATTCAACAAAACTGACGAACTTGATCCAGTGGTACCAGCTCTTCAAAGTCTGGGAAAAATTCTGATAGTTTCCACCAGATTTGCCAGCATGGTGCCCTAGTTTGATCTATTGTAAATTAGTGAGCAACACAGTGGAAGGGGGCCACCTCTAGGGCCCCTGCTGCCCCCTTGCCTCTTAGTGCTCCCCTAGGTAATCCCACTGCCCCCCAGGGGGTGGTACTGCCCACTTTGGGAATCACTGCTCTATGCCCTGTTGTTGGCCTTCCAGAGTACCTGGTTGGCCACTGTGCGGGATGAGATGCTGGACTCGATGGGCCACTGCTCTGATCCAGCCCTTCTGATGTTCTCATGCAACCAACCCGTGTTAAATGGTTGTGAGAATGCGCTCAGCTTCTTAAGCAAAAGTGCTGCGCTACACAAGACAGAGGTCCAGCATTCTAAGCCAGCGATTTGCCTTACAGCTAGCCCAGAGTTAAACAATAACTTAAGTTTCAAGGTAGCGGCGTTTACGGGATGTTACTTTTGTGCCAGACTTCCCAAGTGTCATCCCTAACTTCCCAAATTTTCTTTTAGTCCATATTCTGTGTTCCAGAGAAAGGTGGCACCTGGCCCAATAAAAATTTGGTGTTTCCCTCCCAGTCCCCCCCATTGGCTTTCAACATGCACATGATTTCATAGTAACAAATGTGCATGTTTCGTGCCGTCACGTCGCTTCCGACTCATGGCAACCCTATGAATCAATGTCCTCCAAAACTTCCTATCCTTAACAGCCTTGCTCAGGTCTTGTAAATTGAGGGCAGTGGCTTCCTTTGATAGTCAATCCATCTCTTGTTGGGCCTTCCTCTTTTCTTTCTGCCTTCCACTTTTCCCAGCATGATTGTCTTCGCCAGTGACTCTTGCGTTCTCATGATGTGACCAAAGCCTCAGTCATTTTAGCTTCTAGGGTCAGTTCAGGCTTAATTTGATCTATAACCCACTGATTTGTGTTTTTTGGGGAGCAGTCCATGGTATCCATAACACTCTCCTCAAACATCACATTTGAAAGGGATCTACTTTTTTCCTGTCAGCTTTCTTCAATGTCCAGCTTTCTCACCCCTACATAGTCACAGGGAATACGATGGCATGAATTAACTTGATCTTGGTTGCTAGGGACACATCCTTACACTTAAATAACAAATGGGATACGACAATTTTGCCCCCCATCATGCTCCCATTCTTTTGAGAAGCCCCTCTTTCGTCCTTTGTAGTCTTTGCCAAAGTGCCTCTTCTCTCCCTCCCTCCCCAAACCCTTGGCAGTTGTAATTCTTCAATGCTTAGGAAAAGAAAAATTTCACCGCCGCTACCCAATATGCAACAACAAATTCCAGTGTCTGTAAGGCAAAATCCCCATTCACGTCCCCGTGTAGCCGCAGCTTCACTGTGGTGGAGAGACATCAGAGTGTGTGTGAGAGAGTCTTTAAGAACAAGAAAGGCCATGCTGGATCAGACCATCAAGTGTAGCAATCTATTCACACAGCGGCCAACAAGGTGCCTCTAGGAAGCCCCAAACAAGACGACTGCAGCAGCATTACCCTGCCTGTGTTCCACAGCACCTCATATAATAGGCATGCTCCTCTGATCCTGGAGAGAATAGGTCTGGGTCATGACTAGTATCCGTTAGGCAGATGATGAGAGGGAGGGCATCTTGGCCATCTGGGCATGGAGTAGGGGTCACTGGGGGTGGGGGGGCAAGTAGTTGTGAATTGCTTGCATTGTGCAGGGTGTTGGACTAGATGACCCTGGTGGTCCCTTCCAACTCAATGATTCCATTTTTACTAGTAGCCATGAATAGTCCTCTCCTCCATGAACAAGTCCACTCCCCTCTTAAAGCCTTCCAAGTTGGCAGCCATCACCACATCCTGGGGCAGGGAGTTCCACAAACTAACTATGCGTTGTGTGAAGAAATTCTTTTATCTGTTTTGAATCTTTCACCCTCCAGCTTCAGCAGAGGACCCCGCATTCTAGTATTATGAGAGAGGGAGACAAGCTTCTCCCTGTCCACTCTTTCCATGCCATGCATAATTTTATAGACCTCTGTCATGTCTCCCCTTAACCGCCTTCCTACCAAGTTAAACAGCCCTAAGCGTTTAAAAGGGGTTGAAACTGGAGGAGTCATGTCCACGCACAGAAAACGTTACTTTGCAGTCCTACTCTTCAACTGGGTTGCGCCCTAAGTTAAGCTGAATCACCTCCGCTATTTCCTTTTTTTTAATGAGAAGGGAATGCAGAATGAAAGGAGACAGGCACGGCTTCCATATTTCAAGTTGGCCAGTTTTTTCCCCAATGTGACCGCTTGTGGTATACAGCCAGGATTAGAAACATAGAGCTGGAAGAGATCTGGAGGGTCATCTAGTCCAACCCCCTTCGCAACGCAGGAAAATCTCAAAAAAAACCCACTCCCCCAGTGACCCCTGCTCTATGCCCAGAGGAAGGCAAAAAGCCTCCAGGATCCCTGGGTCAATCTGACCTGGAGGAAAATTCCTTCCTGACCACACAGTGGCAATTGGCTTTACCCTGGGCATGTAATAAAGGGGGCCACAAGAGCCGAGCTCTGACTCATTTCTTCCTGCCCTCCCTCTCATGATCTGCCTAAGTTCGCAGAATCAGCCTTGCTGTCAGATGGCCATCTCTTCAAAGGAGAGCCCACCCACCTCCCGATGGTTATGTTCGACCAATTTCCCCCTCCCACTTTCCATCACGATCTGACATTGACACAGAACCCTTGTGATCCTTGTACCTGATATTTCCCTTTCTCTGTCACCAAACCAGATACTTCATGTCACTTTTGGAAATGGATTTGAGCCTTTGGCATGCTCTCTCCCTGCGTCCCACCCGCTTTCCAATCCAGAATATCTGAAATCATCGAAAATCATAGAATCTGAAGGGGACATAGAGGCCATCTAGTCCAACCCCTTGTTTAATGCAGGATAAGCCCAGAGCATCCCTGACAAGTGTTTGTCCAGGCTCTGCTTAAAGACTGCCGGTAAGGGGGAGCTCACCACCTCCCTAGGTAGCTGATCTCACTGTCGAACAACTCTTACCGTAAATTGTTTTCCCTAATATCCAGGTGGTACCTTTCCTCCCACCATTTAAACCCATTATTGTGAGTCCTAACCTCTGCTGCCAACAGGAACAGCTCCCTGCCCTCCTCTAACATAGTTGAAACCTCTTCCGTTTTACTTTTGTATGACACCTTTTAACCTTCAGCTACACCTTGGAACTCTTTAGTTAGGAGACAGTAACTTCTAAAGTAGTGATCCCAGATCTCAACCTGTTGTGCATCTCGTGGGGCTGTGACTTGCCAATGAGACGTCTATTCCGGCTATTGCTTCCCACAGCAAGAAATCGCCAGTAACTTGCAGGCTAATGTTTCCAGTTCACAGCGCTGAAAACCCAGTAGAGGCAAGTGCAATTCAGTAGGTACAGTTGGCTGAACGCCTGAATTTTTCTGAAGTGCTCTGCGCATCTACCCCAATACCTCCTACCTTGTGCATTGCCTCACAAATCACGTAGGTGTGAAACTGTAGGCTGAGCTGGCATTAGACATTTTGGCATTCAGTTTGAATAATGAGCTCCCTCCTCCCATGCTCTTTGCACCCAGCAGATGCTAAATCCCCCAGTCCTTGGCAGAACGCTTGATTCGCTTGTCGTGGGGCTTAGCTGCTGGGGGAGAGACCAGGGCCTTGGATATGTGGGTGGGAAGAAGACCATGGGCTGTGTGGTGATGTTTTCACTGTCACAAGATCTGACGAAGGGAGCTCTGCCTCTCGAAAGCTCACACCCTGAAACTCTTGTTGGTTTCTAAGGTGGTAAAGGTAGTCCCCTGTGCAAGCACTGGGTCATTATTGATCCATGGGGTGACGTCACATCCCGATGTTTACTAGGCAGACTATATTTAAGGGGTGGTTTGCCATTGCCTTCCCCAGTCGTCTACACTTGACCCCCAGCAAGCTGGGTACTCATTTTCCCAAACTTGGAAGGCTGAATTCTGAGCTCCCTTTTTGGCCTGGGCAAACATAGGAAGCTGTAGAGCCAAATATGCAAAAACCTGGCCACATAAGCACATTAAGCTGCCTTATACTGAATCAGACCCTTGGTCCATCCAGGTCAGTATTGTCTACTTAGACCGACAGCGGCTTTCTAGGGTCTCAAGCAGGGGTCTTTCACATCACCTACTTGCCTAGTCCCTTTAACTGTAGATACCGGGGATTGAACCTGGGCCTTCTGCGTGCTTAGCAGATGCTCTACAAAAGGAGCCACAGTCTACTGGCACACTTAACGATGTGAACACTGGCAGTTTCGAAACGGTGCTGAGACCCACATGGGCGTATGGCAGAACTTGTTTATAAATTCGAGATTCATTAGCCAATACTATCCAGAGTGGACTGTCCAACAAAACTTAAAGCTTGTCACATGCAACTTTCTCACAGTACTCTTACTTCCCTGAAATAATGCAGATGAGCTCTGAGGTGGGGAAGTATTCTGTTCTGTGGAACCTATGACCCTATTCTAATACATGATTGCATGTATTGTTGAGAATAAAAATTTAGGTTAATAATTTTGACAAAGAAGCCATTAACTAACCATCCTTTTGCCTTTTCCCCTCACTGCTTTCTGTAACATTCAACTGTCTAAAAATTCCCAAGAGCCATTCAGTAAGGGAATAACAGTGGCCGTTGCGCTCAGAGAGGGACCGTACCAGCTATCCTCCATTCCGGAGAGTGTTTACAAAGGCAGGAGAAGGAAGGTATCCAAAGGGAGGCAGGAGTGGAGGCATCTAGAAGTCTTCTGGGCTATTAAGAGCCTCCTCAGACCTGGAGGTACACATCTAAGATGAGTCAAGTTTGGGAGGGGCTGTGGTTCGGGGTAGACGGTCCGGGGACGGACTCTAATTTCTTTTTGTGTGAGCGGACCAACCTGGGGAGGGGCCGTGGCTCAGTGTTATCTGCTTGTCATTCAGAAGGTCCCAGGTTCAATCCCCGGCATCTCCAGTTAAAGGGACTAGGCAGGTTGGTGATGTGAAGGACCATTGCCTGAGACCCTGGAGAGCTATGGAGAGAGTCTGTAGCTCAGTGGTAGAGAATTTGCTTGGCATGCAGAAGGTCCTAGGTTCAATCCCCCGGCATCTCCAGTTAAAGGAACTAGACAGGTAGGGGATGTGGAAGACCTCCGCCTGAGACACTGGGGAGCCACTGCCGGTCTGAGTAGACAATGCTGACTTTGATGGAACGAGGGTCTGATTCAGTATAAGGCAGCTTCATGTGTTCAAGTGGCGTCCCAGTGCTAAAACTTGCATTGCAGCTGCCATTCTGGACAGTTTTGCTGAAAAGCCTTTGGTTGGCAAGTGGCCTTTGCCCCGGTTTTGAACCATAACCAGCATCCGTCATGTGTTACTGGCGCCATCGTCTCCACGTTCTCCGTAATTGCAGAAGACATGATGTGGGGAAGAAAGGCGAGCATCAAATGTGACCCCGTGCAGAGCGCCTGCAATCGTCACAGCCGAGATAAGGAGGGGCTGTTTTTGGCAACCTTGCCGTTGGAACACAGTGTTCTCTCCCGTGAAGACATCACAGCTTGTACCTTACCATTCCCTACTGATGGAAGGAGCCCCTTGGTGCAAAGTGCTAAGCTGCAGTACTGCAGTCCAAGCTCTGCTCACAACCTGAGTTCGGTCCTGACGGAAGTCGGTTTCAGGTAGCCGGCTCAAGGTTGACTCAGCCTTCCATCCTTCCGAGGGCGGTAAAATGAGGACCCAGCTTGCTGGGGGTAAAGGGAAGATGACTGGGGAAGGCACTGGCAAACCACCCCGTAAACAAAGTCTGCCTGGGAAACGACGGGTTGTGATGTCACTCTATGGGTCAGGAATGACTGGGTGTTTGCACAGGGGACCTTTACCTTACCCCCTTCCCCTTCCACGTGGCCCCGCATCCTGTTTGTGAGGGTTCCTGTCCCTCGGGAGAAGGATTTGGGGCTGGGCTTGGAGAGCTGAAGGGGAGGAGGAGAAGGAAAGTCCCATTCTGTCAGCTTCATGCCGCTCACAGTTTCATTCAACACAAGCCAACATTCCTGTGCCTTAATCAGTAAAGGATTTGCGTATGTACCCCACAAATGTTTTGGGTACAGGAGTGGACAGGGAGAAGCTTTTCTCCCTCATAATACTAGAACATGGGGTCATCTGCTGAAGCTGTAGGGCGAGAGATTCAAAACAGATCAGAGGAAGCATTTCTTCACACAATGCATAGTTAAATTGTGGAACTCCCTGCCCCAGGATGTAGTGATGGCTGCCAACTTGGAAGGCTTTAAGGGGAGTGGACATATTCTAGGAGGAGAGGGGTATTCATGGTTGCTAGTCATGATGCATACCTATTCTCTCCAGGATCAGAGGAGCATGCCGAATATATTAGGTGCGGTGGAACACAGGCAGGATGGTGCTGCTGCAGTCATCTTGTTTGTGGCTTCCTAGAGGCACCTGGTTGGCCACTGTGTGAACAGACTGTCGGACTTGATGGGCCTCGGTCTGATCCAGCTAGGCCTTTCTTATGCTCTCAGCCTTCTTGCCCATTTCATATAGAACTGGCCTATCCTTCCTCTGCCACCCCCCCTATTTTATCAAGGTTTCTGCACTGAGCTTCACGCTAACCTGAGTTGGTGACTAAATCAGGTCTTGAACCTCGTTGCAAAGTTATAAGTGAAATGTAGAAAAGAGCCAGAGTCCAGTAGCACCTTAAAGGCCAACAAAATTTCTGGCAGGGTATGAACTTTTGTGGGTCACAGCTCACTTCTTGAGATACCTGCAGTGACTAACTGATTCAGATACCTGAAGAAGAAGAATATCTGAAGAAGTGAGTTGTGATTCACGAAAGTTCATACCCGGCCAGAAATTTTGTTAGTCTTTAATTGGCTACTAGACTCTTGCTCTTTTCTACTGCGACAGACTAATACGGCTACCCATCGTGATCTGTAAGTGATGGTCGAGTGGCAAAATATAACTTCGAGTGTGACAAATGTCTGTGTATAGAGGGATGTGTATGCATCGTAGAGCCAGCAGTACCCCTGTCATTGGGGTCTAGGCCCTTGATGGAGGGGGAATAGCTTTGGGTTCATCGCACCTGTATCCCCAGGTACCTGTGTATGATACTTCTCCCTTTAGAAGAAACTAAAGGCGTGCATCAGGATGGGGAACCACTGGGGTGGGGTGGGGGGTTGCCTCTGTCGATCCACAGTGACCCCTGAAATGGTGAAAATCAGGTTTATTTGCCTAATACCATCTTTGCTTCTGTTTCTTCATCACACTAAGGCGTGATAGAACGTTGGATGCAAACAGCCGAGTTTCTTTACAGTCTGAGGCGGCTCTTGGGTCTGGCTGGGATAAACTTTGGGTGTTCTGGGGCGGGGGGGGGGGGGAAAGCAAAATGGCTGTACTGTTTCTTCAGAGGGAGGATGCCCGGGCCGTGCTGAAGTTTGCCCAGCCCTTTTAAAAAGACAGCCTATAATTTGGAATGTCCATGCCACCAGCAGTTTCCGTCCCCTGCCCAAAGCACGGCTGGTTTGTCTAAACAAAAAATCTCTTTGCCTGTGGAGTTCCTTAACTCTTGGCCCCCGCAGCTATACACAGAACGGGATTTTGCACATGTTGGACAGGAACAAGCGGATCAAGCCGCGGCCGGAAAGATTCCAGAACTGCAAAGACGTCTTCGACCTCATCTTGACGTGCGAAGAAAGGGTCTACGATCAAGTAATAGAAGGTAAGGGCCGTCCCTTGGATCCAGCCAGAGCCTGGCTGAATTTGAGCCGGGGCAGAGTGGTCAACGAGGCCCGTCCTACAGGAGCCCAAGAATGCAGCCTGCTTGCCGTGCTGACATCTCACGCCAAATTTTAAAGAGCCTGAGACTAGTGGGAACAATATGCTTGGAATATAGTTCTGAAATCTTCCCAGCCAGAGGTGTTATCCAGTGGGCTGCCGGTGGGGTGGGGTGGGTGGCGGGGCATTCGATACCCAGTAGAGCTCCCCCCCAGGGCCAGCAGGACAAATGATACTAATTTTTTTAAGTCACTGGCTGAGAAGGATTTGTGCATCTGCTTGATTCGTGTAATTCAGGGGTGTCAAACATACGGCCTATGGGCCGGATCCGGCCCCTTGAGAGCTGTTACTCGGCCCGTGAGCCAACTGAGGCAGCCACACACCCCCAGTCCCAATCTGGGCTGGCAAGGCATGGCCCAGCCCAACCAAGTGACATTTACATCATATCCGGCCCTCGTAACAAATGAGTTTGACACCCCGGTGTAATTTATATCGATTGCAGAATTTTGATGGCAGAATTTAGGTAGAGTGGTGCAAAATTTCAGGGCAGGCTGAAGCTCAAAGAATGCACCCTCTTGCCTGTGGAACCAGTTCTCGCCTAGGCTGAGAGAGACCGCAGTGTGCGGTCAGCATTCTGGGAGGTGGCTTTTGAGCCACCCCCCCCCAAAAAAACAACAACAACAATCTCATAGCACCTTTTCTCAAGCACAATTTCTTGGGCATGAGTACATTCTAACAGAAAGGTTTTTTAAAAACAGTGTTCATGCCCTGCTTTCCCTTCCCGAGATCTTCAAGGCAGCTTTATGGTCTGAAATAAAACCATGCACAAATAAAATCTTTATAAACAGTTTTAATAGAAAAGACGTGAAACTCCCTGTTAGAACCAGCTGCAGTGGTAAAACAGGTGGCCCTAAAGTGACAAAGCAAACGCTCCAGAGAATAAGTCAAATGGTCCCTAAATTGATCCCTGAAACGACTGGGGCACAGGCATGCCAAATGAGGTGCGTGGGGCGCACGGCTCAGTGGTAGAGGACGTGGTTCACAAGCGGAAGGCCCCCATGTTCAGCCCCCCAATGTCTCCTGCTAAGGGATCCTGGAGAACGACCGTTAGGAATTATCCCCCTCTTCCCAAGGACCTTGAGAAAAGCTGCCAGCTGGAATAGACCCCACTGAGGCAGAGCGACCAATGGTCCGATTTCTGCATAAGGTGGACTCATGTATTTAAGGAGTGCCTTGGGAGGGGTGGTCCACGATCTAGGTGCCAACACAGAAGAGGCCCTGTTGGGACCTGTCCTGTCAAGGTTGATATAGGAAGAGGCAATTCTCACGGCCCCATCTCCGTTAACGCGGGACACGTGGCCATTGGAACGAGAGCCAGCGTGGCGTAGTGGTCAAGAGCGGTGGTTTGGAGCGGTGGAGTCTGATCTGAAGAACCGGGTTTGTTTCCCCACTCCTATACATGAAGCCAGCTGGGTGACCTTGGGCTAGTCACAGCTCTCAGAGCTGTCTCAGTCCCACCTACCTCACAGGGTGTCTGTTGTGGGAGAGGAAGGGAAGGTGATTGTAAGCCGGTTTGAATCTTCAATCAGTGGCAGAGAAAGTCGGCATATAAAAACCAACTCTTCTTCTCCTGTCTGACTGCTCAGGCCCAAATATTTTCTCGTTCTTAATTGCTTCTACAGTGTACTTCCATGTTTTTCACCCCCTCCTCCAGACACACATCTTCAATGAGTTTAGGGTGGTATACAACGACCCTGTGAGGTAGGCTAATGTGAGAGTGGGTGGCTAGCCCAGCAAGCTTCACAGGAGAATGGGATCTGAACATTTTGTCTCATGAACACATGAAGCTGCCTTATACTGAATCAGACCCTCGGTCCATCAGAGTCAGTATTGTCTCCTCAGACCGGCAGCTGCTCTCCAGGGTTTCAGGCCAGGGGTCCTTCACATCCCCTACCTGCCTAGTCCCTTTAACTGGAGATGACGGGGGTTGAACCTTGGCCCTTCTCCATGCCAAGCAGATGCTCTGCCACTGAGCCACGGCCCCTCCACCCCCGCTCCAGTATTCAAACCACCACTTCACACTGGTTCCTGTGTCGGGGTGTACAGGAGCAAATGGAGCAGGAGGCATGGAACGTAACCCAATAGATCTTTTGAGGGGGCTTGAAAGCGCCCCACCCCTTGCGGTTTGCAGAAGCTGAGACATGTAAACTGCTGCACGGGCAGTGCCTTAAAACAAACCAAGAAGATGGCTTTCTTCTCTTCACTCCTTTTTTGGGGGGAAAAACCCAGGCGGTTAAACAAACCCCGTGCAACCAAAGCAAAGTTAAGCAGCCTCTCGCCTCGTCGGCAGGGCGTCCGCTCTTTCTCGGGCGCCTGGCTGCACATCGTCTCCCGCCGCGATGTGGCGGACGCTCTGCAAATTAGAAAGCAGCCGAGCGAAGCTGGCATCTTATAAATAAGAAATGACCAGGGATGGAGTGTGTGGGGAACTGTCCCTCACCGGCTGGGCTGAGCGCCCCCCCCCCCTTCGCTCGGGGGCCGTCCACTCGACTGCCGCAGAGGCCGGAGTGCATTAAAGGGAACCGGCTCGGAACTTTCTCCGGCGGCTTTAATGAGCCGCCTTGCCGAGAGATGAATGAAATTTCGACTTGATTTGGCCACAGTTGCTCCTTATTCGCATGCCGCTTGTTTTATAGAGGTTGGGAAGGACAGTCCATCTATGCTAATCTCCACCTTTCCCCTTCTCCCTCCCCATTATGCGGTTCTTCGCGTAACTAGCACAGGAGAGGCCGTGAAACCCCGCTGGCAGCTCCCGCTAGGAGCAGATGATGAGATTTTTTAGGCCGGCCCGCCTCTCTCACTTTGTTTGGCCTGGCTCCGGTGGAGAGGATGCGAGAAACGAGGGCCGTTAGCGTTCGAGAAGCTGCCTCCGAGGCGGGGCAGAATCCGGGTTGCTTTGTTGGCCGTGCGCACCGTTCCACAATCTGGTTCTGCGCTTGCACCTTATGCGTGGGACAGTTATTTTCTCTAAACGCGCTGTGGTGCCAAATCGATCCATCGCAGGTTTATTTGACAGCAGGCAGGTTTTTTTAAAAAACGAGCAATTAAGAACGAGAAAACATTTGGGCCTGAGCAGTCAGACAGGAGAAGAAGTTGGCTTTTATATGCCGACTTTCTCTACCACTTAAGGGAGACTCAAACTGGCTTACAATCACCTTCCCTTCCCCTCCCCACAACAGACACCCTGTGAGGTAGGTGGGGCTGAGAGAGCTCTAAGAGCTGTGACTAGCCCAAGGTCACCCAGCTAGCTTCGTGTGTAGGAGCGGGGAAACATCCAGTTCACCAGATTAGCCTTGGCCACTCATGTGGAGGAGTGGGGAATCAAACCCGTGTCTCCAGATCAGAGTCCACCACTCCAAACCACCGCTCTTAACCACTACACCATGCTGGCTCTCCCCAAGGATCCCCAAAGCCCGGGTTCTACTGAGACAGGTGCTGCTGCTAGGTCTCTTTAGGAGAACGTCTTTTGCCCTGAATGACTAGGCAAGCTTCCCTCCCCAAACCCCGCCCTCCTCAGGCTCTGCCCCCAAAACCTCCCGCTGGTGGCGAAGAGGGACCTGGCAACCCTACTCGCAATAATGGGTTTAAAATGCGGGCAGAAAGGTACCACCTGGATATTGGGGGGGGGGAATTAACAGTAAGACTTGTTCGACAGTGGAATCAGCCACCTAGAGAGGTGGTGAGCACCCCCCCTCACTGGCCGTCTTTAAGCAGAGGCTGGACAAACACTTGTCAGGGATGCTCTAGGCTGATCCTGCATTGAGCAGGGGGTTGGACTAGTATGGCCCCTTCCAACTATGATTCTATGAAATTCTGCCCCCTTGACCTGGGAAGGAAGTGAGTCTCGTTGGACCTGCAGTCCGGGTCGCATAATAAGGCTGCAATTCAGCAGGTGTGCAAACCGAACAACCCCGGCTTTAGTTTTTAAAACAAAAAAGGGCGAGTCTTGGAAGCCAGGTGGGTTGTTGGACAGGACTTCCGGCCGCCAGATGCACGGCTTCAGCGCCCCGCGTCGCTTCACCCCAGGCTAGCAATACCCAATTTACACGGGTTGTCAAATCCAGTTTTTCTGGCTGCCTAGATTTTCAGGGCCTGGAGCTGGAGAGGGTTTTCCTTGGAAAGAAAGGACATATTTATCTCACGTCACCTTCATGGCTTTGTTTTTTTGTTCCTTTGTGCCTGCTTCAGACTTAAATTCTCGAGAACAGGAGACGTGTCAGCCCGTACACGTGATAAACGTGGACATTCAGGATAATCACGAAGAGGCGACGTTGGGAGCTTTTCTCATCTGCGAGCTATGTCAATGTGTAAGTATCAAAGTTGCTCTTTGGGGCATTTTCGTAGGGCTCTTCTAAATGGGGGATGTGGGGGAGAGAACGTTGGTGCAGCTACATCTTGATCAGCTCCTCCGATCAGAGGGATTTGGGAAATGCATACCACTTCTTTGGTGTGTGTTTCCCCAACCTACAACGCTCTCCTTGTGTGTGTCACAGCGTGTGCGTATGAAGCATATAGTAGCTTTAGCTGTGCATGCCCAAACTGCTCACATACGCTTGAAGAGAGGAAGTGAATGATCGCGTGTTGAGTGCGGTCAAAGTGCCGTCTCTGCTAAGGAAAGAAACGGGACCAGCTGTGTTTTGTAAGTGGGTCAACAAACCTGGGGCAGACCTGGGAATAGAACCTTCCTCTCCGGAGGGCTGTGCTCCTGCCAAAACGAGGCCGCTCTGCTTACATCTGAATGAGCCGGCTGAAAAAATAACAGGTGTTATGTCAAATTCCTTTTCAAGTGTTCCACGTACCAATCGTTCCTTCATTCCATAGTTTTCTACGGAAAATTCACATTCTGGGTGTTTTGGCTCATCTAAAGCAAGTTTCTGGCCCACACAGGCGAGAGTTTAAAATACAGAAAAAGCCATAGTATTGGCATGCCTTGGGGTTCCAGAAGAGTAGACTTTAGAAGGGGGATGATGAAGAACAGTTGGTTTTTATATGCCAACTTTCTCTACCACTTAAGGAAGAATTAAACTGGCTCACAATCACCTTCGCCTCTCCACAACAGACACCGTGTGAGGTAGGTGGGGCTGAGAGAGCTCTAAGCGAACTGTGAGTAGCCCAAGGTCATGCAGTTGGCTTCATGTGTAGGAGTGGGGAAACAAACCTGGTTCGCCAGATTAGCCTCCGCCACTCATGTGGAGGAGTGGGGAATCAAACCCGGTTCTCCAGATCAGACTCCATCGCTCCAAACCACTGCTCTTAACCACTACACCACACTGGTTCTCAGAACTCTAGACTCAGGTCTCCCATAACTTTCTGTGTCCCTATTTTGTATTTGGGGAGGGGCCGTGGCTCAGTGGTAGAGCACCTGCTTGGCATGCAGAAGCTCCCAGGTTCAATCCCCGGCATCTCCAGTTAAAGGGACTAGGCAAGTAGGTGATGTGAAAGACCTCTGCCTGAGGCCCAAAATGATCATGGATTCAGTAACAGGAACTTTATTTATCATGTCCTTCCCCGCTAGCGCTTACAGAGTAGACAGGATGACAGTGTGCCCTTGGCGTCAGGTGTGCTGTCATTAAATGAGATCACGAGATCCATTTCAGCCAATCAGATGGGATTATGTTGATGACATTGCGGGGGGGCGGGGGGAGCGACGCAAAGCAGAGTCATTCAGTGAAATCACATGGGTTGATTCAGCCAGTCGGATAGGATGGCACGATGACATCGTGGGGAGAGGAGCGCAAAGCGGGGATGGTTGAGAGTGAACACTAGAAGTGTCGTTTCCCCCAATCTCAGTCAAAATGTGCTACCCCTCTTTTTTTTGGGCACAGCTGAAAACATTCACAGATCGTGGCGAGAGGTTTGATTTTATCCCTGAGGATGCTTTTTTTGTATCTACGGCTGATGATTCACTGCAAATTAAAAACAACAACTGATTAATCAAATAAGGAGCTCCGTGGCGCAGAGTGGTAAGCTGCAGCACTGCAGTCAAAAGCTCTGCTCACGACCTGAGTTTGGTCCCGACGGAAGTCGGTTTCAGGTAGCCGGCTTGAGGTTCTCAGCCTTCCATCCTTCCAAGGTTGGTAAAATGAGTACCCAGCTTGCTGGGGGTAAAGTGTATACGACTGGGGAAGGCACTGGCAAACCACCCCGTAAACAAAGTCTGCCTAGTAAATGTCGGGATGTGACGTCACCCCATGGGCTAGGAATGCCCCGGTGCTTGCCCAGGGGACCTTTACCTTTAATTAATCCAATAGGTGTTGTGAACAGGATTGAAAAAATAACTGCAGCGTTTTTAATTTTTCTTGCTGTTTAGACTTTAAAAGCGTGTCAAAACGTTTGTGGAAATATATTCAGTGCCATAAATCGGCCTTTTTCCCCTCCTTTCCCCCCTTCCAGATACAGCACACGGAAGATATGGAAAATGAAATAGACGAGCTGTTACAAGAATTCGAAGAGAAAAGCGGGCGGACTTTTCTGCACACGGTCTGCTTTTATTGAAAGCCCGCCTATCTCCTCCTCTAGGCCTTACTATTGCAGACAGAAGACGCATGAGGTCACGTTCTGGAACGACTGGACTTTTGCCCTTCTCCTCAGAGAGTGACTTTACAACCTACTTATTTTCATTGTTGCTGTTTAATTTTTTTTTTCTTCCTTGGTGTTTTTCGTTTTTTAACTCTTTTTTTGTGAAGGGGGTGTTTCGATGTTGAAACACAAAGACGAACTATGTGTATGAAAACAAAGGAAATTATTATAAACATAAAAGCTGCTTTATTTAAGAGAGATTTAAAAAATCAAGATTTTTTAAAAACCCTTTCCCCCAACTTCTGTCCTCTTCCCCTGAATATCCTACTTTAACAGTTACAAGTAGGGTTTTAATTATAAAGATAATATTTCCAGAACGGTATTGTTTGTATTTTCCAGCTTAAAAAGGTTTTATTTGAGTTGTTTTGGATGTTTATTTTGTGGAGGAGGATGGGAATACCTTTTTTTTCCTTTTAATGGAATGGACTGGATGTTTGGGATATATAAAGTATGACTGGGACAAATATCTGTATATTATTACGAATGAAGTTGGAAGTCTCCAATAAATCCAAACCGCTCCATTTCTGCCCTGTTGTTCGTTAGGTTTATTGCAGGGCGGGCTTGCCTTGAAAACCCTCTGGGGTCACCATAAGTGGGTCGTGACTTGATGGCAAAAAACCTACACCGGCAGCATCCCTGAGGACATCGTTCTGTTGAGTTTGGCCCTACAGTGTCCACTGGTAGAAGAGGTGTCCCATCAGTTGGAAGGGAGGGCAGTTTCTCCCATTTCTCCCCTCCCCCTGCTGACCCCTATTCACCCCCCTCCCTCTGCTAGAGTTCCTTTGTCTGCTGGGGGTGCTATTATAGGAGGCACAGCAGGCGGGGGAAATTGGAGAGCTTGCTTCCAGGAGGGGCTGTGGCTCAGTGGTAGAGCATCTGCTTGGGATGCAGAAGGTCCCAGGTTCAATCCCCGGGACCTCCAGTTAAAGGCACTAGGCAAGTAGGTGATGTGAAAGACCTCCGTTGAGACCCTGGAGAGCCGCTTCCGGTCAGAGTAGACAATACTGACTTCGATGGACCAAGGGTCTGATTCAGTTTAAGGCAGCTTCATGTGAATATTTCTCGGTTCATGCTACGTGTGATCCAAACCAAAATTTACTTGTAAGTAAAGTGGAGAACATGAAATTGGCAACCTGAGCTCCCCCTCAGCAGACAAGGTAAGAATTTCTACACACTTTGTAAACTCCCCATATGTGTGCAGAAAAATGCAGCATTGTGAATTGACCCCCCCCCCCAAAAAAAACTAAACACCCCCCAAAATGCCCTGGCTCAAAGCCACCTGCGGTGCCTGAAGTTGTTTTGTTGAAACCAATGGCAAACCTCAGTACTCCTTGCTTCTGAGTGTGTTTCCTTGATCCTTATCATATACGCTTGAAGAATCTCATATTTCTCTTCCTGGGTCTTCATAACTGGTTGCCATGGGGACTACGGTCACTTTGTCGAGTCTTAAAAAGGCTGGTTTCTTGTCGAGATGGCTGCCATTTTGTCGGGGGGCTGTTTGGAGGCGGGGGGTGTTTTGCCTTCCCTGCTTTGGCGGGAGCCTTTCTCACATTGGAAGACTTAACAAGGTTTTTCAATAAATTGCCTTTGCTTTAGGAAAACGCGTCACCTGCTAAACGTTGACATGCTGGGTTGGCGCTAAGGGTGGACGAGCTAGCGTGGTGTAGTGGCTAAGAGTGGTGGTTTGGAGTGGTGGACTCTGATCTGGAGAACCGGGTTTGATTCCCCACATGAGCGGCAGAGGCTAATCTGGTGAACTGGATTTGGTTCCCCACTCCTACACACAAAGCCAGCTGGGTGACCTTGGGCTAGTAACAGCTCTCTTAGAGCTTTCTCAGACCCACTTCCCTCACAGGGTGTCTGTTGTGTGGAAAGGAAGGGAAGGTGATCGGAAGCCGGTTTGATTCTCCCTTAAGTGGTAGAGAAAATCGACATACAAAAAACCAACTCTTCTTCTTCTAAAGAGGCATGAACGTTATTTCCAAAACATGAACCAGGGTGCTTTTATTTATTTATTTTGCAGGTGGGGAGAAGAGAAGGTTGTAAGCGAGCAATTAGTCATTGAGCAACATTGTAAATATGACCTAAAATCATCCTTATAACTCCAGTGCCTATACAATTATGGTCCATCCCCATAGCAACGGGCCCCGTGGTTTTGCAAAACTGCAACGCGTTTTTGGCTGTAGCCAGCAAGAAGTCAGATGGTCAGCTTAGAATCTAAAGCTCAAAGGGAGGGTGGATCCTGGGAACTAATGGGTGGAGCTTAGTAAGGTAGGGGTGGAGCCTAATGGTACCTGAATGGGAGGGCCCCTGAGTGGTCATGGGAGTTTACTAGCATCCATTTTGACTAATAGCCATGGATAGCCCTCTCCACCATGCACATGTCCACTCCCCTCTTAAAGCCTTCCCAAGTTGGCAGCCATCGCCACATCCTGGGGCAGGGAGTTCCACAGTTTAATTAAGGTTTTTCAATAAATTGATGAAAATGGGTTACCGGTAGATGGGGAAACCAAATGTTTTTGTGGTGGTGATCTGGCCATCCGGCCCCCAGGTTGGCCGTTTGTGATCCAGATCGTCTCTTCTCTGCCACCCGTCTGTGTTTGTGTTCCTTTTCTCCTTCCCCGAAGAAACTTTTGTAGTGCCGGATTTCATGTCTGAGGCTGTTTTTCATCTTTCAGCAATAATGGAATTTAATTGTCTACTGAAATTCGCTTTATATAATCTTCCCTTTTGGTGAGGAGGGGGGGAACCTCGTTGCCCATTATAGGGCAGTGGAAAGAGCCAAAAATACAGTCACATAATTAAAATTAGATTTTGCCTTCCAATTAGAACACGCAAAACTGCAAGTTCTTTTTTCCCCCCTTTCCTAAAGGGAGGGGAGATTAGAGATGGAAACAATTCAATAATTGTTTTCAAGCGTGAGAGTAATGGTGCCTTAAACATGGGAGATGGCCGTGTAAAACTTTCTCCGCTTAAGATCCAGAGACCACTGAGATACCAAGGTCTGAGTCAGGCCCTAGATTTTTTGGGGGGGGGTGGTGGGCAGAGAGAGCCAGCATGGCGCAGTGGATAAGCGTGGCGGACTCTAATCTGGAGAACTGGGTTCGATTCCCCACTCCTCCACATGAGCGGCAGACTAATCTGGAGAACCGGGTTGGTTTCCCTGCTCCTACACATGATGCCTGCTGGGTGACCTTGGGCTAGTCACAGCTCTCTCCTAACTCAGCCTCACCTACTTCACAAGGTGTCTGTTGTGGGGAGGGGAAGGCAATTGTAAGCAGGTTTGAGTCTCCTTAAAAAGGTAGAGAAAACCGGGGTATAAAAACCAACTCTTCTTCTTCTAAATGGTGTGGGGGGGGGGAGAACGTTGGTGCAGCTATATCTTGACCAGCTTCTCCGAACAGAGGGGTTTGGGAAATGCATACCACATCTTACGTGAGTGTTTTCTCAACCTACAACGCTCTACTTGTTTGTGACACGTGGGCCAGTCACACACTCTCAGCCTAACCTACCTCACAGGGTTGTTGTGTGGATCAAATGGAACAATGTGAGCTGCTTTGGGTCTTTACTGGAGAGAAACGTGGGGTATATATGTATAAGGTAAATGAAGGAGATAAGAAAGCGTCAAGCAAAAGTTTGCTGTTTACTCCCCCGACAGATGTTTGCGTTTACTTTGGTACAATGTGAATTCAAACACAGGTGTAGCACTCTGCAAATGTATGTGGTAGAGCATCTGCTTGGCATGAAGAAGGTCCCAGGTTCAATCCCCGGCACCTCCAGTTAAAGGGACTAGGCGAGTAGGTGCTGTGAAAGACCCCTGCCTGAGACGCTGGAGAGCCGCTACTGGTCTGAGTAGACAATACTGACTTTGATGGACCAAGGGTCTGATTCAGTAGAAGACAGCTTCATGTATTCAGTTCACAATTTTCTAAACCTCTAGTATTTCTTTCTTAGGGGAGGGGCCGTGGCTCAGTGGTAGAGCATCTGCTTGGCATGCAGAAGGTCCCAGGTTCAATCACCGGCATCTCCAGTTAAAGGGACTAGGCAAGTAGGTGATGTGAAAGACCCCTGCCTGAGACCCTGGAGAGCCACTGCCAGTCTGAGTAGACAATGCTGACTTTGATGGGCCAAGGGTCTGATTGAGTATAAGGCAGCTTCAGGTGTGCATGTGTTCAAATGCATTTGGAAGACTACAGCTGAACAATCGGGAACCAAGGCACGGAAAAAGCCATAGAGACAACCGGATGGCGTTGAGGTGGTATCAGATGCAAGATTTGCACCGGTGACTTCTCACAATTGCTATGCTAGCTTGGGGGAGGGGACCATTCTGTCCCCCCAACACACACACACAGTGAGTACGGAAAGGTGTTTAAAGTGTTGAGATGGGCTTTCTGCCTTCTCAAGGACCATGAATGAACCCTAATGGGAGAACACGACTGGGATCTCTTTGCTGTACCAAAAGCTACCAGCAGAGAGCAGGAGTGAGCACAGACACATATATGTCTTTTGCCAATGTAACACTACGATGCCCTACTGGGGGGTGGGTAGGTTACTTAGGTGCCTTTTTAGAGATTAAAGATGGTTTTTTTTTTAAAAAATGACAATCTGCAAGTCCTTAGATCTATCCCTGGGGATGCTTGTTCTGGAAAACCAGAAGTGCAAAGTTCACCCTTCTGCCCTGAAGCATTTCCCACTCTCTTATGTCCCCCCCCCCATCTTCCCTCCCCAATATATTTGCACCTGTACCGCAGGCTTTAAAATCAATTCTTCCTAAAAGTTTATTTTGGGGAGGGGGGAGGAGGGCGTTAGGGGGTGCTGTAGAGAGGAGATGGACAAGGGGACCTTCTCTAGTTGGGGTGTGTGGGGTGGGGGCAAGCTTTCTCATCAGGGATTTCCAAGCCATAGTGGGAGGGTGGTGGATTTCGGTGCTGGTGACAGCCAGCCCGGTAACCGGAGCAATATATATATATATATTATATATAAGGCAGGCTCCAAATGTGATCAAGACCCGTTTTGATTAAAGGAAGAGGAGAAGGGGGGGGGAAGACACCCAGTTGTGCAAGGTTTTTTTTTTTTTTGACAGAGAAAGAGAGAGAGAGAGAAGGAGGGAGCTTAGTAAACAGAGGGGAGCATCTGCAGAGTCTCACCCCCCCTCCCCAGCAAACGAGCCTTTAAGATGGAGCAGCGTCACCTCAAATAGGTAAATGCCTTTCCTCTTTCTTTGCTGCCTGCAATTGGGGAAGGGGGCTTGCCAATTGCTCGCGAGGAAGCCGACCAGGGGACCTGCACTGGCTCCTCTCTCCCGTGCCCGGGAAGGGGAGGCTCCTTGACAAGAGGGGTGGGGGTGGGAATCAGCCTGACTGTCCCACATCTGAAATTCACTGGGCGGGGCTGGATTGGGGGGGGGGGAGAAGGGGGATTTATTTTTGTGTTTGCTGAGCCTGATTTGCAGATGGGGGGGGGGGAGAAGGCGAGTCATGTTTCGTTCTGTTCATTTCAAAAAAGAAGAAGAAAAGAAACCTTGCCCCCTCCTGGTTCCTGCTTCCCTTAATTTTTTTTAATTTAGCTCATTGTGGGGGTTTAAAAAAACCCCACAATAATTATTATTTTTTTTAAATCCATTGCACTCCCGCGCGGTGCGGCAGATCTTTCCAACCTCAATGTCACCAAATAAATACAAGCAAGACGGGGTGGGAAGAGTGGGGGGGGGGAGAGGGAGCAGCTAGCCAAAATCCATCCTCAGGTCACGTTTTTTTTTTAAAGAGGGGGGGTTGGCTCCTGAAACACACACACACACACACACCACCAGCAAGATGCACCGGCTGAAGAAGCTGGCGATGCTCTCTGTGTGATTCTCTTTCCCTCTAGCGATGGATTTTTGCATTCCCCCCCCTTTTCCTTCCTAGCAAACCAGCCAGGGGAGGCGATTCTCTAGTCTTAAAGGACTCCGGCATGAAGCCCAGCTCTGCCCGCCGTTCGCAGCCAGCCTTTTCTCCCCATTTTTAGCCTTGCTGGGGAAAAGCAGGGGGGAGAGGAGCAGGGGGGGGAAAACCCCCCACATTTATCCCCCCCTCCTCCAACCTTTGCATCTGTCGCTTGCCCGTTTCCAAAAAGGATGGATTTTAAACCAGGCTGGCACAGAGAAGCAGCGGCCCTGAACGGGGTCCTTGGGAACGGTTCCCTAGACTGAATCTTCTCCCACTTCTTGGTGATTCCCCCCCCCTCTCAACCCCCCCCCCAATTCGGATGGGATCCATTTCTCTCCGGTGGTGTATTCCTTCAGTGGTGCAGCCCGGGCGATGTGGTGGTTCGGCGGATCTTGGGATTTGCCTGCAGGAAAAGCACCATATCCATTTTGGGTCTGAATAACCCAGGGAAAAGGAAGGACGGAAGGAAGGAAGGAAGGAAGGAGACAGAGAGAGGAATAAAGGCAGAGGCGCCCCCCCCTCCCCAAAGGAATCAGCTTGGGGGGAAATCCTAGGAGTGTGTGTGTGTGTGTGTGTGTGCTTGCACATGCTTGGAAAGTGGGGGGGGCTACGTTCTTCCCCCCCTCTGGACTGCAGCTGGACTTGAAAACCTTGTTTGTGACCATCTCTGACCTCTGCAGGAAATCTTGGCACCCTTTCCTCTCTTTTTTCATTTTGGGCAAGGGGCCGGGGGGTGGGCTGGGGGGGAGTGACGCGGCGGCTGTCCATTTCCAGCGGATGTCCATGAATACAAACACCATGATATTTATGATCCTGGGGGCCTCTATTGTTATGGTAAGGAAACGTTTCTTTGCATTGGATTTCATTTCTTTCTCTCTCTCTTCCCCTCCCCGTTTCTTGTGCCTTCAGTCCAGCTGTGGTCTCTCCTGCATGCCTTTTCCGTGTCCTGTTTTGGTGTGTCTAGGCTTGGGTCACGTTTAAAAATGGTCTGATTGCACCCCCCTCCTTTTTTAGCAATGAAATGCGAGTGAAATGTTTAATTCCACCGTCTCTAGACCTGACCAGCTACCCTCTGGCCTCTTTCAGGCAATCGCGTGCTTGATGGATATGAACGCGCTCCTGGACCGATTTCACAATTATATCTTACCGCATTTGAGAGGCGAAGACCGAGTCTGCCACTGCAACTGTGGAAGGTAAGTCTCCCAGTGGCCGGGCCTGTCCCGTTGCATTGGGGGAGGGGGAGGGAGAGCATGCCTGTGACCGCCGAGAGCGAGCCGGGATTCATCGCATCCCCCCCCTCCATAGATTTTGCAAATTCAAGGAGAGGGGGTGCATTCGGGATTCTGGGCGATGTCTTGCCAGAATGCTGTCTGTCAGCCAGAAATGGAAATCCATAGGGTTGGAGCATTTGAAACACTTTACGGGGCCTTGTCCTGGAATCCTTACAGCAGCCTTTTGAGGTAGGCCTGGTGTTACCTCCGGATTGTGGCGGGGGGACGCTGAACATAAGAAAAGCCATGCTGGATCAGACCACGGCCCATCAAGTCCAGCAGTCTGTTTACATAGTGGTCAACCAGGTGCCTCTAGAAAGCCCACAAACAAGACAAATGCAGCAGCACCATCCTGCCTGTGTTCCCCAGCACCTAATATTATAGGCATGCTCCTCCGATCCTGGAGAGAATAAGTATGCATCTTGATTAGTATCCATAAGAACATAAGAAAGGCCATGCTGGATCAGACCAAGGGCCATCAAGTCCAGACGTCTGTTCACACAGTGGCCAACCAGGTGCCTCTAGGAAGGCCACAAACAAGATGACTGCAGCAGCACCATCCTGCTTGTGTTCGATAGCACCTAATATAATGGGCCTGCTCCACTGATCCTGGAGAGAGATTAGTGGCTTCCCTTAAAGCCGCCAGAAGCCTATGTGGCATTCGAAGAAGGTGTTCCAGATCCGAAGTTTGCGCCACCATGCTGACTTACCTTCTCGTCTCTTTTATCTATCGACCCATCCGTTTCAGTGTGCAGTTAGCTTGTGGGACTCACTGCCACCAGGTGTGGTGACAACCACTAGCTTCAAGGCCTTTTTTTAAAAAAAAGGGGGTTACACAAATCCCTGCAGAAGGATAGGTCTGCCAGTGGCTGCTACCCTTGAGGGCTCAGAGGATCCTCCATGTCTAGGGGCAATCTACTTCTGAGTAATAGATTCGGGGGAAAGCTATCCCGGTTTTGGGTTTTGCTTGTGAACTGGCTGGTTGCTTGGAAACAGAATATTGGACTCAGTGGACCTTGGTCCAACCTCGCAAGGCTGTTTCTACGACACCTGGCTTCTGGCCTGCTTCATTTATTATTATTTTTTAAAACCACATACAATAAAATTACTCCAGAAGAACGAAAATGCCCACTTTGTCCAGATCAAATAGATTCCCTAGCCCATGTTGTTTTAGCACGTCCACAAAATAATATTGCTTGAAACAAATATATCACTCCCTGGATAAAACAGCTAAAGACTACTTTCTGAGAAGCAGATCCTGCGTTATCTGCTGTCAGATAGATCGGCCAATTGCGCGAGAGATGTGGCAACTTTTCTCCTTATAGTGTCAAGGAAAAATTACATTTCATTTCCCCTTTTTAAAGGGCGAAGTGCTGGATGGATAGCCAGTGGCTGCTAAATCTAGGCAAAGGAAAATCACATGCCCCTTGAAGGAAAGATGAACTTTCCTGCTCGCAGGCCATACTTATCACTAAAATCTGTGTCACTTCTATCGCTGTTGGACAACTGTTAAGGGAGGCTATTCAGTAATGGATAGCCGTCTCCTGTCGGCCAAAAATGTTGGCCCTGTGAAGAGGGAACCATCTTGGGCGGCTCTCTCCCTCTTGGGCTCATTTGAGGTTATTTCATTCCGGATCCAACATTTGTTTGGCTCTGTAGGTATCTGGAACGGGTTTGAGCGTTCTGCATGCGCCTGTTCCGGATGCCGAATTCAGAACAGCAGAGTTTCCGTTTCGCGCCGGTTTTGTGATCGCTGTGGGGAGGGGGGCTTCAGATTGAGACCTTGAGCGGACCCTCAAACTCTCCGTATGCCGAGTGGATCGCCCTTGGATCAGAGTTGATCACCCTCGTTGGCAACCTGAATGATACACCTCAAATATATGGGCAATAGGCTAACCGGAGAAGTGCGCTTTTGCATGGAGTTACTCGAGGCCATAGCCGGGAGTTCCAATAATAACCAAAGTTCAGGAGGTGACCCATTTCCCAATTACCGTGGCCTCCCCAAGGGAAGCCCTGTTTGTTCTGTCTTTCCGTAGTTCCTCAGGAAGATGGATGGCATCGGAGTGTGGCCTTTTCGCTTGCGAGTTTGTGGAGGGGGAGACAGAGCTGTTAGCTTTCAACCCAGGAGGATCTGGGTTCAAAATCCGTCGTTTTTTCTCCTTCGGAGGAAAGGCAGGACAGGAATATATTAACTTGCTGGAGGTCGGTTTGGATTCTGTGGCTCGGTGGTGGAGCCCCTGCTTTGCTCATCCAAAGGTTCCAGTTTCCCTCCCTGATATCTCCTGTACAAGAATATTGTAGGTACCGAGTATTGGGTACCAAGGCTGGTTGCTACCACCAATGGCACTGCTTTGCTCATTCCTATACCAGTCGGGAGGGGCTGTGGCTCAGTGAAGAGCCTCTTCTCGGCATGCAGAAGGTCCCAGGTTCAATCCCCGGCACCTCCAGTTAAAGGGACCGGGCAAGTAAGGTGATGTGAAAGACCTCTGCCTGAGACCCTGGAGAGCCGCTGCCGGTCTGAGTAGACAATACTGACTTTGACAGACCAAGGGTCTGATTCAGTATAAGGCAGCTTCGTGTGTTCATGTGGGGGGTGATCTTCCCCTCTCTGAATCCGGAGAGGTACAGAGGAGTCGATATTGAACTAGACGAACCAGGGGTTTCATGTGATATTGGGCAGTTGTATAGGTTCCCAGAGGAAAGGGCTGTAATAGGGAAGGTTTTGCATGATGATTCCCTGGTGTGTCCATCTGAAGGATCGCAGGCAATGGGAAAGACTCTTCTCCGCCTGAAAGCCGGTCAGTTTAGACTATACTAGGCTGTCTGGACCAATGGTCTGACTCAGTTGAAGGATGTCTGTGTAATCATAGAATCATAGAGTTGGAGGAGGCCATACAGACCATCTAGTCTAACCCCCTGCTCAATGCAGGATCAGACTAGAGCATCCCTGACAAGTGTTTGTCCAGCCTCTGCTTAAAGACTGCCAGTCAGGGGGACCTCACCACCTCCCTTGGTAGCTGATTCCACTGTCGAACAGCTCTCACTGTAAAAATTTCCCCCCTAAAAATTTCCAGTCTGTACCTTTCCTCCTGCAATTTAAACCCATTATTGCTTGTCCTATCCTCTGCTGCCAACAGGAACAGCTCCCTGCCCTCCTACACCCACTACACCACCGTGGTTTGGAGCGGTGGACTCTGATCTGGAGAACAGGGTTTGATTCCCCACTCCTCCACATGAGCGGCGGAGGCTAATCTGGTGAACTGGATTTGTTTCCCCCACTCCTACACATGAAGCCAGCTGGGTGACCTTGGGCTAGTCAAAGCTCCCTCAGCCTCACCTACCTCCCAGGGTGTCTGTTGTGGGGAGAGGAAGGGAAGGTGATTGTAAGCCGGTTTGAGTCTCCCTTAAGTGGTACTGTAGAGAAAGTCGGCTTATAAAAAACCACTCTTCTTCTTCCTCCTCTAAGTGACAGCCCTTCAGATACTTCGAGAGAGCAATCCGGTCCCCCCTCAACCTCCTCTTCTCCAGACTCAATATTCCCAACTCCCTGAGCCTTTCCTCGTAGGGCTTGGCCTCCAGGCCCCTGATCATCCTCGTCACTCTCCTCTGCACCGGCTCAATTCTTTCCACGTGGAATCAACACCCTCTCTGGATGGCATGGTCAATGGGCCAGAGAGAATTTCCGGACTTTCCGTGATGAGTCATAAATCTCTGGTATTGGACCGTGGTTTTATTATAGGGTTCTCCTTAAGTGTCCACTGTGAATGGTGCCAGTTGGCTTGGGGTGACCGTCAGCTCTGGGCGAATCCAAAAAGGCATATTAATCGGCAATCAGATAAAATAATAATAATAATAAAACAGGAGAAGTCTCCTACCTGCCGTTAGCAAGGACACTGGTCTCGGATTCTGTACTCTTGAGTTTCCTTAGGAAATAGCTTTTCCTTGCCTCCTGGCGTCCCCTCTCTCAGTCTTGGACGGGGTAACGAATGCAGGGAGAATCCCACCGTTGGGAAGAGCTTGAAGGTCACCGCCTCCGATGGCGACCTGATAGTTCCCGCACACCCAAACAGTCCTGATATCAAAGGGAGGAAGAGAAGAGGGGTGCAACATCTGGCCATCCAGATGGGCCACAAACAGATTTTTCTGGGAGGAGGCCAAGGTGAGCAAGGCTGAGGAAGGAAAGGAGATGGGAGAGTCCATGAACGTTCAGGTATTTCTTTGCAAAATGAAATCCCATTTCCCGACTGGTCAGGTGGCTGGCAGAAAACTGCACAATGTCTAGGGTTGCCAACCTCCAGGTGGGGCCTGGAGATCTATTGAGCACCATCTGTTGTTTTACTATGGTTATTTATGGTTTATTTCATTGTTTTAATGTATATGTATTATAGATTGTCTCCCAAAAGGGAGACTGCAGCCAAGAAATCAGAAGGAGATTGAGACTGGGAAGGGCAGCCATGAAGGAGCTAGAAAAGATTCTGAAGTGTAAGGATGTGTCGCTGGCCACCAAGATCAAGTTAATTCATGCCATTGTATTACCTATTACTATGTATGGGTGTGAAAGCAGGACATTGAAGAAAGCTGATAGGAAGAAAGTAGATTCCTTTGAAATGTGGTGTTGGAGGAGAGTGTTACGGATACCCTGGACCGCCAAAAAAAAAAACAAATTAGTAGGTTATAGGTCAAATCAGGCCTGAGCTGACCTTAGAAGCCAAAATGACTACAATGAGGCTATCGTATTTTGGTCACATCACAAGAAGACAAGAGTCACTGGAAACGACAGTCGTGCTAGGAAAAGTTGAGGGCTGCAGGAAAAGAGGAAGACCGAACAAGAGATGGACGGACTCAATCAAGGAAGCCACAGCCCTCAGTTTGCAAGATCTGAGCAAGGCTGTCAAAGATAGGACATTTTGGAGGGCATTGATTCATAGGGTGGCCATGAGTCAGAAGCGACTTGACGGCACTTAACACACATAATAGAATAGAATAGAATAATGTCCTGGAATTTCAGTTCACCTGGAGAAAATGGCCGCTTTGGCAATTGGACTCCATGGCATTGAAGTCCCTCCCCTCCCCAAACTCCTCAGGCCTCACACCCCAAACCTCCCACTTGAGTTGAAGAGGGATCTGGCAAGAGGGACCTCTTTGCTGTTGGCGAAGAGGGACCTCCAGACGACAGAGATTAGTTCCCCTGGAGAAATGGCTGCTTTAGAGGGTGGACTCTATGCTGAAGCGGCCATTTTCTCCAGGGGAACTGATCTCTATCGGCCGGATATCAGTTCTAATAGCAGGAGATCTCCAGCTAGTACCTGGAGGTTGGCAACCCTATCCAACTACCCTCCTCAGGCTCCACCCCCAAATCTCTAGGGGTTTCCCAACCTGGAGCTGGCAACCCTGGGTAAGCAAACGAGGACTTCTCTAGCCCACAGTGTTGGTAGATTGGGTTGTTTGGAGAAGGATTTCCCATGTGTAGGTTTCCCCCTCTCTGTGCCCTTCTTCATGCCCTCCCTCCCAGCCTGTTTGATTTATCCACAAATCCGCACACCAAGCATCACACAAGCCAACTAGCTCTCTGGCAGCAGGGCCGCCTTGGAAGACAGTTTGCAAACGGCAAGGAGTGCCGATCTCAGCAGGGAGACTGTTGACTCCGCACAAGAACTTCTCTCCCTGGTCTTGAAAGGTCGCGATCCATTTCCAAGCACCATTGAGATAGCTGGTTCATAGGGACGCCGACTTCCAGGTACTAGCTAGAGATCGCCTGGAATTACAACTGATCTCCAGCCGATAGAGATCAGTTCCCCTGGAGAAAATGGTCGCTTTGGCCATTGGACTCTATGGCACTGAAGTCCCCTCCCCAAACCCTGCCCTCCTCAGGCTCTGCCCTGAAAATCTCCAGGTATTTCCCAACCTGGAGCTGACAACCCTACTAAAGCCCTACTATGTCCTTCTTGGTTGACACACCCCATCGAGAACCTGATGGCTGAGAGATAGGGTTGCCAGGTCCTTCTTCGCCACCAGTGGGAGGTTTTTGGGGTGGAGCCTAAGGAGGGATTCATCTGAGTAGACAATACTTACTTTGACGGACCAAGCGTCTGATTCAGTATAAGGCAGCTTCATGTGTTCATGGCAACCTTAATATCACTCATAACCTCTTAAGACTGAGATCATCATCAAAAGGGAGGAGGAAGGGAAGCAACAACCCCTCTCTTAAGGGTAGAGGCTGTGGTTCAGAGGCAGAGAATCTGCTTGGCATGCAGAAGGTCCCAGGTTTAATCCCCGGCATCTCCAGTTAAAGGGTCTAGGCAAGTAGGTGATGTGAAAGAGCCCTGCCTGAGACCCTGGAGAGCCACTGCCAGTCTGAGTAGACAATACTGACTTTGATGGACCAAGGGGGGGGGTCAGATTCACTACAAGGCAGCTTCATGGGTTCATGTGCTAAGCTTCTAAACTGACACATCCTGACTAGACTGGGCTATTGAGGCTGGAACAATGAAAATGTAGGACAGGGAAATCCTGGAAACAGCACAGCTGCAACATGACACTGTGTACAAACTCCCCAAGTTTGGAAGCCATGGTGGAGAAATCCTATGTGTGGCAGGAGCCAAGGCTTTGAGGGATTGTCGGTGTGCCGAATCCTGGCTTTGCCAACTGCATGGGGTTACAATAACTCATGATTTTCTGCTACATCTGAATGGAGCTAGTCACTTAGCTAAACGGGGAACACGATCTGCAATATGTAGGGATGCTTTTGCACCGCTTTTCTGTCCCTTCCGATGTTTTGTTCATTCATATATTGTTGAGACTCTTTGAAAGCTTATTTCCAGATTTCTTTTCCTAGGGGCAGCCTGGCTTGAAAAACGATTAGCGGGTCGCCATATTTGCGATGCTTCCGTTGCAATCTTATGGCTGTTCTTTTAGGCGCGAGCTCTATCAGGCAGCGTGCAAAGGGTTGCCCCCTCTGTCTTGTCCTCACAACGCCCCTGTGATGTAGGTCAGGCTGTGAGAGAGTCACTGGCCCGGGATCACCCGGCGAGTCTCGCGGTTGAGTGGGGATTGGAATCTATCTGTGATGACATTTTCCATTGATGACATTTCTATCCTGCCTTTCCTCCGACGTTTGTGGGGTGGTGGATGAGAACAGTGGGTGACCCTGTTGGAACCAGCCGGTCTCTGTGCCATTGTGCGTTCAACCCCCCCTCCCCTGCTCTGGTCTACCGCATGTACTCTAGAACCAGCATGGTGTAGTGGTTAAGAGCGGTGGTTTGGAGCGTTGGGTCTCTGATCTGGAGAACCGGGTTTGATTCCCCACTCCTCCACCTGAGCGGCGGAGGCTAATCTGGTGAACTGGATGTTTCCCCACTCCTACACACGAAGGCAGCTGTGTGACCTTAAGCAAGTTACAGTTCTATTAAGAGCTCTCTCAGCCCCACCTATCTCACAGGGTGTCTGTTGTGGGGAGGGGAAGGGAAGGTGATTGTAAGCCAGTTTGAGTCTCCCATAAGTAGTAGAGAAAGTTGGAATATAAAAACCAACTCTTCTTCTTTTTTTGGGGGGGGGGGATTCTGTCAATTTCCCTTCAGGGGCTCCTCCAGCTTGTGCCCTGAAATTCCAGTAGGATTCCTTGCAGAAGTCAAGGAGGGAAGTCCTGTCAAATCCATTTCTCTCTGCTTGTGGAGTTAATAAAGTTCCCACACGGGCAAGATAAAAGGGGCGTCAGAAGATTAGGGTGGCCAGGTATGATGATCTACTGCTACAAGGTACCAATTCCCAGCTTTCGTTGTAAAAAGCAGGTCTCCAGAACTTTTCATTCCAGCGCTATAAAGGGAAACATGCAGCCTTCACATTTCCCCTTATAACTCTGCAAGGAAACATGCTCAGAAGTGTTTTTTCAAAATGAAAGCTGGGGAACAGTACATCATAACAGTAGGTTGTTTTAACGCCATAGTGGTTGGTCAGTTACAGATTTAAAGAAAATCTATGGTGAAGGGAGGAAATGTTAGCTGTTGGGTGGGGGCTGAGACAAGGAAAGTGCAAGGGAAACAGCTGTGCGGAAGCTCTGATGCTATGGAGGCCTCTGTATTCACAGCAGTAACAAGAGCTACAAAGAGATCTGTCTTCATGTGTACGCAGTCATGGTTTATTTATGTCCAAAGCAAAACGGAGTGTTTCTTTTGTGACTCATGTGACTGCCAGGACTGATTCACACATGCAGGGGAATGAGGTGGCGCTGGGTAAATGTGGCGATAGAACTGACGGTTACTCTTTGCATGCAGGAGAGCCAGTGTGGTGTCGTGGTTAAGAACGGGGGTTTGGAGCGGCGGAGGATCATCTGGTGAACTGGGTTTGTTTCCCTACTCCTACACATGAAGCCAGTTGGGTGACCTTGGGCTAGTCACAGCTCTCTCAGCCCCACCTACCTCACAGGGTGTCTGTTGTGGGGAGGGGAAGGGAAGGAGATTTGTAAGCCGGTTTGATTCTTCCTTAAGTGGTATGAGAAAGTCGGCATATAAAAACCTCCTCCTCCTCTTTCTCCTCCTCCTCCTCCTCCTCCTCCTCCTCCTCCTCCTCCAGAGAATCACATTTTGGAACGCTCCCCTGTGTTATCAGCTCCCTCAAATATAGAAAGGTATCATGGCATAGAAAGAAGGGTGGCAACCTTTGCCAATATTAGGCCAGCTTTCTAATTTTAGGGATTTTGGTGCATTCATCGCTGGAATCCACCACCTGAAACGGTGCTGCCCACTTCGCCACTCCATTCTCCTGCATGTGTGAACGAGGCCTGTATATTTAAGGGGTGATGGCGTCGACAGGCAAGCTGCACAGGGTTGAGAGAAACGAGGTGGGGCTATATGGAACAGGGTCTTCTTGGTGGTGGTACCGAGGTTATCAAATTCCCTTCCAAGAAGTCCTGTTGCCCCAGACAGTTCGGTCCTTAGAGGCGTGGCAAAACCACTATGTTTTTTTCTCAGTGGGCGCTGGAGGAAAGGCAGGCTTTTCACTTAAATGATATTGTTTGCTTCTGGAGACCTGGTTTCGAGTCTCTTCTCAGCTACCACTTTGTGGGCCAGCCGCTATTTCTCAGCCAAACTGAGAAAGTAGGGTTGCCAGGTCCCTCTTTGCCACCGGCGGGAGATTTTTGGGGCGGAGCCTGAGGAGCGCGGGGTATGGGGAGGGGAGGGACTCCAATGCCATAGAGTCCCATTGCCAAAGCGGCCATTTTTTCCAGGTGAACCGATCTCTATCGGCTGGAGATGAGTTGTATTAGCAGGAGATCTCCTGCTACTACCTGGCAGTTGGCAACCCTACCTCGCAGGTTGGTTTAGAGGATACAGTTGCAAAGCAAATCAAGTATACAACCCTGAAGTCCACAGAGGAATTTAGGATAAAAATTTAATAAGGATCTCTCCTTCCTCCTTTTCAGTTTCTGGCTGTTCAGCAGAAACTGTGCATTTCTGTTGATTTTTGAGTTTGTTTTCTGTTTTTATCCTAATTTGCTTAGTGGGACTTTCTATACCCCGAAGTGGGGGTAAGCCTATTATAAATGAATCAGTGTTGTCGTCAAGTGACTTGGGATCGATTTTGCAATGGTTTTGAGATTGTAAAAAAAGAAATGCCAAATAGAAAATATTGTTTATTACAGTATCTAATATTATTTTTTAAAAACCATGTAAGCACAGGAGTAAACCCCCAAAGACACCCCCTCCACACACACACTAAGACGAGAACGTTTTGTCATATTGCTCAAAAACATCCCTTCAAAAGAGTAGGGTTGCCAACCTCCAGGTGGTAGCTGGAGATCTCCTAGGACTACAATTGATCACCAGGTGACAGAGGTCAGTTCCCTTGGAGAAAATGGCTGCATTGGAAGATAGTTTCTGTGGCATTATACCCAATTGAAATCCCTCCCCTCCCCAAAACCATGCCCTCCTCAGGCTCCGTCCCAAAAATCTCCAGGTATTTCCCAGCCTGGAGCGTAGGGTTGCCAACTGCCAGGTACTAGCTGGAGATATCCTGCTATTACAACTGATCTCCAGCCGACAGAGATCAGTTCCCCTGGAGAAAATGGCCGCTTGGACAATTGGACTCTATGGCATTGAAGTGTGTATGTGTGCGTTGAAGTCCCTCCCCTCCCCAAACCCCACCCTCCTCAGGCTCTGCACCCCCAAAACTTCCCGCCGGTTGCAAAGAGGGACCTGGGAGCCCTACTGGAGCTGCAACCCTACAAAGAGTTGAACTGCCAAATTTGCTATTTCCTCCAGGGAGACACATCTCTGTTGTCTGGAGATGGGTTATAATTCTGGGAGACCTCCAGACCCCACCGGGAGCCTGCCAAACCTAGCTGCAAGCAGAGTTTCTTCACGGAGTCTTCTTCACCAGCAGCCACCCCGCAGTTTCCCTTTACACTGGAGGAGAGGAGGTTTTCCTTTCGTCCGTCTGAAAGGACCAAGCCGCAGGGCTCCACCAGTTTGGAAAGAGCGGGTCATCATTAGGGTGGCCAGGTCTCTCTTGGCCACCGGTGGGAGGTTTTTTTGGGGCGGAGCCTGAGGAGGGTGGGGTTTGGGGAGGGGAGGGACTTCAGTGCCGTAGAGTCCAATTGCCAAAGCGGCCAGTTTCTCCAGGGGAACTGATCTCTATCGGCTGGAGATCACTTGTAAGAGCAGGAGATCTCCAGCTGGTACCTGGAGGCTGGCTACCCTAGTCATCATCATGTAGAATCTCCTCAACAAAGTAGGGGTCATGTTGAGTTCCACTCAGGGGAAAATTGGTGTGTGGGAGCAGCCCCAGTAAATCCCAAAATGGATTTTCCAGTGTGGATAAGAGAATCAAGTTGCAAATGATTGTTCTAGTGCACACACATTAACACATGAAGCTACCTTCTACTGAATCAGACCCTTGGTCCATCAAAGTCAGTATTGTCTACTCTGACCGGCAGTGGCTCTCCAGGGTCTCAGGCAGGGGTCTTTCCCATCACCTACCTGCCTAGTCCCTTTAACTGGAGATGCCGGGGATTGAACCTGGGACCTATTACATTCCAAGCAGATGCTCTACCACTGAGCCACGGCCCTTCCCCAAGCCCACGATCCAAGCATGCGTAGATGCTGCCTAAGTTGTATCTGTTTCAACCATTCTCTTCCATAGCATTCTCACTTTCCAAAAATTAACATCCTTATATATTGACTCACCCTTTTTGGGTGTGTGTGTGTGGGGGGGGAGGATTGCTTTAAATGGGAAGCCCTGTTGCTAATTAATCTTTTCCTGTGAGGTGACCTCCTTTAACAACCCACGCTTTCTTAAATGGAGATGCTAATTTTTTAAAATGTTCTCTGTTTTATCCCCCAGTCCTTTCTTGGACTAGCCACTGCTCACGGCTAGAGCCAAGTTCTCCCCCCCCCCCTTTTAGCAACACCCTCGCTAGCAGTGTTGGGGAAAAACACAGCCCTGAGCCAATTCTCACGTCCCTCAAACCAGAACTGTCAATTAATCTTCGAAAGAGCCAACCAAGAGTTCTTACGAGGCCGTTTGATTAAGCATGCATGAAGCTGGCAGGCCCAAACAGAGGCCAAGATCACACATGAACACATGAAGCTGCCTTCTACCGAATCAGACCCTTGGTCCATCCAAGTCAGTATTGTCTACTCAGACTGGCAGCGGCTCTCCAGGGTCTCAGGCAGAGGTCTTTCACATCACCTTACCTGCCTAGTCCCTTTAACTGGAGATGCCGGGGACTGAACCTGGGATCTTCTGCATGCCAAGCAGATGCTCGACCACTGAGCCACGGCTCCTCCAGAGACACACGTGCATGCAGCCAAGGATGAGTAGAGCCTGCATCTTTTTGAGTAGCGCCCCCCCCCTCCATGTCACGTTGCTTAGAGAGAGCCGCACTTATAAATGTAGGCGAGCGCCATCAAGTTACAATTGACCTATGCCCACCCAAGCAAAGGCCTTTCAAGGCAAGTGAAAAGCAGGGGTGCTTTGCTATTGCTTTCCTCTGCAGAGTTTTCCTTGGTGGTCTCCCATCCAAGTGCCGACCCTACTTAGCTTTCACGATCTGACAAGATTGGGTTACACCACGCGACCCTCCCTCCTGACTCTGTCTAAGCTAGCTTTGTATGTTTGCATGATTTATGCCTAGGGTTGCCATGTCCCTCTTCGCCACCAATGGGAGGCTTTTGGGGCGAAGCCTGAGGAGGGCGGGGTTTGGGGAGGGGCTTCAATGCCATAGAGTCCAATTGCCAAAGCGCCCTTTTTCTCCAGGGGAACTGATCTTTATCAGCTGGAGATCAGTTGTAATAGCAGGAGATCTCCAGCTAGTACCTGGAGGTTGGCAACCATATCCCACTGGGGTCTCTCCCCCCCTCAACTCTGCTCTCCGCAGGCTCCACCCCTAAATCTCCAGGAATTTCCTAACCCAGAGCTGGCAACTTTAAGCCTAGTTTTACTGCATCCCTCAGGAATAGGGTTGCCAGCTCTGGGTTGGGAAATACCTGGAGATTTTTGGGGCGGTGCCTGAGGAGGGCGATGTTTGGCGAGGGGAGGGACTTCAATGCCATAGAGTCCAATTGCAAAAGCGGACGTTTTCTCCAGGTGAACTGATCTCTATCGGCTGGAGATCAGTGGAAATTGCAGGAGATCCCCAGCTATTACCAGGAGGTTGGCGATGCTATTTGATGGATTGAATGGGCTTCCCCCCCCTCCCCCATGCGTGCCAAGAGCCCTGAGCTCCCTGAATCCTCTAGGGCAGGGGTGGGGAAACTTTTTTTCTGCCAAGGGCCATTTGGATATTTATAACATCATTCGCGGGCCATACAAAATTATCAACTTAAAAATTAGCCGACCAATACGTTTCTCTGTGGCCCGGGTGGGAAAGGGTTAACACAGTTTCATGGGTGGTCCTAGCAGCTCCATAGCTAAGGCCTCTTCTGCAAGGGGAAAAAGGTTCCTTTTCTCGGCAAAACAAACTCACATCTGCCTTGAATAGAGGCTATTCCTGTCCGCGGGAGGGTGTGGATCACCAGTCTTAGATCCTTCTGAGCTAGAGATCTGCCAGGACCCACGAAGGGCCAGACCAAATGATTTCGCGGGCCTTAAACGGCCCCCGGGCCTGACGTTCCCCACCCCTGCTCTAGGGGAAGAGAATCAAGTCACTAGCTAAAAACTGAAAAAGACCAGAGCAGGGGATGACAAGCAAGTGAATTAGAGCTCCTTGCTGCCAAGAAAAAGTGGAGAGGCCTGTCCTGTTCCATTCCTGTGTTTTCCCCGGCCAAGTCTATCGAGCGACAGTCTTTCCCAGCTAATGACTTGAGGCTGCTTGTGCCTTTCCCATCTCGCCGTTGTCAGCTTGCGTTATTTTCACCTGGATATTGAGAGAGGACCGAAGGAGCCATTCTCCCCTCCGTGCTGGATCGGTGTATTTAAATAATAGCTGAAGTCAGTTCCAAGCTCCAGAGCAATCCCGCACTGCAATGTGATCTGCCGGCCTCCTTTGGGATGGGGGCCATCTCGTTCCTCTGGGCACGATGGACATTAACTGGGAGTCAGATCTTGGAAAGGTTTGGGCCCGTCACCTGGTGGGCAGAGATGGACATGGCAGAGATGGACATTCATGAGCCAGCGTGGTGTAGTGGTTAAGAGCGGTGGACTCTAATTTGGCGAACCAGGTTTGTTTCCCCGCTCCTCCACATGAAGCCAGCTGGGTGTTCTTGGGCCAGTCACAGTTCTCTCTGAACTCTCTCAGCCTCACCTACTTCACAAGGTGTCTGTTGTGGGGAAAGGAAGGGAAGGAGATTGTAAGCTGCTTTGAGACCTCTTAAAGGTAGAGAAAGGCAGGGTATAAATACCTTCTCCTCCTCCTCCTCATTCTGCTGCTGCTACTGCCACTAGGGTTGCCAACCTCCAGGTACTATCTGGAGGATCTCCTGCTATCACAACTGAAAGATCTCCACAAGTACTGTTAGGGTTGCCAGGTCCCTCTTCACCACCGGCAGGAGATTTTTGGGGTGGGGCCTGGAGAGGGCGTGGTTTGGGGAGGGGAGGGACTTCAATGCCATAGAGTCCAATTGCCAAAGCGGCCATTTGCTCCAGGGGAACTGATCTGTATCATCTGGAGATCAGTTGTAATAGCAGGAGATCTCCAGCTAGTACCTGGAGGTTGGCAACCCTAAGTACAGCAGATCCCAATGAGATTCTCTTTCTCTCCAGCACTGATCACGTTTCCTCCTCAATTGTCACTCATCCCCCACTCAATTGTCACTCGTCTCCTATGGCTACGCTGAAAAGAGCAGAATGTCCCTTTGCTTACACCCCTTTGACTTCGAGTTACCAGATCTCTCCCCGCACCCCGCAATAGAGCAATGACTGGCATTGCTGTGTGTAGGGTTGCCAGCCTCCAGGTGGGGCCTGGAGATCTCCCACTTTTACAACTGATCTGCAGGCAGCAGAGATCAGTTCCCCTGGAGAAAATGGCTGCTTTGGACGATGGACTCTATGGAGTTATACCCCGTATGGCGTTATACCCCATTGAAGCCCCTCCCCTTCTCCACCCCCCAAATCTCCTGGTTTTCTCCTGCCCGGAGCTGGCAACCCTAACTGTGTGTAAGAGAGCGGGGGTGGGGAACAGTTGCAGTCAAGAAGCTGAACTGCAGCAAAAACCCAGTGCGGAAAAGAAGCCCCCCATGAGACTGTTGGGCCTGTCTTAGGCTTGGAGTGGAGAATCTCTTGAGCCCAAAGGACTACGGCCTGGCTTTAGAAAGGTGTGCCGAGATGGTTGGGCTCTGAAAATGAAACTCCTGGGGATATGTAGAATCATAGAGTTGGAAGGGACCACCAGGGCCATCTAGTCCAACCCCCTGCACAATGCAGGAAACTAACAACGACCTCCCCCCACATCCCCAGTGACCCCAACCCTCCCCACAGCCATGCAGGATTCTACAATCAAAGCACTCCCGACAGATGGCCATCTAGCCTCTGCTTAAAGACCTCCAAAGACGGGGACTCCACCACCCTCCGAGGAAGCACATTCCACCGTCGAACAGCCCTCACCGTCAGAAAGTTCTTCCTAACGTTTAGGTGGAATCGCTTTTCTATTAGTTTAAATCCATTACTCTGTGTCCTAGTCTCTGGAGCAACAGAGAACAAGCCAGTTCCCTCATCAACATGACATCCCTTCAAATATTTAAACATGGCTATCATGTCTCCCCTCAACCTTCTCTTCTCCAAACTAAACAAACCCAACCCCCTAAGTCTCTCCTCATAGGGCATGGATTCCAGACCTTTGACCATTCTGGTCGCCCTCCTCTGGACACGCTCCAGCTTGTAGACATCCTTCTTAAATTGTGGAGCCCAAAACTGGACACAGTATTCCAAGTGAGGTCTGACCAATGCAGAATACAGTGGTAGTATTACTTCCCTTGATCTAGACACAATACTCTTATTGATGCAGCCCAGAATTGCATTGGCCTTCTTAGCTGCCACATCACACTGTTGACTCATGTTCAGTCTGTGGTCCACTAAGACTCCCAGATCTCTTTCACATGTACTGCTGTCAAGCCAACTCTCTCCCATCCTGTACCTGTGCCTTATGTTGTTTCTGCCTAGGTGAAGTACTTTACACTTCTCCCTATTGAAATCCATTTTAATGCTTATGGCCCAGCTCTCCAGTCTATCGCGGTCATTCTGAACTCTGACCCTACCCTCCGGGGTATTAACTACCCCTCCTAACTTGGTGTCATCTGCAAATTTGATTAGCATGCTCTCTATTCCATCATCCAAGTCGTTTATAAAAATATTAAATAGTACTGGTCCCAAGACAGACCCCTGTGGTACCCCACTGGTCACTCCGCTCCAGGATGAAGTTGTGCCATTAATGAGCACCCTTTGGGTTCGGTTGGTCAACCAGTTACCAATCCACCTAACAGTAGCACTGTCCAGCCCACATTTTACTAGCTTTGTTTCAAGAAGATCATGGGGGACTTTATCAAAGGCTTTACTGAAATCGAGGTACGCTACATCTACAGCATTCCCTTCATCTACCATACTTGTCACTCTTTCAAAAAAAGATATGAGATTAGTTTGGCATGACCTGTTTTTGAGAAACCCATGTTGACTGTCAGTGAGCACGGCATTTCTTCCTAAGTGCTTACAGACCGTCTGTTTAATTATCTGCTCTAGTATTTTACCTGGTATTGATGTCAGGCTGACTGGGCGATAATTGTTTAAATACTCTCAGCCCAAGTGTAGGATGCCAGCGGCCCAAATCAAGGGCATTGCCTTGCTTGAGAGCTTCAAAAGAGCCAGATTTGGAAAAGTTTTTTTCCCCTCCTCGCAAGAGGGGTGGGATGACGAAGGCAAGCCGGGTGACGCTGGAGAGAGCCCGCACATCGGAGAGCCGCTAATGGGCTCTGGTAATCGCCGCATAACACGCCGGAACATGAACGCCCTCGTGGGGGTCTTTCCAATAACCTTGTCAGCGGCCTTGTGCATGGCATGTGCGGGCGCCTGGACCGTCTTAACGCATTGGCTCTTTGCTGCAATCGGCAGCGATCAACTTAGGGAAATTATCCCATCGATCGGGCCTGTGGAAAGCGCCGGGGAAATGGTTACTGCCTTTTAATTGGCCTCATCTTTGCGGGCTGCACAATGACACGCCTGCTCCTTTCCTGTGTCATTTCCACTCACCCCTCTCGGCAGGCATTTCAGTCCCGCTTTTAGGGTGACCGATGTCACCACACCTAAAAATGGATGTTGCAGAGCCTGAGAAGGTGCAGAAAAGAGCAACCAAAATGATCAGAGCAAGTGCCCTATGAGGAGCGGTTAAAACCCTTAGGGCTGTTTAGCTTGGAAAGACGGCGGTTAAGGGGAGACGTGATAGAGGTCTATGAAATGATGCATGGTTTGGAGAGAGTGGACAGGGAGAAGCTTCTCTCCCTCTCTCATAATACTAGAATGTGGGGTCATCGGCTGAAGCTGGAGGGGGAGAGATTAAAAACAGATAACAGGAAGTATTTCTTCACATAGCGCAGGGATGGGGAACCTCAGGCCCGGGGGCCGTATGTGGCCCCCGAGGACATTTTCTGTGGCCCTCGGGAGCTCCGGGGCTGGGTGTGTGTGTGTGTGTGGGAGGCGTGGAGGCTGGGGCCTGGTCGTGTGGGGCCGGCGGGTGTGTGTGTGTGGGGGAAGGCTTTTCTTTCTTCCTCTTTTTCTGTCACTCTCCTTTCTCTCCCTCTCTCCCTCTTTTTCTGTGTCTTTGTCTGTCTCCCTCCGTCCTTTTCTTTCTTTCTCCCCTCCCTCCATTTCTTTCTTCCTTTCTCTCTCTTTTCCCCTCCCTCCCTTTTCCTCTTTCTCTGTTTTCTTTCCTTCCTCCCTTCCTTCCCTGTGGATCGGCTGCGGGCTGCGCCCCCCTGGCGCCTCGTTTGCTTGGGCCCACCGCTGGCTGCCTCCCGCCTGGGGGGGAGGACGGGGGGAGCAGGGGTGCCCTCCAGGCCCTCTCTGCGTGGCCTCCCCTGGGGTTGCCAACCTCCAGGTGGTGGCTGGAGACCTGGCAACCCTAGCCTCCCCCCGCCGGGAGATCTACACCTGGTTATGGCCCCCGAATGATGGTATAAATATGCAAATGGCCCTTGGCAGGAAAAAGGTTCCCCATCCCTGACATAGCGCGTAGTTAAATTGTGGAACTCCCTGCCCCAAAATGTGGTGATGGCTGCCAACTTGGAAGACTTTAAAAGGGGAGTGGACATGTTCATGGAGGAGAGGGCTGTCCATGGCGACTAGTCAAAATGGATACTAGTCATGATGCACACCTATTCTCTCCAGGATCAGAGGAGCATCCCTATTATACTAAGTCCTGTGGAACACAGGCAGGTTAATGCTGCTGCAGTATCAGACCGGCAGCGTCTCTCCAGGGTCTCAGGCAGGGATCTTTCACATCACCTCCTTGCCTAGTCCCTTTAACTGGAGATGCCGGGGATTGAACCTGGGACTTTCTGCAGGGCAAGCAGAGGCTCTACCACTGAGCCACAGCCCCTCCCCTGAATCAACTTGTGAGGATAAAATAAAGGCAGGCGGGGAAGGCTGTTGTAAGCCGCTTTGCATCCCCACAGGGGAGAAAAGGGGAATATAAATAAATCGACTAAGGCCCCCGGATCAGACACTATTCTAGGGGTTGAATTGGAGAAGTCCTGCAGACCGGGCAAGGTTCTCCCCGGCCTGCTGTTTTAATTTGTTTAGCCCAGTCCAGCAATGCTGCTTTCTTTTCTTTTCTTCTTTGCTGTCAAGTCACAGCTGACTGGGGTTTTTCAAGGCAAGAGACGTTCACAGGTGGCTTGCCACCGCCCGCCTCTGCGTCACACCCCTGGTATTCCTTGGAGGTCTCCCATCCAAATACTTGCCAGGGTCGGGGCGGAGAGTGTGTGACCCGCCCAAGGTCACCCAGACCGTTTCCACAGCAGAGTGGGGAATCGAACCAGGGTTTCCCAGATCCTAGCCTGGCACCTTAACCGCTATACCACGCTGCCTCTCGATGCCGCTTTAGGGGAACAAAACTGGTCGGGTGGATTCCCGTTCTGTCGACAAATGCCCTCTGCAGGTACCGCAGGACGCCCCCTCCCCTCTTCTCTATTAATAGCTCTCGGGATAAAAATCGATCAGCGCAGAGGCGGGGGTACTCCAAGGGGCTTGGTGGGCAGAGGGAAATCCCCGGCTCCTTTCTTTCCCCAATACACCTGGCATGGGTTTACTGTGTGCTAATTTAAAATTAAAAAATCTTGCGCCCAGCGGAAGCTGTGAATTCTGCACCAGTTGGGCAGGGCTTGTGTCACGTCTTCTGTGTGTTTTTTTTTTTTTAAACTATTTTGCATCATTTTGTTCTGGTTTTGTTAATAAGATGAAAAAGGGGACAGGTCCTGCTAGAGCTGCCGGCCTCCAGGTGGGGGCTGGAGTAGGGTTGCCAGGTCCCTCTTCGCCACCGGTGGGAGGTTTTTGGGGCAGAGCCTGAGGGGGGCGTGCTTTGAGGAGGGGAGGGAGTTCAATACCATAGAGTCCAATTGCCAAAGCGGCCATTTTCTCCAGGTGAACTGATCTCTATTGGCTGGAGATCAGTAGTATTAGCAGGAGATCTCCAGCTACTACCTGGAGGTTGGCAGCCTTAGGCTGGAGATCTTCTGGAATTACATTCTGTCTCCAGGTGACAGAGAACAGGTCCCCTGGAGAAAATGGCTTGTTCGGAGGGTGGACTGTAGGGTATTGAGGTCCCTCCCCAGGAACCACCCCTAAATCTCCAGGTCTTTCCCGAGTGGGAGTTGGCAAGTCTAGGTCCAGCATCAGGAGCCAGCAGAGTTGAGCCCCTGCTGAGACCCACATCGTATCCAATTCTCCCACTCCGATCAGGAACTGATAGGGTTGTCCACTCCGGCTTGGGAAATTCCTGGAGATTTGGGAGTGGAACCTGGGAAGGGCAGGGTTTGGGGTAGGGTTGCCAACCTCCAGGTAGTAGCTGGAGATCTCCTGCTATTAACACTAATCTCCAGCTGATAGAGATCAGTTCCCCTGAAGAAAATGGCCACTTTGGCAGTTGGACTCTATAGCATTGAAGCCCCTCCCCTCCTCAAACCCCACCCTTCTCAGGCTCTGCCCCAAAAACCTCTCGCTGGTGACGAAGGGGGACCTGGCAACCCTACGTGTGTGTCAATATGGTTCTGGTCAAACAGACACCCTTCAACACTCTCTACTCAGCTGTGACCTGCTCAATGTGGCAAGAGGCGGATGGATAGAACCTTTTATCCATAGGGTTGCCAACCTCCAGGTGGTGGCTGTAGATCTCCCGCTTTTACAACTGATCTCCAGCCGATAGAGATCAGTTCACCTGGAGAAAATGGCTGCTTTGGCCATTGGACTCTATGGCATTGAAGCCCCTCCCCAAACACTGCCCCCCTCAGGCTCCACCCCGAAACCTCTTGCTGGTAGCGAAGAGGGACCTGGCAACCCTAACCAAGCATGGGTTTCCTGTGAAACTGGGGCAAACGCCTCTTTAATTCCCGCAATCATGGCTGCTTTCAACCTTGGAGCCGCTCAGCCGCTGAGCGCTGTCTTGTTGTGTGTCAATATTTGGAAGTTGTCTCAGGTGTCTTAATCCAGTGCGCGTCTCTTGCGCATATTCAAGAGGGCTTCTGAGGAATTCCTCCCCCGCCTTCCAGGGAGGTGGCAGAGAGGAAGGCAGGCATTTGAAGCCAGAAAGCCAGTGGGCAGAGAGACAATGTTCTCCAAAATTGCAAGGATGGAAACATGTATAGTTGCTTCTGCGTTCGGAAGACACCCCATTATAGGGCTGCCAACCTCCATGTGCTAGCTGGAGAGTTTCCATCTAGACATTAGGAAGAATTTTCTAACAGAGCGGTTCCTCAGTGGAACAGGCTTCCTCGGGAGGTGGTAAGTGCTCCTTCCCTGGAGGTTTTTAAGCAGAGGCTAGATGGCCATCTGTCAGCAATGCTGATTCTGCGACCTTAAGCAGATGATGAGAGGGAGGCCATCTTCTGGGCATGGAGTAGGGGTCACTGTGTGTGTGTGTGAGGGAGGTAGTTCTGAATTTCCTGCATTGTGCAGGGGGTTGGACTAGATGACCCTGGTGCTCCCTTCCAACTCTATGAGTCTATGATTCTATCTCCTGCTATTACAACGGATCTCCAGCCGATAGAGATCAGTTCCCCTGGAGGAAATGGCTGCTTTGGCCATTGGACTCTATGGCTGAAGTCCCTCCCCTCCCCAAATCCTGCCCTCCTCAGGCTCCGCCCCAAAAACCTCCCACCGGTGGCAAAGAGGAACCTGGCAACCCTACCTCATTACCTGTCCCCTTCCCCCAAAAAAAACTGCTGGCAAGTTGCGTTCATCTGCAGCCATCTCCTTAAAAAAATGCCATTTTTAAACCTGAAAATTGATCCGGTTGTGTTTGTTATACAACAGCTGCAACTTGGGATGCATTAAATTAATGTGTGTTGGGGGGGAGCAATGTTTTCTCTGCTCGCTTGCAGCGCAGTTGAGCGCATCCGCCTCTCAGAGGCCAAACTTCCACAGAGCGAAGGGAGGGAGGGGGCTGGAATCTGGGGGAGCGCATTCATGCGCATGGACCCCCGTTTGAAAAGGCCCTTTGCGACCATGCAGAAATCAGGGCTGTTTTCCAGCAGGGATTCCCGAGGCCACCCCTGAGACGAGGCAACCAGGAGCGGATGCCGGTTCTCTGAGCTGCCTTCGGCCGCATCTTCCTGCACGCTGCAGTAACCAAGTTCCTTCTGCAGTGGCCTGATGCAGGCTGTTGTGATGCCGGCAGGCATGTGCTTGACGCTGGCTGTCCTTCCCAGAAGCCGATTGGCTGCCCGGCTGCTGTGGCAGCGCATGCCGGAGCGGTCCCAACCCCTGAACGAGCAGAGCCGGAGGCCGCCGGGAGTGTGAGTGTGGGAATCATAGAATAGAATCATAAAATCATAGAGTTGGAAGGGACCACCAGGGCCATCTAGTCCAACCCCCTGCACAATGCAGGAAATTCACAACTACCTCCCCCCCCCACACACACACCCAGTGACCCCTTTTTGGCCCAGAAGATGGCCAAGATGCCCTTTCTCTCGTGATCTGCCTAAGGTCATATAGCATTGCTGACAGATGGCCATCTAGCCTCTGCTTAAAAACATCCAGGGAAGGAGAGCTCACCACCTCCCGAGGAAGCCTGTTCCACTGAGGAACCGCTCTGACTGTTAGAAAATTCTTCCTAATGTCTAGATGGAAACTCTTTTGATTTCATTTCAACCTGTTGGTTCTGGTCCGACCTTTTGGGGCAACAGAAAACCACTCGGCACCCTCCTCTCTATGACAGCCCTTCAGGTACTTGAAGATGGTCATCATATCCCCTCTCAGTCTTTTCCTCTCCAGGCTAAACATCCCCAGCTCCTTCCAGCTTTCCTCATAGGACTTGGTCTCCAGAGCATTAGGGAAGGGGCAGCAGGAGGAGGAGAAGCGGCAAACACCTCCTGGAGTGGTATGGAATGGTGATCAGTGCGCGCGCATGGGAAGTGCGCCCTGGCTTTCGTGCGAGGTGGAAGGACTATCTTGAGGGATGCATTTTGGACAAGCATTGTTCACAGTGGGGTGCAGCAGGGAGGTCTGAGCCGAGGGGCGCGATCCGCTGAGAAGGTCACCCAACAAGTTTTGCATCCAGCGGCATGCGCTGTGCGTAGGCTTGCCAGATCCCTCTCTGCCACCAGTGGGAGGTTTTTGGGGCGGAGCCTGAGGAGGGCAGGGTTTGGGGAGGGGAGGGACTTCAATGCCATGGAGGCCAATGGCCAAAGTGGCCATTTTCTCCAGTGGAATGGATCTCTATCAGCTGGAGAAGAGGGACCTGGCAACCCTAAACCCTATTCAGTGAGAATATTGCTTCTGACACCAATGGGATTTCCTTTGTGCATTTTATAGCCTTCTCCCTTGGGATTCCAGGAGATGGCGCACCATTTAGGGAACACGCCGCGTGAGTTTTGGGCATGCTAAGGGAATGATGTTCTGCATTCATTTGTTTTCTGAAATCCAGTTCCCTTGTGCGCGGGTATAAGAGGCCATGCCGTTTTATCTCTTCAGCTATGGTTGTCCAGCTATGGTTGTAAGATGTCTTCTCTTCTGAGTCCAGCCAAAGGCTGGGAAATTTTTTTTTTAATTGAGAAATTGACCCATCAAAGATTGGGGAGTTAGGGAAGGCTTTAAGCATGGTTCCATTTTGTCACTCCTGTCGATAATCGCAATTCACATGTTAATCCATTCAAATATTGTTCCATTTTGTGTTTTATTGATTACGATTTTGGTTCCCATCAATACAAGAACGATTCTTTCCTTTCAGATTTCTCTTTTTAGTAAATAAAATCCAGGAGTTAGTGGTTGTAACAGCAGTGTGTATATGGATACACTCTGTCTTTGCGGCTAATAGTAACTGATTGTGTTGGTTAACTTTTATTTTATGTTTTGAATCAACTTTCTGATTTGCGCGGGGGTTTTATTTTATGCTGCTTGCAAAACTGAAGCAAGTTTCTAGCCCTTTGCGTGACTGCAAAGATAGGCTGAAAATATATTTTTAAAAATGCAATGTATGGTGGTTATATGATAATTTGTTATTTATATGTATATAATGCAGATTTAAGGACGCACACATGAGCCAGTATATTGTAGTGGTTAAAGTGGAGGGGCTGCGGCTCAGTGGTAGAGCAACTGCTTGGCATGCAGAAGGTCCCAGTTTCAACCCCCAGCATCTCCAGTTAAAGGGGCTAGGCAAAGGGATTGGTGATGTGAAGTTAAAGGGACTAGGTGATGTGGAAGACCTGAGACCCTGTGAGAGCCGTGGCTGGACTGAGTAGACAATCCTGACTTTGATGGGCCGAGGGTCTGATTCAGTATAAGGCAGCTTCATGTGTTCAAGTGTTGGACTAGGATCTGGAAAACCCAGGTTTGAATCCCCACTCTACCATGGGAGTTTGCTGGGCGGCCTTGGGCCAATCGCATACTCTCGGCGTAATCTACCTCACAGGGTTGTCGTGAGGATAAACCAGAAGAGAGGCGAATGATGTCTTTGAGTCCCCGTTGGGGAGAAAGGCAGGATATGAATGATACATAAATGTTGAAAAATGCATACGTTGGTGCCCGGAAACAGGGAATGGTGTGAAAATAAAGAATCGCAGGTTCCACATTTTAAAAAGAAGTGACAAAACAAGGGACTTGCGGCTCAGAAGGGCAGGAGCCCGGTCCCTCCTACCGATAGGGTTGCCAGGTCCCTCTTTGCCACTGGCGGGAGGTTTTTGGGGCCGAGCCTGAGGAGGGTGGGGTTTGGGGAGACGTCTTACTTTGCCGTCCATGTGTACAAGGAAGGTACACTCCTTCATATATTGAATGAATTGTGCACGGAAGGACTGAGAGCTTGAAAAAGTTTCATATGAAATGGAATTATACCGGATTTCCATTGCACAACGTCTTGTCTCCGTTGCCTAACTGTTGCATTTTATATGTATGGACTTGAAATGAATTGAGCAATTTTGCCTACGTTTACCTCCTTGTAACGCCTTTGCGTCGCCATATTCGGTCTACTTTAAACCAATCGTAAAAAAAATTTGTCTGCTCAACTGAGGTTGTGTTAGTGATAATTTATTCTCAATATATTTTTCTAAAAAGCAACTTTGCATTGTAGTTACCCTATTGTGGGTTTATTCTTGCTGGTGCCCTTATTTTGAATTCTTAAACTACCTGGAGGCTGGCAATCCTACCTACCGACCAGTCTGTTCTCCTTGCCCCCCCCCCCCAATCGCTGATACTCTCCTCCTTTCTTTTCTCCCCCCACCCGACTCCCAACAGGCACCACGTCCACTACGTCATCCCGTACGATGGAGATCAATCCGTGGTGGATTCCTCAGAGAACTACTTTGTGACTGACAATGTAACCAAGCAGGAAATTGACCTGATGCTGGGACTTTTGTTGGGTTTCTGTATAAGCTGGTTCCTGGTGTGGATGGACGGGGTGCTCCATTACGCTGTGCGGGCCTGGAGAACAAGTCGACGGTATGGTAAGTGGATTGTCGCCTGACGGGTTGTGGCCGGGGTGGATTTGGCAAGGGGAAGGCTGAAGGCCAGGCGAGTGGGGAAGGGGGGCCAGTAGGGTTCCCAGCACCGTGTTGGGCAACACCTGGAGGTTTTGGGGGCGGAGCCTGAGGAGGGCGGCGTTTTGGGGAGGGGAGGGACTTCAACGCCATAGAGTCCAATGGCCAGGTGATCTCATCTCTATCGGCTGGACATCAGTTGAATTAGCAGGAGATCTCCTGCTACTACCTGGCCGTTGAACAGATAATTTGGTAAATTTCCTTACGGAAAATATATATCAACATGCAGCCACTTTATGCAATCTCTTTTTGTATTTCAATTCTTCTTATTTCATTAAGTTACAAATTATACCACTAACGAAATAAAGTATACAGTAATCCTCTATAACAATATAGTACAACTATAACACATGGCTCTATGTTGTACTATATTGTTATAGAGATATTACTGTATACTTTTCATTAAGTTACAAATTATACCACTAATGAAATAAAGTATGCAGTAATATCTCTATCTATAACAATGTAGTACAACTATAACACATGGCTCTATGTCGTACTATATTGTTATAGAGATATTACTGTATACTTTATTTCGTTAGTGGTATAATTTGTAACATAATGAAATAAGAAGAATTGAAATACAAAAAGAGACTGCATAAAGTGGCTGCGTGTTGATATATATTTTCCGTAAGGAAATTTACCAAACTGCCTGGCAGTTGGCAACCCTACCTGGAGATCAGTTGTATCAGCAGGAGATCTCCAGCTGGTACCTGGGGGTTGGCCACCCTAGGCACAAGATCCAGCTCCCCCCCACCCCCTGGAAGCTTCCTAGCATATCCTCATAAAAATTGGTGGGTGGTAGAAGTGGAACAACTAGATTCGAGTCTTGGATCACCGGAGACCTCCGTCAGATATGGGATGAAGGGAGCTTTGATTCTTGAAAACGTATACCTCAAAAATCTGGCTGGTCTCTAAGATGCTGCTGGACTCGATCCTAATTTTTCTGCTGCAGACCAGCACAGCTACCCCCTGAAGCTATCTTCCTGAGTGGAGGGCCTTTTCTACGGCAGAAGGAGCTGTCTTCTGACGCAAGAGATTTGCAGGATCCAACGTATATACCCACAATAGTAGATACTTTCCCTCACGTGGGACTGTTGCTTATTATTTGTCTATTGTAACACAGTGTTTTGGGTAGGTTTGCCAACAACAGGTTAGGGAATTCTTGGAGATTTGGGGGTGGCGCCTGGAGAGGGCGGGGTTTGGAGAGTGATGGGACTTTAGTGGAGTATAATGCCACAGGGCCCCCCATCCACTGCAGCGTTTTCTCCAGAGTAACTGCTCTCTGCCTAGTAAATGTCGTGATGTGACGTCACCCCATGAGTCAGTAAACCTGGAGCTTGCACAGGGGACTACCTTTCCCTTTTAAACTGCTCTCTGTCGTCTGGAGATCAGCAGTAATTCTAGGAGATCACCAGGCCCCACCTGGGGACTGGCCACCCTAAATTGGGGAGAGATGCTAAAACAGGGGTGTCAAACATATGGCCCGCAGTCCCCTTAAGAGCTCTTATCTGACCCCCACTCTCGATCTGGGCTGGCGAGTAGGGTTGCCAACCTCCAGGTAGTATGTGGAGATCTTCTATTACAACTGATCTCCAGCCGATAGAGATCGGTTCCCCTGGAGAAAATGGCGGCCTTGGCCATTGGACTCTATGGCATTGAAGTCCCTCCCCTCCCCCGCCCTCCTCAGGCTCCGCCCAAAAAACTTCCTGCCAGTGGCGAATAGGGACCTGGCCACCCTACCTGGAGAGTCGTCAAATTTTCGTTCTGCATGGGAATTTTCATTCTCAACGAGGATGCAGGTTCTTTGCTGCTAAGTTGTGGTCCAAACCATGCTGAGGTCTCTCTTCTCTCTTTTGCTCTCTCTCCTCCCCCCCCCCTTCTTCTCTTTCCAGACAATTCGTGGTCTTGGATCCCAAAATTTTGTAACTTCAAGGAGTTCAGGAAACGTCACCACAGGCAGTATGATGAGCCAACCGGGAACATGGTGCACATTAAACAGAAGCTGTACCATAACGGGCATCCTAGCCCTAGACACCTCTGAAAAACCTGAGACTAATGAGGGGTGGTAGAACTTGCCTTTGCCGTCGGCTCAGAGGAACGTCCGTACGCCCGTTCCTCAACAGATGCCCGCGAAGGACTTCCTTTTACTCACCCACACTGTGTGTCCTCCCGACACACAGGAGAATGCACAATTTACCCTTGTCCCGGATGCAAGGCACACCAGACGTTGCACTGTGGTTACCATTTTATTGGTGGACTTGTGTATAGATGTAAAAACAAACTAACCAGATCAATCAAACAGAAAGAGAATTTGCATTGTATTTCCAATCCCATCGTCTTCGATAGTGTCCCGCAAATGGCAATGTATCTTTTTTTCGGTTCGTTCCTGTTTGGGAATCTGTCGTTGCTCCGGGTCGTCTTAGGTGAGTTCAGCCAGAAGAGGCAATGCTTAGCGATTCAAGGACTTTGGAACTACTTGCCGGTTGTTTCCAATTCCCCCTACCCCTGATCCTTTCCGGTGTTAGGGTGTCTCGTTCCAATGCAGATTTGGTTTTAAGTTTCATTCTGTCCGGTAGCTATAATGTCTGTCTGTCCCATTTCAATTGCTTTTGGGACCAGGTTGGTAGCTTGGTTTCCCCCTTCAGTATTCTTTTCTGTTTCTGAAACAAATGGGACGTGTAGATCTCCCCGCCTGAATTTGCTGTTTCTCAAGGACCAACCAGTACTGTTTTGCCACGTAAAATTTAGCAGTCTGCAGGTTGGATGTAAGTTAGGCAATATTGCTCGGGCATCACATTGGTGTTACTCCATTGGCTTTGGTGGAAACGCCACGAGGTTGGTTCCCATGTCTCTTTGATTATGTGAATGCTCCGGAGTCTGTGTCAACCAGTCACATCTTCCCTGTCTTGAGAATTATTATCCCTTTTATATATGTCGCCTTGCTAAAGCGTTAGTGACAAAGTCTTGACAACCAAAAGACGTTTTGTGATAACTTAACTCCTCGCCCATAGAACATATACAGGGGTCTCTGATGACTGACAGCTGATTCACCAAACCATCTCTCTCTCTTTGGCAGATGCCAAAGAGTTGATTTCTTGGGTGCGTTGACTGGTCTTAGGAATGGTTCAACCTACTATGTAACAGTGCTACATGGATCAACCCATGTTTGAGTCGTTTCTCCAAACCACGGTGAGCCATGATCTTGGCAGGCTCCAATACACATTCAAATCAGAAGGGCCCTGCTGGACCAGACCAAAGGTCTGTCTGGTCCAGCGTACTGTTTCCCACGGTGCCTAACCAAGTGCTCTTGGAAGGCCTACAAGCAGCCCATGGAGGCCAAAGCCTTCCCCAGTTGTCGCCTCTCCGCGACTGGCGTTCAGAAGTACCCTGTCTCTGAACACGGAGGGTTTCATTTAGCCATCATCTCTAAGAGCCATCAACGGACCGATCTTCCATGAATAGATCTAATTTTTAAAGCCATCTAATCTAGTGGCCATCCACCACATCCTGTGGCAGTGAGTACCATGTGTGAAATTAAGTGTCGTGCGAAGGAAGTCTTTGTGCAAGTCAAGATCATGGTTCATCGAAGGCTGGAAAACACTTAGTGTGGTGGATCTGGGCAGACAGCGAGGTGTTAGTGCCTCCAAGGGTTGGAGCATTTTCAAGACCTCGCTCCCTTCTAAAACCAACCCACAAAGATTAACTCTGCAGTGGCTTCCCCATGTTAAAAAACCTACTGTGTGAATCAACTCTGATGTTGTTGTACATGATGGGGTAATTCTGTCCGCTCCCGCCCCCCAATACTGTTGCGTGTATAGCAACTCATTACTTCATCCAAATGACTCGTTATTTTAATACAAATGATTTAAAATGCACGTTTTAAAGTCGTGAGATGTACTGGCCCTTTAAGGTCAATGGGCGGAGGAGACTCTGTGTCCTTCCCCTTAAAGGGACATAGTGCATTGCTCAAAGTAGAATTTCAAACTCCTGGCGTTGATGGGACCTCTATATCTTTAAGAGCTCAGTGCTAGGGTAGAGAGATGGGTGCAGAGTCTTCCCTCACTGCCTTTGCGGAATAAGCAACACCTGCTGAACTTCTGTTTGCCAGGTAGCTATTAAAGGCACCGCGTTCTCCTTCGAGTTGAGTGGACAAGTTCTAGCCTGTGTTTTTACATCCAATCCCCCCCTCATTTATTTAATAATTTGCATTTTGTTTCCAAAACAAAACAATTATATCCTGCCTATTTTATATAAACTCTAGATGGCTTTACAATTAAACTAAAAATAACCAAGTGGAATTGCATGCATGCATTAGGGCATAATACTAAGTGTGCTAATAAGGAACAACCTAGCCAAACAATATCGGGGTAAGTCAATGGTGCGGCACTAATTGGAATGGGGCAGTTTAGAGAGGAAGGCCTTGAGGGGCTGTGGCTCAGTTTGTAGGCTTGGCATGCAGAAGGTCCCAGGTTCAATCCCCGGCATCTCCAGTTAACAGGGACTAGGCAGGTAGGTGAGGTGAAAGACCTCCGCCTGAGACCCTGGAGAGCCATGGAGAGGGGCTTTGGCTCAGTTTGTAGAGAATCTGTTTGGCATGCAGAAGGTCCCAGGTTCAAACCCCGGCATCTCCAGTTAAAAGGGACTAGGCAGGTAGGTGATGGGAAAGACCTCCACCTGAGACCCTGGAGAGCCGCTGCCAGTCTGAGTAGACAATCCTGACTTGGATGGACCGAGGGTCTGATTCAGTATAAGGCAGCTTCATGTGTTCGTGTGATCCAACGCAGAGTGGAGCGCAAAGAGGGTGGAGCCTGGTAATGGATTGGTGGATCAAGAGGGGTGGAGCCTGGTGAAGTATTTTCGGGTCAAAGGTGCGGAGCCTGGTACGGGATCGGTGAGTCGAGAGGGCGGAGCCTGGTGAGATGTGTGTGGGTCAAGGGGGTAGAGCCTAGTGAGGTAATGACGGGGACGGGACCTGATGAGATATAGGCAGTTTAGGGGACCGTTGCCCCCCCCCCCCAGCTCAAAACATTAGGTTGAATCAAATAAAAATAAGCCTGCCTTCAAACTCAAGGAGAAAATGCCAAATGAACAGAAAAATCTTGCTCATTGATAACCGTACTTGATGCTTACCGGTACTTAACTCTGTGCTGGATTGTGGCCCAGGGGTCCCTGCAACCCTATGTTCGTTTACTTAGAAGTAAGGCCCAGTATTCTTAGTGGGACTTCCTTTTGAGTGAGCATGCGCAAGCTCAGCAATCCGGGAGGGTAACCCGATTAACTGCCACCATTCCCCCCAAATACCAGGGAAACACCACGACGTTCCAAGTCATCTCTGAAACTTGTCGAAAAACGTCCCTTTCCCCTCTTCTTTTTTCATCCCCTTTTAATTTAACGGACCGAGTTTGAATAGGAAGGCCCCAAACTCGTTCGGCGTTCTTCCCTCTCCCCCCGCCACCCCGGAAAAAAAAGGAAGAAATTTGGACAGATCCTCCTTTTGAAACTACTGTCTGTGATTACTCTATTGTTTGATTGCAATGTCTATGTGATTAAAACGGAAAAAGAAAAAAAAAACACAATCCCATGCAAGAAATCTTATTGCTGAAAGGAACCCCAACAAATGTATGGTTTGTTTGATTTTTGTTGTCGCTTCCTCTGTCAAAAGATCGGGTTCATTAACTCCTGTGTGTGTGGGGGAGACGATTTGATGACAACGAACGCCATCTCCATTTTGTCTCTGTATGTTGCACATCTTGCTTATAGATATATATAGATATATTTTCACAGCTATTTTTTCAAAACGCCTTAATTTTTTCATGTTTGTGATAGTGTGCTTTTGCCGTTCGAGGGGATTCGCAAAGCTGGATGAGATTCTCAAACCGTGAACCTGATCAGTAGGGTTGGCTGGTCTCTCTTTGTTGGCATTTTAGACTAGGAAGTAAACAGATTGTGGTGATCTAGGAGACAGCTAGTTGACAGCTGAGATCACATGTCAAAGTGATGACTAATGCCAGCTCATCATGACTCTGCAGGAAAACTGGACGCCATCACTCTTTGCCACCAGTGGGAGGTTTTTGGGGTGGAGCCTGAGGAGGGCGGGCTTTGGGGAGGGACTTCAGTGCCGTAGAGTCCAGTGGCCAAAGCGGCCATTTCCTCCGGGGGAACCGATCTCTATCGGCTTGGAGATCAGTTGTAACAGCAGGAGATCTCCAGCTAGTACCTGGCCGTTGGCAACCCTAATTATGGAGATAGATCTTAGACCTGTCCAAGGAGTGAGAAAAGTCTTTGGTCATCTGGTAATTGTTGCATGTTAACTGCATGCAAGGTAAAGGTCCCCTGTGCAAGCACCGGGTCATTCCTGACCCATGGGGCGACGTCACATCCCGACGTTTTCTAGGCAGACTTTGTTTTGCGGGGTGGTTTGCCAGTGCCTTCCCCAGTCATCTTTCCTTTACCCCCAGCGAGCTGGGTACTCATTTTACCGACCTCGGAAGGATGGAAGGCTGAGTCGACCTTGAGCCGGCTCCCTGAAACCAACTTCCGCTGGGATCGAACTCAGGTCGTGAGCAGAGCTTCGACTGCAGTACTGCAGCTTTACCACTCTGCGCCACGGGGCTCAAACTGCATGGGGTAGAAACCTTTAAAAAACCATTGCTCTGGATGAAAGTTTCATTGACTTTTATTAACAGTACCGGTTCTGCAAACACGGATGGCATAGACAAGTGGCCAGGATAGCATAACTGAAGGAAGCCTGCCATGCTGGAAGCAGCTAACATCTTGTGCCAGCATGGTGTAGTGGTGGTTTGGAGCGGTGTAGTCTGATCTGGAGAACCGGGTTAGATTCCCCACGCCTCTACAGGAGAGGTGGAGGCTAATCTGGTGAACTGGATCTCTTTCCCCACTCCTACACACGAAACCAGCTGGGTGACCTTGGGATAGTCACGGTTCTCTTAGAACTCTCTCAGCCCCACCTACCTCACAGGGTGTCTGTTGCGGGGAGGGAAGGTGATTCTAAGCCGGTTTGATTCTTCCTTAACTGGTAGAGAAAGTCGGCATATAAAAAACAACTCTTCTTCTTCTTCTAAAATCTGAATGTGCGTAGGGTCACAGGGGGTTTAGCCACACACAGATAGGTTCATTGGGGCTTCCGAAGTTCAGATTAGGGTTGCCAACCTCCAGGTACTAGCTGGAGATCTCCCGCTATTACAACTGATCTCCAGCCGATAGAGATCTGTTCATCTGGAGAAAATGGCCGCGTTGGCCATTGGACTCTACAGCATTGAAGTCCCTCCCCTCCCCAAACCCCGCCCTCCCCAGGCTCCGCCCCAAAAATCTCCCGCCAATGACGAAGCGGAACCTGGCAACCCTAGTTCAGATCCTCAATCAGAGATGAAGTTTGTTGTGGGAAGCGGAGCTTGGTGGCACATGATTTTGACGAAAGAGAGGGCCACGTCCTTTCCTTCTCAAGGACCTCTCTTGCATCTCTCACTCCTATATTTCCATGAGTGATTTGATTCCTTGCAAACGAGATGCTCGAACAATGAAGTGCCGTGCTCCCAATGCCCGTGTTCCCCTCAAATCGAGTGTCCCGTATGTTCACATTGAGGATTTGTTCACAATTTAAAATGAGCAATGTTTGAAGTGGGTTTTGCTGTAGCAAAAAGTTGGCGGCATTCTGCACGGCAGCTGGCCGGGTTGCTGCTCTTGGCACGCAGTTGTCAATTTTACTGGCTCTCTTGGAGTAGGTATGATCCAGGGTGATCATGGGCAGCTCACGCATCATTTAAAGCATCTACGTTTTTGAGTGGGGTATGATGCTTTTGTGCATGTACAGTTGACAGCGTTTATGTTGGGGGCATGCACACTTAATGGATTGAACCTCAGTTTCTTGCTAGTAGTGCAAGAATACATGAAACATTTGCAATGCTGTTGCAATGGACATTGGATAAAAAGCCAACTTTTTTTTTTTTAGCGATAGAATATAAGAACATAAGAAAAGCCATACTGGATCAGACCAAAGCCCACCAAGTCCAGCAGTCTGTTCACACAGTGGCCATCTCACATCACCAAGTAGGTGATGTGAAAGACCCCTGCCTGAGACCCTGGAGAGAGAAAAGCTTCTCCCTGTCCACACTTCGCCATACCAAGCATAATTTTATAGACCTCTATCATGTCTCCCCTTTTAGAATGATGCTCGCAATAGGCTATCTAGTTATAGTTTGAACAGAGAGATGTTCAACCATTGCTTGTTTTAAAACTGTGTAATTGTGCATACGTACCGGTGATCCTCCAGTACATGGGTCCCCAACATTTTTGAGCCTGCGGGCACCTTTGGGATTCTGACATAGCATGATGGATGCAGCAACAAAATTGCTGCTCCAGGAGGCAAAGCAAGTCGCACAATTATTGCCGCAGCTTAGCTTCGGTCACACAGTGAAGATCCTTATGCTGTGGCAGCAGCAATACTTAACAAAAAAATTGCATAGCCAATCAGAAGTCTTGCTGGGCGAAAGCAGGGTTTGGGGAGGGGGGGAGATTTCAATGCCATAGAGTCCAATTGCCAAAGCGATCATTTTCTGCAGGTGAACTGATCTCTATCGGCTGGAGATCAGTTGTAATAGGAGATCTCCAGCTACTACTTGGATGTTGGCAACCTTATGTCAGGGAGTAACGTTCTGCACAGCGTTGAGAGCCGCTCTTCAACATTTCAGGGAGAAGGTCAATTTAACAAATCAGTCAGATGTCCAATGGCCAGTTAGAAGCCCTGCTGGGCAAAAGCCCCACCCATCCCCATGTACTTTCCAAAAGCCCTAGGTGGGCATCAGGAAAGGTGTTGGCAGGCCCCATGGTCCCTGTGGGTGCCACATTAGGTGCCTGCATTAGCATGTTGGCTTGTTTCTGTATGATCTGGATCTGTGTTTTGAAAATAAAATGATTTTTAAAAGGGTTCAGAGAGAGAAAGGAGATCTGTGTGCGATAAGGCTGGGGAAGGCAGTAGGGGAACTCTTCAGAAATTCTCCTGCTTCCAAGCATCTCTTCCAATTTTAGTTTACCTGATTTTGTTTCCAAAGGAGAAATGATGCACCTGGAATAGACCATCGTCGCATTTTCTGTTTCCTAATTTCCTATAGAGCACTGCGCATGTGCGCTTGGCAGCTTTCCATTCATTTATGTCACGCCCCTCCTTATCTGTTACCAATGTGCTCATGCTCATTTCGGCGTTCCAGAAAGGCAGTCTTCTAATCGAACACACAACGGCGCATGCGTGCATCACTGAACCACTGCTCCCGGACAATCATATCAAAAGTTTGCTTTTTGGGGGGAAGGGTTTTTAGCAATGCACACATGTTCAGTATCAGTGGGGTGGTGGTGGTTCAGAAACCAACCGAAGGAGCAGAAAGCTGTGGGTACCTGCTCCAATTCTGGGCTTAATTTTAGAAATTCTTCAAATCCAGTCGGGATTCCGGAGGAACAGCATACAGGGCATTGGGATCAACAAACGGCACAGAACAGAGGAAATCCGCTCGTCCCCCACAAGGAATGAGGCACAAGGTTAATGAACAAGGCCTAGGGGCCAATCCTTCAAGGAAAGTATCTTCTAAAGGGGTCCAGGGACTGCGTATGCTTGGCTTGGGCATTCATTCAAAAACTGTAGGGATTGCTTTGCAGGACTGGAGCGTGTTGGGGGGGGAGGATTTGCTGCCACATTGGGGCACACTCTATTTTTGGAGCCGCCGGGTTTTTTTTTTTTTGACAATGTGTTTATGAAAATCTTAGCGGTTTCACCCACAAAGAGGGCTGGAGGAGGCGGGAGGAGACCCTGGGGCTGTGGTGTGCGTGTGGGAGAACATGGTTGAGAAATGCCTCTAGGCACAAACAACGGGCTGGGCATATATATTTTTGCAGCTCTCTACTAACCAACCCTTGTGCTGCTGCAAAGAAGCAATTGTGGAGGTGTTGGGGGGGGGGAGGCACAGCTAGGGTTGCCAGTCCTTCTTCGCCACCGGCGGGAGGTTTTGGGGGCGGAGCCTGAGGGTGGGGAGGGACTGCAATGCCATAGAGTCCAATGGCCAAAGGCGGCCATTTTCTCCAGGGGAACTGATCTCTATCGGCTGGAGATCAGTTGTAATAGCAGGAGATCTCCAGCCAGTACCTGGAGATTGAGCAATCAAAATATACATCACCACACTATTACACACAGTCAGGAACTTAGTATGGAGTCGGCTAGTTAATTTCAAGTCAATCACAGACACAAAGTAATCCAGAACTTGACAATTTATCACATAGGTGCAAAAGTGCAAATGTGCAGTGAAAGACTTACAACATACAATTCTATATACAATCCTATGTTCTCAATCCTATAAAGTAACAATCTCCACGATTTTCTCTTGAGTAATCTTCACAAAGGTAACTGGAGAGCAAAATTCAAAAAGTCCCGTGAGGATAAGGTTTCAATAGGGATACAACTGTTCCTTTGGGAACAGATAACAGCATCTGAGCAACCACGTATGTGAAATGATATACCCTGAGTGGGAACTTTGAAAATATATACAGTACGTGGCAGCAGCTTTATCCTGAATGGAAAAATGGAGATAAGTTGTGAACATATACAATTGAATTAAAGTGAAAAGGGGCTGAAGAAGAACTGAAACGATCGTCCCCCTCTTCATTCTTCTAGAAATACTATTGAAACCTTACCTTCACGGGACTTTTTGAATTTTGCTCTCGGTTCCTTTGTGAAGATTACTCAAGAGAAAATAGTGGAGATTGTTACCTTATAGATTGTGCGTAGAATTGCATGTTGTAAGTCTTTCACTGCACATTTGCACTTTTGCACCTATGTGATCAATTGTCAAGTTCTGGATTACTTTGTGTCTGTGACGGACTTGAAATTAACTAGCCGACTCCATACGAAGTCCCTGGAGATTGGCAACCCTAGGCACAGCCGAGGTGCGAGAAAAGCGGAAAGAGAAATTCACAGCGAAACCCAGACAGCTAGCAGGCACCGGTAACGCTGGGGGCAGCTCTCTTGTGCCAATTGTGCAATTCAAGGGATAGGAAGAACAACAGCCGGACTGAGGTCTCAGAACGGTGCGCCAGTTACTCTGGGAACTTCCCTATCAGGAGCGCGCCCGTCAAACTGTTTCGGCGAAGCTTAAGGCCATTTTTATACAGAAGGTTAACTTCAGGCTGGAGTAGGGTTGCCAGCTCTGGGATGGGAAATCCCTGGAGATTTTGTGGGCGGAGCCTGAGGAGGGCGGGGTCTGGAGAGGGGAGGGAATTCAATGCCGTAGAGTCCAATGGCCAAAGCGGCCATGTTCTCCAGGGGAACTGGTCTCTGCCAGCTTGTAATAGCGGGAGATTTCCAGTCACCACCGGGAGGTGGTGGATGACGACGCCTTTTCCTCCTGCTTCACAGCTTCTCTTTACCAGGTCTCTTAAAAAAATAATATTGGCTACCAGCTCCCCTCGGGGAGGGGCTGTGGCTCAGTGATAGAGCATCTGCTTGGCATGCAAAAGGTCCCAGGTTCAATGCCCAGCATCTCTAGTTAAAGCACTGGTTCCCAACCGGGGGTCCGTGGACCCCCAGGGGTCCGCGAGAACTAAATTAAGGTCCGCGAAACAAAGTTATAAACCCATAATAAATTAATATTTTTAATTAAAAGTTCTCTATTATAAAAATATATATTCAAATATTATTCTAAGTTTAGTGTTTAACTAACAGTTATGATTAAAGTTTATTTTCAAATTCTCTGAATTTTTATTTTGAACCTTCGGGTCCCTGCACCGAACAAAAAAGTCCTAGTGGTCCCTGGTCAAAAAAAGGTTGGGAACCACTGAGTTAAAGGGACAAGGCAAGTAGGTGATGTGAAAGACCTCTGCCTGAGACCTGGAGAGCCGCTGCTGGTCTGAGTGGATAATACTAACTTTGCTCAACCCAGGGTCTGATTCAGTAGATGGCAGCTTCATGTGTTCATTTCCTTGGCAAGTAGATGGTCCCAGGTTCAATCCCCAGCATCTCCAGTTAAAGGGACTAGGCAGGTAGGGGATGTGAAAGACCTCTGTCTGAGACCCTGGAGAGCTGCTGCTGGTCTGAGTAGGCAATACTGACTTTGCTGGACCAAGGGTCTGATTCAGTAGAAGGCAGCTTCATGAGTTCATGTGTACCAGCTGGAGGATGGAAACAATCTGGGGACATAACACCTGTAATTTGGAGCTACTGTCCTGTGGCCCTTTATATACCTGTATTTCCTGCCAGCCCGCGCACATGCAGAGCGACGGAGAAATGAGCTTATCCATCACCGGCCGTCACCGGCGATACCAGCTTGGGTGTACCTTGGCCAGGGCAGAACGCCGCAGCCCGAGGCAGACTAATTGGTTTTCTCTCTCACGTCACCCCTTGGCCCCGGCCATCCATCACAACCTTGTATTTTGCTCCCTATGACACGGGAAGATAAAAGATCCATCAACGCGCGGGGTGGAGATGGGCAATCTGTTGCCGAAGCCGGCTCCGGGAGCCGAGGCGCACAAAGCCAGGTTAGTGCCGAGCAGAGCTTGTTAGTGGTGTAAGCGTTCCCGTTGCATCCAGGGCCTCATTGGACAGATTATCAAGAAGCTTTTCGCATGGGGCGGGGGTGTGCGCTTTCATAGGTGCTAAACGATTGACTTTCAAATGCACTTTGCAACTGGATTTCACTGTGTGAAACGGTAAAATCTACCTGCAAACAATTGTTAAAGTGCACCGAAAGCGGATTATTCTGCATGTGTGAAAGCGACGGAGAAATGTGGAGAGACAGCATGGTGTAGTGGTTAAGAGCGGTGGTTTGGAGCTGTGGACTCTGATCTGGTGAGCCGGATTTGTTTCCCCACTCCGTCACATGAAGCCAGCTGGATGACCTTGGGCTAGTCACACTCTCTCTGCCCACAGGGACCCATCGTTTATTCAAGATTGGAAGTGGTGGAGGGTAAAGCAAGGGCCATTGCTTGTAGCCTTTTGTGAAGCTCGTGTGTGTGTGTGTTTAGTGCCTCCAAGTCGCTTCCGACTCATGGCGACCCTATGAATCAATGCCCTCCAAAATGTCCTATCTTTTGACAGCCTTGCTCAGATCTTGCAAATTGAGGGCTGTGGCTTCCTTGATTGAGTCCGTCCATCCCTTGTTGGGTCTTCCTCTTTTCCTGCTGCCCTCAACTTTTCCTAGCATGATTGTCTTTTCTAATGACTCTTGTCTTCTCATAATGTGACTAAAATACGATAGCCTCAGTTTAGTCATTTTAGCTTCTAGGGTCAGTTCAGGCCGCCTGATTTGATCTATAACCCACTGATTTGTTTCTTTGGCTGTCCACGGTATCTGTAACTCTCCTCCAACACCACATTTCAAAGGAATCCACTTTCTTCCTATCAGCTTTCTTCAATGTCCAGCTTTCACACCCATACATAGTAATAGGGAATACGATGGCATGAATTAACTGGATCTTGGTGGCCAGTGACACATCCTTACACTTCAGAATCTTTTCTAGCTCTTTCTTAAATGTGAAGCTCTTATTGATATATATATATATATATATATTTTAAATCCCAGAACGAATTTGGAATGGGGCGAGGTTGTATTCTCCCCGCCATTGGTTGACTCTTTGCTGTTTTTTTTTTAAAAAAACATGCGGCTTATTAGCATCCCTTTGCTAATTGTCCTTAATTGCTTTGTTTATTCTCAATCCTCGTTTTGGATAGATTAATTTTTGCTAACTGCCTCGAGGCTATACTACAGAAGAAAGGCAGGAGAGGAACTGGAGGGAAATGAACAGATAAACCCTTTCCCACCTTTTTCCAGAGCTCGGATCTGTGGCCACAGGGCCTAAATGTAGGGAAGGGGCCAGCGCGACAGATGCTCAAGGGATGTATAACCAAACGTTTCTCCCCTCGAACAAAGGTAATCCCCTGCCCTGTGCCACCGCCACCCCCCGCTTCCTACCAGGATGCATTTCCTCAAAGCCGCAAACCCTGTCACTTTGTATAGGAGCCAGGGATTTGAGGCAAGGCGCATGAAGGGCAGGTTGCCAAGCCCAGCCAAAATGTTTGCATGGAGGGAGGGGGAGTCGTTTGCAAGGTGCGCGCGGCTTCTCTCGTGGGTACCGACGTTTGGCCGGTTGCTCGGCTCTAAAACCAAGAGGAGGTTTCCGACTTCGCTCTTTCGGCGCTCCGTCTCTCTTGAGAAGAGGGGAAAATGAGCACTGTGTGATTTGGGAGGGGGCCTGTAGAGATTCTGCACAGCTGTGGCAGGAGCAAAGAACATCCCGCTGTGGTTCTGTATCTGGACAGTACAAACTGCCCAGCCTACCTCCATATGAAAAAAATATATTGTGTGTGTGTTGTGGGCTAATTGCCTGACAGGCTAGCTTTCTAGAGGCAGGTTTTTTTGGGGTATAACGGACCACTGAGTCAAAATCCACGGCTGCCCCTTAATCCCATGTGGCACAGGCTGTGAAAGGTATGCTCACCCTAGATATCTAAGAAAATATTAGAGCAGGGGGCCATGACTCAGTGGTAGAGCATTTGCCTACAGAAGGGTCCAGGCTCAAGTCCTCGACATCTCCAGTTAAAGAGTCTTACGTACTAGTTAGAGGGGAAGACCCTGAGGGAAATAAAAGCAGCTATCACTAGGATTGCCAGCCTCCCGGTCGAACCTGGAGTTCTCCAGAAATAACAACTCCGGACTTCAGAGGATACTTCCCCTGCAGAAAATGGCAGCTTCGGGTGGAAACTCTATGGTATACCACAGATTCAAAGTGAAACCTCTCCCCAAATTCCGCCCTTCACAGGCAGCGCTCCCAAATCTCCAGGAATTTCCCAGGCGAGAGTTGACAGCCCTAGCTACCAGTCTGAGTAAATAATACTGAAAGCAGCAGTCGGGGGCGGCATGAGGCCATTTCCCACATTCCAGACGTGAGAGATGCACAGCCCTGGACCGACCTGTTCCTAGTTGGGGTATAAAACAGACACTGATAATTCACAGTGGGTAGTCGTGTTAGTCTGTCTGCAGTAGTAGAAAAGGGCAAGAGTCCAGTAGCACCTTAAAGACTAACAAAAATATTTTCTGGTAGGGTATGAGCTTTCGTGAGCCACAGCTCAAGTGAGCTGTGGCTCACGAAAGCTCATCCCCTACCAGAAAATATTTTTGTTAGTCTTTAAGGTGCTACTGGACTCTTGCCCTTTTCTACTACTGAGAGACTGATGAAAGAGAACAATGGCAGGGCAGAGGTAAATAAATATAAAATGAAAACACCTTGCCCCAGGATGTGGTAGTGGCTGCCAACTTGGAAGGCTTTAAGAGGGGAGTGGACATGTTCATGGAGGAGAGGGGTATCCATGGCTACCAGTCAAAATGAATACTAGTCGTGATGAATACCTATTCTCTACAGCATCAGAGGAGCATGCCTATTATATGAGGTGCTGTGGAGCGCAGGCAGGGCGGTGCTGCTGCAGTCGTCTTGTTTGTGACTTCCTAGAGGCACTTGGTTGGCCACTGTGTGAACAGACTGCTGGACTTGATGGGCCTTGGTCTGACCCAGCATGGCCTTTATGTTCACCTGTGTGAACATGTTCTTATGTTCTTCTGGCCACTGTGTGAACAGACTGCTGGACTTGATGGGCCTGGTTCTGATCCAGCAGGGATGTTCTTATGTAAAATACCCCTCTTTTTGAATGCACCTGTGCTATTCTCTCTGCTGCAAAGCAGTTTATAGCTGGGAAGTTCTGAAAAAAAAAAAAAACGAGACGAAAACCAGAGGTTTCAGCAAATGCCCGTTTTGGCACGGGAACTCTTAATATCGTGGCGTCCCATTTCTCCCGATACACGCACAGACACAATTATTCCAGGTGTCACCCTGAGGTATTAAAAACCGCTTCTGAATCTCACAGCCGTGGCACTCTCCCTCTCTTTCACCAGCGGAGAGCCTCTGTCAGCTCAACATGATTTCAGCCAGAGAATGGTCCCAAGGCACCACTTCCCCCAGCATCCTTTGCTGCAGGCCCGCCATGCTCCATTGGCTCTTCACACCGACTTCCCCAGCGCGAGGGGCAGGGGCTGGCTCTTGCCGGGCTCTACCCCTTCGGCTTTCAGCCACTCCATTTTCTGCTTGTGCTGCAGGACAGCGTCTGTTACCCGGGCGTCTATCATGGCCTCCGTGAGCACCCCGTCCTTTGAGGCGTAGGCTGCAGCCTGAAGAGGGAAGAGAAGGAGAGAGAAAAATCGACGGTGAAGTCCCTTGAGAGGTCCCAGGCCGTTACAAACTTTCTCGGAGTGCTTCAGCAAAGAAACCTTTTAAGATTTCGGCGCACTTTTGACCAAACCCCCTCTTTTATAGGGTTGACAACCTCCAGGTAATAGCTGGAGCTATTACAACTGATCTCCTGCCAATAGAGATCAGTTCACCTGAAGAAAATGGCCGCTTTGGCAATTGGACTCTGTGGCTTTGAAGTCCCTCCCCTTCTCAGGCTCCGCCCCAAAAACCTCCCGCCGGTGGCAAAGAGGAACCTGGCAACCCTACCCTTTTAAGCCCTCTCCACTACAGGGATTTATTAATTTATTTAAAGCATTTTTTATGCTGCCTTTCTGATCAGGGTTCCCATAAAAACATTAAAGCACTTGAACAATTACAAAAAAACTTTTAAAATGATAAAATACTTCAATAAAAAATACATAAACAACACCAGAATTGGGGGAAAGGGCCAATAACTGTTATGGCAGAATAAATTATGTGAAATAATTACCAAGCAGAATGTGGTTAAAAATAGCCTACATTTAAGCCAGGCTCGTTGTGCTGATAACACATTTTAAAAAGTTTTCCTAGGTTTTAGTACATTTACAACAATAATTAGTCCAGTTTAAGGAGATTATTTATTTAGTTAACATATGAACGCATCTTCCTTTGTTTTTACTGACCACATCTCTGCTCACAATAAAATCTATTAACAATTGCAAAAAAATAAAAGAAAAAAGACACTCCAAAATTTAAATTGCAAAAGCCAAACAAAAAGAAGCAGTCATAAAGGACAGGAAAAGAAAACAACTTTGGGACTAAAAGGTTAACCGCCTGTGCCAAGCAGGGATTTCGGGGGAGGGCTTTCCAGAATTTGGATGACCCCAGTGCAGAATTTTTGAAATTATTGTGCAAAGGATGCTTAGGATGTGCTTGTGGGACCCGGTCCCAGCATAAGGTCCGGTGCTACGATCCTCGAAAATGCCCGGACCGCACCATTCTCCGTCCGTTGCCCAAGGAAACCCTGAGGCCATCAAGAAGGGGCATCCATTGGAGCTGCAAACTCCTGGCGATGTGGAGATTGGCTTCGGGGAAGATGTAGTGCTTTTAACAAAGCATGACAAGTGCTTTCCCTTTGACAGGGATTGGGGAGGGACATGAAGGGGAGCCAGTGGGATGTAGTGGTTAAGAGCGGCGGACTCGAATCTGGAGCATTGGGTTTGATTCCCCCACTCCTCTACCTGAGCAGCGGACACATGAAGCCTGGTTGGTGATCCGGGGCTAGTCCGAGTTCTCTCTAAAATCTCTCAGCCCCACCTATTTCACAAGGTGTCTGTTGTGGGGAAGGTGTAAGCCGGTTTGATTCTCCTTAAAAGGTAGAGGAAGTCAGCATATAAAAACCAACTCTTCTCCTCGTCACCCCCTGGGACCATTAGGCTTCTGATTCCCCCCCCCCCCCGCTTTTTTATTGTGGTTCCGGCTGCGGCCTCCTGGTTCATACTTCACTGCCTCTTCCAATGACTTTCTAAAAACAGACCTGCCCGGGGGCCCAATGGCGAGAAAGCCAAGCTGAAGAAAAGCGTGGCGAACCCGGCTGGCTGCCCCTTCCAGGAACAGCTTTCAGTGCATTTCAAAAGACAAAAAAAACCACGCACTTGGCTTTATTGAGATGTTATCATTTGCCAAGACATGCAGACCAGGGCTTTAACCTGACTTCCCTGCCAGAACTGAGAGGCAGACACGCATTTGCTTATGCCTTTACAGGTTTTTACCCCACATCTCTCCACCTCAATCCATAAGGACTAGCGACGTGTTCATTTTTTAAAAAGTTTAAATCTGTGAGGCTTAGAAAGCTGAATTCTGCATGGGGCCATGGAACGATCCCAGCCTACCCATGTGAACACACTCACCCGTCCACCTCCAATTCCTTTACAGACTTCTCTTTCTTTGAGATAAGCCCCCTCAATTGATTTTCAGTTAGAAAAGAGCTAAACGTGGTGTAGCGCCAGCGTGGTGCAGTGGTTAAGAGCGGTGGCGTCTGATCTGGAGAAACGGGTTTGATTCCCTCACTCCTCCACCTGAGTGGCGGAGGCTAATCTGGTGGACTGGATTTGTTTCCCCGCTCCTACACACGAAGCCAGCCGGGTGACCTTGGGCTAGTCACACTCTCTCAGCCCCACCTGCCTCACAGGGTGTCTTTGCGGGGAGGGGAAGGGAAGGAGATTGTAAGCCAGTTTGAGTCTCCCTTAAGTGGTAGAGAAAGTCGGCATATAAAAACCAACTGTTCTTCTTCTAAACTGTTCAAAGTTAAGTGTGTTCTGCACTCTCTCTCCCATTGCATAACCCACATACATTATGCCAATTGAGCAGATTTGCATGGGTTTAGATAATTTATTAGGGCGGCCCGCGCGATTAATCAACAAAGGCGTCTTCCACTAGAAGAGTTTTAAATGAATAATCAATTAACTGTGCAAAAATCTGCATGAAAATTAAAAACCACTTCTGAAGAAAACCAGCACTTTGTTTCTAGATAATACAGCTATGAGATGAAAAAGGCCACATGCCGGAGGAGGCCTTTTTCTGGGCGGGAGAGAAGGGGGAATTCTCGGGGCTCTGCACACGCGGCCTGCAACTGGCTGCAGGATCCTGAGAATCTCAGCTGCCTCCCCCCTCAACCTTTTTTTAAAAGCCAAGTTTATAGTTTGGATGATTTCAGAGTTAGGCTTGAAAGCGTGGAGGCAAATCCAGGCGACACTCTCAACACCCAGAGAAGGTTCAAGCGAGGCTTGGACTTTGGTTCTTTCCATTGAGAGCAAATCACACACTCACATAAAAACCCAAAATAAATAACGCAGTCAAAATCTGGACAGTGCAGAAGAGGCTGCAGGATTTACATCTCCTTGGTGCAGAATTTAAAGGGAACATTGAGACACGCAGTTTGTTTGCTTCCTCTGCAAAAGAGGTTCCGATCACAAAAAGGCATGAACCTTATTAAGCACTGGTTTTCTGGCCAACCATTTGGCGTGAGGCTGCACCAAAGGAGGGCCACTCAGGGATCAAGACCCGGTTCAAATCCCCACACTGTCATCGGAAGCTCACCTAGTCACTCTCTCCCAGACTAGCCTACCTCACGGGGTTGTTTTGAGGCAAAAATACCGGAGGGAGAGAGAACCATGCAAGTACGTCTTTCCCAAACTCTTTGTAAGAAGGGCAGGATAGGAAGCATTAAGGTTCCCGAGGCCCTCAAAACGATTCCGGGAGAGATTAAAAGTCTGCAAAGGAGGGGGGAAGAAGGAAAACTAATTACAGAAATTAAAAATATGAATTGGAGGAGAATTAAGCAACTGCTGCGTCAGGCAATTAAACCTCCCCTTTGGGATTCGTTCCAAGGCTTGATGGGGGCATGGCGCAACACCCCCCCCCCCCGGTACAAAAGGCAGCTGAAAAATCTCTGCCGTTAACATTCCTGCTTTCTGCGACTGGCAGGATACACTGTGGTTTTGTGCGGGAGGCCTGAGCTCCAGCCAGATTTCATGCCCTGCCTTCGGCTGTTCTAGAAGGAAAATATAAGATTTCAAGATCAGAAAGGCTATGCCCTTTGCAGGTCAGGAGACATCGAAACCACTGAACATGTATTGTTCAGCTGTTCATTCCATCACGAGGCCCGTATTAAATTCATTGCTCCCCTGGTCAGTGAATTCCCTGATAAGCCAGTAGAATTCTTGACTGAGGCTCCTGGTGGGTGAAACTCCACACTTTTTGCTCCCAACAGCCAAATTTTGCGTCATGGCAATTAAAACGCGCAAAAACAGAACGGAAGAAATTCCTAAACCAAGATATCAAGTTAATTCTCGTGATTTGTTTTAATAGCTGACATTTTAACATCATTCGTCTTTTTACCTAATTTTGTAATTTATATTAGTTTTCAGTTTTATTAAGTCAGATAATTTTATGGATTAACCTTTGGCTGGTCGAATGGACCGTATCGATAAATACCTATCTGTGGTTTTGTGCTCCGAAAACCACCGGCTAAAGAGGTTACAAACTTTCCTGCCTGGCCGGCAAGGGCTTCCCGCCCCCCCGCTCCTCGCAACAGGCTGAGGTTAAAAGGTGCGGGGGGGGGGGGGGAGAACAGATGAAAGATGGAGAGGCGAGAAAGAGAAGCAGACCTTAAAATACCTCCAGACATCAATTTGCGTCAAGGCTGTTTGGAGGAGGTGTAAAAAAACCCTCCAAGAACAATAATGCACCTGCCTTGCCACAGCTGCTGTTTTTCAGCCAGGAAATGCAGGCACGCCTGGGAGGGAGCATGGAGGTGACGCCTTGGCCCCCTCTCATTTCCGCTTGAGTCGGAGTCATGAGAATTTCTAGCGCCCTTTCGCGACGCGGGCCTGCCAGCTTCCAGTTTGCACCTAGGCCACCTAATCCCCTTGGCTGAGGGAGCATTACAGCCGGGGAATGTGAAACTTGGGGAGGGGCTGTGGCTCAGTGGTAGAGCATCTGCTTGGCATGCAGAAGGTCCCAGGTCCAATCCCCGGCATCTCCAGTTAAAGGGACTAGGCAGGTAGGTGAGGTGAAAGACCTCTACCTGAGACCGTGGAGAGCCGCTGCCGGTCTGAGTAGATAGTACTGACTTTGATGGACTGAGGGTGGTTCAGTAGAAGGCAGCGTCATGTGTGTTCATGTGGAATGACAGAATCATAGTTGGAAGGGACCACCAGGGTCATCTAGTCCAACCCCTTGCACAACCCTGTTGGAACCAGCCGGTCTGCGCCATTGTGCGTTCAAGCCCCCCTCCCCTGCTCTGGTCTACCGCAGTGTGCTCTAGAACCAGCATGGTGTAGTGGTTAAGAGCGGTGGTTTGGAGCGGTAGACTCTGATCTGGAGAACCAGGTTCGATTCCCCACTCCTCCACATGAGCAGCGGAGGCTAATCTGGTGAACGGCATTAGTTTCCTCACTCCTACACATGAAGCCAGCTGGGTGACCTTGGGCAAGTTATAGCTCTTTTAGAGCTCTCTCAGCCCCACCTACTTCACAAGTTGTCTGTTGTGGGAAGGGAAGGTGATTGTAAGCCCATTTGAGTCTCCCTTAAGTGGTACAGAAAGTCACCATATAAAAACCAACCCTTCTTCTCTTTCTTCTCCTTCTCCTCCTCCTCTTCCTCACAGGGTGTCTGTTGTGGGGAGGGGAAGGGAAGGTGATTGTAAGCCGGTTTGAGTCTCCCTTGACTGGTAGAGAAAGTCAGCATATAAAAACCAACTCCTCTTCTTCTTCTTTGTGCCCTCTGCAGCCCTGCAGCAAACGGGAAGGGCTAAGAGATTGGCATGCACCCCCCCCCTTTATTTTGCAGAAGCTAGAGTTCTCAGTATTGCGAGTGTCAGTGAAATCACTGCAAAGATTTTTATTAAAAATCCTGGATATCCCCAAACCTCGTTGCTTCCGAACTCAAATTCTGCAGCTCGTGAGGAACTCTGCATAACAGCACAAACCTGTTATAATAACCAAGCACCAAAGGAATGGTGGGGGCGCAGATGAAATCTCTGTGCTTTCCTGTATGCCCCCAGATTCATTTCCCTCCAACTGCAGGTTCCAAGGCCAATTAAGTCTTTTGCACTTTGTGTGAAGCCCGCTGGTTGCTAGGCATGCAAATAGCTCTGAGAGGAGGGTGGGGATTGGCGCAATGAAGGCTGATGGCACCAGCGGCTCCACAAAGCAGGGCAAAGTCACGACAATCTCCTATGTGGTTCCCAACAATATGGAGTATTGGGGTGGGGGGAACAGACGAACTCTTTTGTAACCAAAAGGTTGTGGAGTTCCCAAACACACCTCCTGTTCAGTTTTCCAACAATATCTTTTCTGTTCCCACAGGGAGGGAGGAAAAAGAAAACACCCCCAGCAATGGATAGGTTTAATCTTCTTCCTCCCCATGGCAAGCTAGTTTTCTAAGTATGGGGAATTCCCCCCCCCCCATATGGAGTCAGTCACCTGTAGTGGTACATCTCAAACACAGGTAGCCTGTCTAAGGGAGAACAGTTCTTTAAAAGTGAGGCTTCGTGAAGGAAGACAGATTTTTGCAGCTATGGAATTGTTCTGAGAAAGGGGAATTGATTGGCGAGTTATCGGAATGAGGCAGGAAAATACCTAGAACTCGATTGTGTGGCTCGGCTAAAACGCTTGCAGATATGTGATGTGCTCAGAAACAATGTTATTCTGCAGTTTTGAAATATGCTAGAGAGCATCTGAAGTCCTTACAAATGACAAGACTCAACCCGGCCTACACTGGCAGTGGAACAAGGCAACAGAATCCTGAAGCTGGGCCTTATATCAGACAGGAAGATGGGAATATAGTTTTTAAATGTTTGCTATGTAAAAATAAAATCCCTACCATGCAGAAAACTAGCACTACAAGTAGTGAGGCCAGCCTGTTCCCTGATGCACTAATTTTCTACTTGCAGTGAGTGTCCAAGCAAATCTCTGCATGTTAAAAAAAGCATACTAGCACAACAGGTATAGAGGTTCCACCCTGTTTCCACCTTGTTGTGCAAAGTTTTTCACTTGTAGGGATTTTTGCAACACACAGGAGCATTAAAAATAAAGGATGACCCCCCCACCTGTAATTAGAATATTTATTTGCTTAGACAGTTAGATAGACACCCGTTTTCTCCCCAACAGAGATTCAAGGAATTATACATCTTCATTCTCCCCTCCTCTATTTTATCCCTGCAACAACTGCTCTGTGAGGCAGGTCAGGCTGAGACTCAAGGTCTCCCAAACTCCCATGATAGAGTGGGGATTCGAACCTGAGTCTCCCAGATCCCAGTCCGACGTGCTAACCACTGCACCAGGCTGGCTCTCCAGGAACGGCTCGAGCCATTCTTCCACCTCCTCCCTAGAGACAGGCCACGTTTCGGTCCCAGTTCTCACTGGTGTGGCAAATGGAGATTTAAACGGCACACCTTTTTGAATCCGGGCTTGCTGCCCAGCCAAAGGGCAGGCTGAGCAGAACTCCACCAGCCTCTCAAACGCAAAAGGCTACGCTCTGTTATGGCAGGCGCATGCTGTGGTGTAGTGGTTAAGAGCGGTGTTTTGGAGCGGTAGACTCTGATCTGGAGAACCAGGTTTGATTCCCCACTCCTCCACATGAGCGGCCAAGGCTAATCCAGTGAACTGGGTTGGTTTTCCCATTCCTTCACATGAAGCCGGCTGGGTGACCTTGGGCTAGTCACAGCTCTCTTTGAGCTCTCTCAGCCCCACCTACCTCACAGGGTGTCTGTTGTGGGGAGGGGAAGGGAAGGTGATTGTAAGCCCGTTTGAGTCTCCCTTAAGTGGTAGAGAAAGTTGGGATATAAAAACCAACTCTTCTTCTTCTGTGGCTTGCAGCTGATGAATGAGGTTTTAATGAGCAAAATGGCATTCTGTTTGGCCAGAATACAGCCTGAATATAAAACAGGAAGGGCTGATTGCCTGAGAGCCAGATGTGGGTCAGCTGCTTCTCTCTCCAGATGGCAATGAGCCATGGGCCAGTGCATGCAACAGTGAGGAGAACGGGAGAGGGGACCTGCGAGAAACTAGGCTCCCACGAGAAACTCGGCACCGGCACAGTATACTGAAAGGAGCGAGGACCACTTGGCTTGCCTCTGGAAGACTGACTCAAGACAGGAAACAGGATGCATTTTGCTTGGCTCAGGAAAGAACGCAAGCTTGCAAGGCTCACAGAGCTTTCTGCACATGCTTAGGAGACTCGTGAGTCTGCCCTCCCCAGAGCTAGCCGCCCTAGAACAACTTTGCCGGGCTGGAATTGAAACTGGGCTGAAAGCCACACCCAAAGGCTCCGTGGCGCTGGCAGAATTTGGATTTTCAAACACAAGCACATCCAATGAGAACAGAAAAAACACCCACTGACCAAACCGACGGCTGGCTGCCAGCTCCTCTTTGGGAGCACTTCCTCCTCCTTCCTCCCGTCGAGAATATCTATCTTACCTGCCAGGCCACGGCGAGTTGTGAGATCTCCCGGCCAGACATGCCTTCTGTCAGCTTGGCAATCTCGGAGCACTTTTTCCCGTAGTCAAACTGGGCCAGCTTCAGGCGCCTGAACGAGAAATGCACACACGTCAGCAAAGAGGATAAAAAGACGCAAAGGTGCAAAGGATTAACTGCTCTCACTTCTCTTGCTTGGGCCCCCAACTCCCCATTCAGACCCTGCATGTGTGCATAGTGAACACATGAACACATGAAGCTGCCTTCTACTGAACCAGACCCTCGGTCCATCAAATTCAGTATTGTCCACTCAGGCTGGCTCTCCAGGGTCTCAGAGGTCTTTCCCATCACCTACTTGCCTAGTCCCTTTACCTGGAGATGCTGGGGATTGAACCTGGGACCTTCTGCATGCCAAGCAGAGGCTCTACCACTGAGCCCCAGCCCCTCAAGTTGCTTCTGACTCATGGCGACCCTATGAATCCATGTCCTCCAAAACGCCCTATTTATAACAGCCTGGCTCAGATCCTTGTCTTAAAACCTTTGCCAACTGGAAACCATTCTGCTTCTCCGTATTCTGCCCTAACCGTGGCCTCTTGTCCAGAGTACAGGTTGCGCATCAAAAAATCAAATGTTGTGGCACACCCATTTCCTTGAAAACCAGCCACAGCTTTTCGTGATCCACACAGTCAAAAGCTTTGCTGTAATCTACGAAACACAGGCTGATTTTCTTCTGAAATTCTCTCGTGTGCTCCAGTAACCAACGTAAATTTGCAATATGCTCTCTAGTGCCTCTATCTTTTATGAGTCCAGCTTGAACATCAGGCATTTCTTATTCCATATACGGTAACAGTCTTTGCTGTGAGATTCTGAGTCTTAAGTATCATCACGGGAACACATGAAGCTGCTTTGTACCGAATCAGATCCTTGGTCCACCAAAGTCAGTATTAAGAACATAAGAAAAGCCCTGCTGGATCAGACCGAGGCCCATCAAGTCCAGCAGTCTGTTCACACAGTGGCCAAGCAGGTGCCTCTAGGAAGCCCCCAAACAAGACGACTGCAGCAGCACCATCCTGCCTGTGTTCCACAGCACCTAAGATAATAGACATGCTCCTCTGATCCTGGAGACAATAGGTATGCATCATGACTAGTATCCATTATAACTAGTAGCCATGAATACCCCTTTCCTGAGTATTGTCTACTCAGACTGGCAGCAGGGTCTCAGGCTGAGGTCTTTCACATCACTTCCTTGCCTGGTCCCTTTGACTGGAGATTCCGGGGATTGAACCTGGGACCTTCTGCATGCCAAGCAGATGCTCTGCCACTGAGACACAGTCCCTCCCCTAAACACATGAAGCTGCCTTACATTGCATCAGACCCTTGGTCCATCAAAGTCAGTATTGTCTACTCAGACTGGCAGCAGCTCTCCAGGGTCTCAAGCAGAGGTCTTTCACATCACCTACTTGCCTAGTCCCTTTAACTGGAGATGGTGGGGATTGAACCTGGGACCTTCTGCATGCCAAGCAGATGCTCTACCACTGAGCCACGGCCCCTCCCCATTAAACTGCAGTTGACTTCTGGCCTTCCCAACATAGGGCCTTCCGGGCAAGGCAGAAGCAGAGTTGGTTTTGCCATGGCCTTCCCCTGCAGTCTGCCTTGGTAGAGCCCAGAGATCCACACGAATGACTCACTGCTTGCCCTCCGTGGCCGGCTTCAGGACGTGCTTGTCGAAATACATCCGGACCAGCCGCTCCCGCTCCTCTAGGCCTGGCAGCTTGAAGTGAACCATTTCGTCTATCCGGTCGTTGATGGCCCAGTCGAACTGCTCAGGCTGGTTGCTGGCTAAGACAAGCATGAACCTGCGGAGGAGGGAGAATAGGGGCTGGTGAGGTGTGGCTGTCCCCCCCAAAAAAAAATTCTGTCCTGTCCTTTGGTCTTTCACATGAAAGCAGACCTGTTGAATTTCATCTCTCTGTCATCCTGGGACAAGCAAAGCAAACTCTGAGTGACCCGCATCTGTCCTCAGCCAGCGTGGTATAATGGTTAGGAGCGGTGAACTCTAATCTGGAGAACCGGGTTTGATTCCCCACTCCTCCACATGAGTGGTGGACTCTAATCTGGAGAACTGGGCTTGATTCCCCATCTTCCACATGAAGCCAGCTGGGTGACCTTGGGCTACTCAGTTCTCTCCGAACTGTCTCAGCCCCACCTACCTCACAAGGTGTCTGTTGTGGGGAAGGGAAGGCGATTGTAAGCCACTTTGAGACTCCTTAAAAGGTAGAGGTAGTCAGCATATAAAAAGCAACTCTTCTTGAGCTTCGTGTAGTGGTTAAGAGCAGTGGTTTGGAGCGGGAAGTCTAATCTGGAGAAACGGGTTCGATTCCCCACTCCTCCACATGAAGCCAGCTGCATGACCTCGGGCCAGTCCCAGTTCTCTCCGAGCTCTCTCAGCCCCAACTACCCTACAAGGTGTCTGTTGTGGGGAGGGGAAGGGAAGGTGATTGTAAGCTGCTTTGAAACTCCTTAAAGGTAGAGAAAAGCAGGGTATAAAAACCAGCTCTTCTTCTTCTTCTACTGTTTTCCTGTCTTTCTCTGGAGCATTAAAAAGATGTGCACCTGTTAGAGATTAACAAACGCCCCCCCCATTTTATCTGTTTTTCAAATTCCGTTTTTTGTCAGTACTGGTTTTTCGCTTTCTGCTGTTAGATTTATAGAGGGATTTGGCATTGTGTACTGAAGTTGTTCTTTCGCATGCGATTTATATTTATGATATACAATGCTTGTTTTAGGATGCCCCAAATTAAGTTGTACGGGGGAAATATGGCACAAAGAAACAGAAAATCGCACCAAGGTATAGAGCTGCGGATCCAACCTGGTCAAGAGGGAAGCGAAATCGAGAAAGGGAATTTTCACAAAGGGGCCGGGGGCGAGAAACCTGAAATCTTTACTGGATATGGATATAACTCCCATCTGCAGCCAGGGCAGGGTGGGGTGTGCGTGTCGCTTGGACTCTGTGCCAAATTACAGCTTCCATAAGTGCCTCAATTTGGTCAAATTTACTTCTCAAAACTGGATAAAAACCTGACAAGTAAAATGTGGCACATCAGGTCTTGAAAAGTGGAGGCGTAACAGAAGCTGTGAAAACATTCGTGCAGGCTTTCCCCCCTGTTGAGAGCCTCTGAGGGACCCTGCCTTGGAAACCGGTGGCCATTTTTGGACAGCGGTGGTGAGGCAGCCATTTTGGAAGCGGCCAGCAGCTCCCAGAAAAACAGGACTCGCCCAGGACTGGCACTTCCCAGCAGGCCCGCTGAAAGCGTGAAATTGGCCACATAAAAACCAGCGCTCGCTCGACAGCGGGTAGAATGGTCTGTTAACAGGGTTCCTGAGGGACCTGTTAGCGGATTTACATGCGTATCTTGTGGCGTCAGGCAATCAGTGCCAATTCCCTGTTTCGTCGGCAGAGCTTGCCTTCGTCTGAGGAAGCCGCGGCCGTTAAAGATTTCGATCCACGAGAAAAGCTGGATTTTTTTCTAGAATCCTTTTACTTGGGGTGGGGGCGGGGGCGAGACCCAAAATAGGCCCCCTACAGTCAGGCTTATACAAGATTATGGGCATCTACAAAATCACAGCAGAAAGAGAGAAGTCTGGTCCTCTGGAATGGAAGAGGGCATTTTGAAAATTCCTTTTATTAAGAAGAAGAGTTGGTTTTTATACCCCGCTTTTCTCTACATTTAAGGAGTCTCAAAGCGGCTTACGATCACTTTCCCTTCCACCCCCACACAAAAGACACCTTGTGAGGTAGGTGGGACTGGGAGAGCTTGGAGAGAACTGTGATTAGCCCAAGGTCACCCAGCAGGCTCCCTGCGGAGTGGGGAATCAAAGCCGGTTCTCCAGATTAGCTGCCCCAACCTTTCCAAAATGGAAATAAACAACTCCTTTGTAATTCACTCTCCTTTTTGCAGCCTCTATCCCCCATGGCTTTGGTTTGTGCACATCCCGTGACACCTTCTTGGTAGCTAAAGAGACACGCCCCCCTTTTTCACCACCAGAAAAGCTGGTGAGATCCAACCCCCTTCTTTCCCACAGTGGCCCAAAAGATGCCCTCTACAAGCAGGGCACAGAAAAAACACAGCCTCTCACTGCTGCTGCTGTTTTTAAGATACACTGCCTCTGAACATGGAGGTTCCATCTCTGCTCTGAATAAATCCCCTTGAAAGCAGTTTCCTTACTTGTTACTGTGCTGTCCCGTCCGGTGAAGGAAGGCGTTCAACGTCGCTCTCAGATCTTCGCTGATCTTTTCCTATACGAGAGACAATGCTCCGTATCACACCATTTCACAACTGAGAAATCTTTCTGAATAAAAAGTTTCCCAGAGCAATCACGTTCTGAAGAAAAGGGAATCCCCGGCATCTCCAGTTAAAGGGACCAAGCAGGTAGGTGATGTGAAAGACCTCTGCCTGAGACCCTGGAGAGCCGCTGCCGGTCTGAGTAGCTATACTGACTTTGACAGACCGAGGATCTAATTCAGTATGAGGCAGCTTCATGTGTTCATGTGTATTGGGGAGGGGCTGTGGCTCAGTGGTAGAGCATCTGCTTGGCATGCAGAAGGTCCCAGGTTCAATCCCCAGCATCTCCAGTTAAAAAGGACCAGGCAGTAAGTGAAGTGAAAGAACTCAGCCGGAGACCCTGGAGAGCCGCTGCCGGTCTGAGTAGACAATACTGACTTGGATGGACCAAGGGTCTGATTCAGTAGAAGGCAGCTTCATGTGTTAGCTTGGCCCTCCGCAGAGGACTGGAAACAAGTCCCAAGTTGGCAGCTCTAATTCCACTGACTACTGTGATTAAGTGAGCACGAAGGCTAAGTCAGCCATTCCGAGGCGCTTAATGACAGGGGAGGACTCCAAATGCCTTCGGCCTGCCGAGGCCGACATCAGATTCAACAAGAGCGCTGCCGTACCAGAAGTGGGCCTAGCGGTGAACACATCTGACCGGGGACGGGAGGCCGCCACCAGAACACTTACCGTGGCCCTCTTTCGCAGGAACGCGTCAGCTTCGTCCACAAACAGCAAGAGGCTGGGAAGGAAAGGGGAAAACCAGAGTGAAGTGAGGTGTAGTGGTTAAGAGCTGTGGACTCTATAATCTGGAGAACTGGGTTTGATTCCCTGCTCCTCCATATGAAGCCAGCTGCATGACCTTGGGCCAATCACAGTTCTCTCTGAACTCTCTCAGCCACACCTACCTTTGTTGTGGGAAGGAAAGGCAATTATAAGCCACTTTGAGTCCTTAAAGGTAGAGAAAAGCGGAGTGTAAAAACCAACTCTTCTTCACAACAACAACCCTTCGAGGTAGGATATGCTGAGTGTGTGTGACTGGCACAAAGACTCCCAAGCAAGCTTTCAAGGCAGAGAAGGGATTCAAACCTGGGTCTCCCAGATCCAGTCAAACACTGTAACCACTACACCACGCTGGCTCTCAACCAGGATTGAATTTGGGACTTGCTCTGTACGAGGCATGTTCCAAACATCCCAGGGATGTGAGCCAGGTAACTCGGCTTGCACGGGGCAGCCCAAACACTCTCAGCTGATGCCCTGAGGGATGCGGGCACCGCCCCTGGAATGCAGCCGATAATTCCCTGCGGTGAGGGAACGTTCCTCAGCCTCCAAATCAATACGGAGTGGTATTCCACAAGCCCCCCACCCCCGCAAACACCTCGAAGGGGCTGCTTCCTTCGCCACGGCTTGTTTGCAAAATTGCGGCAGGCAGGCTGCCGGTCCCATCCCCGGGGTACGTCTTGGCTGGCACATGCCATTTCCCAGCAGACCGCAAGGCCGGTGAATAATTTAACAAAGGCCGCCAATCCATTGTTAAATACCCACACCCTGCCCTCAATGTTCATCCTCCTCCTTTCTCTCTCTCTAGGTTTGCAATAATGCAGGCCTCAAACTCCGCCAAAGGAGGTTTGCTCTGCCAAGTTTAAAATATTTCATTGGATTGTGTGTTTTTTTGGGGTGTGTGTGTGTGTTTGTTCTCTCCTGGCATTCTTTGGTGTTCTTTAAAGTGGAGAATAGAAACGTTTGGGTGATGAATGCGCCGGAGCATCGATGTGGACGCGGGGAGAGAATGTCTGTCGGAACCCATCAGGAGGCGCATGGATCACCGATTAGCCGCACTCACAGCTAGCCCCGAACCCCTCCCCCCAACCCTCCATTTCAATGCGTGTTTGACAAAGATGGCGGGAGGCAAGAAGGGGCAAAGGTAGAATGAAGAAGGTGGGCAGGGTGGGAGTACGTGGAGAGGGAAAGGACACCTGATCCCGGCAAGCCACAGGTAACCCACTTACCCTCGGCGGTTGGTATTCGCCCAGTCGAAGACCTTGTGCATGGCAGTAACTCCTTCCCGCCCCATGGGGGCGACATCGCCACCGGTCATGATGGCATAATCCATGCCAGAATGCATGGCTAATTTCTGGAAGAGGGGAGACATGGAGAGAGAAAAGAAGAAAACCCAGCGATGATTAAAACCCAGCGATGATTGGTGGGGGTGGGGGAGGTAGTTGTTAATTTCCTGCATTGTGCAGGGGGCTGGACTACATGACCCTGATGGTCCCTTCCAACTCTATGATTCCATGAAAACATCCACCAGTTCGACAATACGTCAGAACAAGCCATTCTGCACCCCTCGGGAAGATAATGCAGAACCTTGCACCCCAAGAATGCCAACCTGCATGTTTCTCTTTCAAAAGTGAGTTGCTAGCCCTCATTATTAAGAACTTGGAAACTGGCTAATATGCTAAGCTGCTAGTCCTCATGGCTGTGCAATTATACTTAAAAGAAAAGAAGAGTTGGTTTTTATATGCTAACTTTCTCTACCACTTAAGGGAGACTCAAACCGGCTTACAATCACCGTCCCTTCCCCTCCCCACAACAGACACCCTGTGAGGCAGGTGGGGCTGAGAGAGTGACTTGCCCAAGGTCACCCAGCTGGCTTCATGTGGACGAAACTAACCCAGTTCACCAAATTAGCCTCCGCCACCCAGGTGGTGGAGTGGGGAATCAAGCCCGGTTCTCCAGCTCAGAGCCCAGCGCTCCAAACCACTGCTCTTAACCACTACACCACGCTGGCTCTCAAGGACGCACGGATGCCACCTGCTGAAATCAGAGAAGCTGCCAAAGCAGCTAAACATGATTTTTCCCATGACTAGCAAAAACAGAACAAATGATGCAAAAAACTTCTTCCAAAAAAATGCAAAATAAGTTATGCAATGTGAGAGGCATTGTACATTTAAAGGGCTCTTCTTGGTGCAGTTTTAACTGTTTCTTTTTTAACACCCACAGTCCTGGCTGTCACACTGCCGGCCTGACTCCTCCCCGCACAGAACCGCGATTGGATCTTGTTACCTTCGCAAAGAGTGTTTTCCCGGTCCCGGGAGGGCCGTACATGAGGATGTTCCGGTACAAGCTCTTGTTGTTCCTCGTGTTCCGGGTCGCGATGGCGATGTCTCTGACCCGCTCCTCCAGCTTGGGCTGCAGAGTAAAAAGGCGGCACTCAACAAACGATAAAATGATAAAAAGGTGGTGCTCGACAGCAGTCCACGGGCCTGTCCTGTCCAGCACCCCTTTGACGCGCACAGCTGAGCTGGAATGCAGGAGTATACCTGGCAGCAATTCAGTCCACACCAGTACTGCTATATACAATTTATTTACAGTATTTAAACAATCCAGAATGCAGTTCTCTCCAACAAAATGCTCCGCCATACATCAATACTTCCTCCACCACGTATCTGCACGTAGTTCAGGGACTTATATTTACAGCCATACAGTTGACCAATCACATACGTTTGCTATGTCACTGTGAGTCATCCTGGAAATTCCCTTTTCAGGCCACTCAAGCCGGTTCCGGCTGGCTCAGTCACATGACACTAGCTGTCAACTAGATCAGTCTAATCTATGTCCAAACTGCTGACTAGTCACACATTTTTACATGTTGTCACCCTTCCCCACAACAGCCAGTGCCAGGATGTCCACAAGCAGCATAGGAAGAGAAAAGCCCTCCTCTATGGATGGTTTCCAGCATCTGATAATCTGAGGGTATACTGCCCCTGAAACTAGAGGTTCCATTCTCTGTTGTCATGCTAAATAGTTGCTGGTAAGAGCCTCCTTCCATGAATTTATCTCAGTGATTGCTAAAACCTTTTTACAAAATGTTATATATAAAAATTGGGGTGTATCTTACCCCCATCCTATCACTCCACTGAGCAAAGTTTAAAGGCGTACTCTAGTCGAAGGAGCTTTCCTTCAATTTGTGGCACTTCCATTGGCGGAAGAGCCCTTAAGTTGGAGGAAGTCTCCTAAATCCTCATGAAATCTCCTTGAAGAATGGCTGGATCCGCCTCCAATACTTGGGCTACCTTGAAAGGAAGGTTTTTTTGGGCAAGGTTTACTACAGAACACCCCCACCCCCTGATCTACATTACAAGGTTGTTGTAACCGCACTGGGCCCAACAACCGCACTGGGCCCAACCGGGTTGGGACACTCACATGCTAACGCCTGTTATTACTTACACTGAGAACCACTCCTTCCAGAGCATCTTGGGGCTTACTGGCAAGACGCTTCCCCACCTAGGAAGAAAACAGAAGAGCCGTCGTGTTACCAGCGGTGGATTCACTCCTGTGCCAAAACGCCCTGCTGAAAACGGGGGTTGAAAGATTTATATCGCCCCAACGAGGCTTCTAAAACGGATCGATTTGGGACGGGAATCTTTTGACGCTTCCAGTGGCTTTGAGGGGTTTCAGCTTGATGACGGCATTTAGCGATTATTAGATTAAAGGTGGCCTACTAATGCAAGTCCTCCTGTGAGCGATAACTTCTGCCGTTCGCCTGCTCGCCTATGGCGAGCAAACATTGCAGCAAAGCAAACAGAGCAGAGGGGTCTGGAGACGAAGTCCTATGAGGAAAGGTTGAAGGAGCTGGGTATGTTTAGCCTGAAGAGGAGAAGACTGAGAGGGGATATGATAACCATCTTCAAGTACTCAAAGGGCTGTCATATAGAGGAGGGTGCCGAGTTGTTTTCTGTTGCCCCAGAAGGTTGGACCAGAACCAACGGGTTGAAATTAAATCAAAAGAGTTTCCGTCTAGACATCAGGAAGAACTTTCTAACAGTTAGAGCGGTTCCTCAGTGGAACAGGCTTCCTTGGGAGTGGTAAGCTCTCCTTCCCTGGAGGTTTTCAAGCAGAGGCTAGATGGCCATCTGTCAGCAATGCTGATTCTACGACCTCAGGCAGATCATGAGAGGGAGGGCATCTTGGCCATCTTTTGGGCATGGTGTAGGGGTCACTGGGGGTGTGGGGGGGGAGGTAGTTGTGCATTCCCTGCATTGTGCAGGGGGATGGACTAGAAGATCCCGGTGGTTCCTTCCAACTCTATGATTCTATGAAACCGACAAGCAAAAACAGCCCGTCCTTCTCAAAAAACAAACCCAACAGGTTAACGGTGCTCCATTGCTAGGTTCTTTTACGGCCAGGGAGACAGCACGGGAATGGAAGCTAAGGACGGAAGAAACGGAAATCAAACGAGCAGATGACTTTGGGTGGAAGCCGGGCCGTCCGAAAAGAAGTTCCCATTTACCTTCACAGGATGCTTGAGCGCCTCCAGCAGGCTGATGCGGGAAGTCTCCCGCACCAAGGACGGCTTGCCCAGGCGAGCCTCGATATACCGCCCGGCCACAGCGGTGGCGTTCTTAGCACTGTAGATGCCCACTGCCAGGAGGGTCAAGCCAGCCACCTGCCAGAGGACAAAGAAAGGAAATGAACGCGGGCTTCGTGCAAGGCGGTCGAGAGCCGGCACGGTGCCTGCTCTTCATGTAGCTGAAGGGCCATCCCAGGGAAGAGAGCAGATCTGAGGCTTGTCGGTTTGAAGGGGCGAGGCTTTCTCGATTGGGCTCGAGGTATAAGAGGGTAGATTTTGGACGAACCTTAGAAAATCCCTAAAGCTAAGAACTGGACAGGGGCGGGCGCAGGACAGCCACCCGACAGATTCTCTAGCTTTGATTCTTCTCGAAGGGGACAAGGGGTGGGACTAGACCAGAGGTTCCCAAACTGTGCTCCGTAGAGCACTAGGCCAAACATCTCCTAGTGCTCCACGAAGAAATTGGAAAGAAAAATAACTACTGTTGTTCGGTTTAGTATACAGGCGCTAGGTGAAAATTAGTGCCCCGTGATTAATTTCTCTCCTGAAAAGTGTTCCTGGCTCAAAAGGCTTGGGAACCTCTGGACTAGAGGAGACCTTTAAGAGACCCCTTCTTAATCTACGAGTCTAGAATAAACAGGCCCTTTCTATTCCCTGAGGCTGTACTCCTAGCCCTACTGCATCGTGCATCGGTTGTCTTGCGCTGTTTAAGTGTGCCATTTTGCATCCTGGTGATTCGCCTTGAGTTTCGGCAGAGAAAGGCAGACTATCAATAAGAAGAGTTGGTTTTTATATGCTGATTTTCTCTACCACTTAAGGGAGACTCAAACCGGCTTACAATCACCTTCCTTTCTCCTCCTCACAACAGACACCCTGTGAGGTAGGTGGGGCTGAGAGAATATGACTTGCCCAAAGTCACCCAGCAGCTTCGTGTGTAGGAGTGAGGAAACAAACCCAATTCCCCAGATTAGCCTCCGCTGCTCATGTGGAGGAGAGGGGAATCAAACCCGGTTCTCCAGATCAGTCTCCACCGCTCCAAACCACTGCTCTTAACCACTACACCACACTGGCTCTCTGTTGGAGCGTTTTTTTAAAAAAAGGGGATGTTAACAGGCACCAGGAAACAGCTGGGGCGTGCAGGCCTCCCTCGAGGGTTTCATGACCCCTTTCTATCAGCACTGTACAGCTCTCAGCGGCAGCAGAGGGATGAAGCCGGAGATGGCAAATGAGACGCAGCGTCTTATTCTTGCGTCTGCCAGAGACCGCTGCTCTTCCCCAAGGAGCTTTCAAATAAATCCTGTTAATTTCGCAACCAGGCCCCTCGGAGTACAGGTGCCTGGGGCCACGGCTCGCGAGCCGGCCTATTTCCGCCACGACATCCCCAGAGCCTCCTTTGACAAGTGGCTCTTAAAAGCTTTCGAAAGCCGGCTCTGGCTCATTAAGGACAAACAAGGTCCTGAACCGAGTTAGAAACATTTTTTTAAAACACGGCCGGTGCAAGAGCAGACCAAGCCGACGGCTGCTGTATATTGGCGACCCTGCTGTGCTATTTGGGCTGAGGAGGTAAGATTATCTCGCCCGGGCCACACGTGCAGACCAGGCTTCCGTTTCGCTTGGAAGCAGAGGATAAATTCCACGCTAAGAGAAACGGCCTGGCTAGGAAGAGGGTCTGAGAAAGGGAAGCCAGGGCAAAGGTATTGGAGGAAGAGAAGGTTGGTTTTTATATGCCGACTTTCTCTACCACTTAAGGACGAATCAAACCGGCTTACAATCGCCTTCCCTTTCCCTCCCCACAACAGACACCCTGTGAAGTAGGTGGGGCTGAGAGAGCGCTAAGAGAGCTGTGATTAGCCCAAGGTCACCCAGCAGGCTTCGTGTGTAGGAGTGGGGAAACCAACTTGGTTCACCAAATTAGAGTCCACGGCTCCAAACCACCACTTTTAACCACTACACTACGCTGGCCAGAAAAGGCGGAGAATCAGGGAGGGTGGAGCAGGTAAGAGGACCAAGGTTCCGAGGAGCAAAAAGCTGGGAAAGACTCCTCTACCTTTTAAGGAGTCTCATACTGGCTTAAAATCGCCTCCACTTCCTCTCCCCACAAGAGGCACCACCTTGTGAGGTAGGGGAGGCTGAGAGAGTTGAGAGAGAACTGTGACCAGCCCAAGGTCACCCAGCTGGCTTCATGTGGAGGAGTGGGGAAATCAAACCCAGCTCTCCAGATTAGAGTCCGCCGCTCCTAACTGCTACACCACACTGGCTCCAATTCAGCCTGGTAGACAGGTACGGGGGCTTTAAAACTCAAGCACACACCTGCTTGGGACTGCGGAAATAAGGTACATTTGTCTCTGTGTTACCAAGCACTTGGAAAGCCACAAACAAGGTACGTGAGAGGTACACTTGGCTAGGTAAGGAACAGGTTACACGGAGCAGGGAAAACGGTTCTACCAGGCGCCAAACTGGATCATTCAGCTTGGCACACCGGGCCGGTTCTTCACCCAGGATGAGGCTGAGAGGAGCAGGCCGAGCACTGGGATCGCTCTCGGATCAGCCAAGCCCAACCCCACCCCACCTTCCGTTTCCTGGCTTGCAAACATCTTCACAGGGAGGCCTTGCAAGAATTTCGGCACTCGGGCCCAAACCCTCGCCGATGGGCTGTTATGTGCCAAGCGGCAAAGAAGCTGACGGCGGTCGCCTAGCAACTGTTGAAGCGCCCCCCATTTTCAGTTGTAACTTGGCAACCGCAACAGGCTTTGCTTCCTCCTTGAAATGGCCGATAACCTACTAGCCTCCTCTGCAAGCCACTTACAGGCTGGTCCAGAAGCAGCGAGGCAGGGGACACAGTAGGGTTGCCAGCCCCCCCCCCCCCCGGCCCTTGGCAGGGATGGGGAGGTAGGGTTGCCAGATCTAGGTTGGAGGTTTGGGGATGGAGCTCGGGAAGGGGCCGTGGCTCAGTGGTAGAGCATCTGCTTGGCCTGCAGAAAGTCCCAGGTTCAATCCCGGGCATCTCCAGTTCAAAGGACCAGGCAGTAGGTGATGTGGAAGACCCCTGCCTGAGACCCTGGAGAGCAGCTGCCAGTCTTAGACTAGTCTGACTTTGATGGACCAAGGATCTGATTCAGTGTAAGGCAGCTTCATGTGTTCATGTGACAACTGGGACCTCCATGGGGTACAGTGCCAGAGAGGCTATGCTCCAATGCACCCATTTTCTCCAGGGGAACTGATCTCTGTAGCAGTCTGGAGATGAGGTGTAAATCCAGGGGATCCCCGGCTCCCACCTGGAGGCTGGAATCTCTAGGACACAGGCACCCTGGCAGCTGCTGAGAAATCACATAAGGAAAGCCCTGCTGGATCAGACCCAGGCCCATCAAGTCCAGCAGTCTGTTCACACAGCGGCCAACCACGTGCTTCTAGGAAGCCCACAGACAAGACAACTGCGGCAGCACCATCCTGCCTGCGTCCCACAGCACCTAATATAATCGGCACCTAATATAATTCTCTGATCCTGGAGAGAATAGGTATGCGTCACGACTAGTATCCATTTTGACAAGTAGCCACGAATAGCCCTCTCCTTGAACATTCCACCTCCCTCTTCAAGCCTTCCGAGTTGGCAGCCGTCGCCACATCCCGGGCAGGGAGCCCCGAAATCACAACCCCCATCCTTCTCCATCAGCCTCCACTTTGAGGGAGGCCAGAAGACACTCCCCTTCTCAACTGAAAGGTTGAATTCCTCATGCGAGGACTATGGGGTATATTGGGAGAGAAAGAGAGAGAGAGAGAGAGAGAGAGGAATCGCTGGGCCCGTGGGCTACAACAGACTCAGCGTCTACTTCATCCCTGCGACAGCAGAGTAATTAGAACAGATGAAAATTGGGGTGGGGGACACAAAGAAAGGAGCAACTCCGAGCTCTGCAAATCAGGCTGGGTTCAGCATCTGCAAAAGAAAAATTTGGCCGTCCTGGCAGATGTGTGGTAGGAGGCGCCACCTAGTGTAACCACAGCGCAAATGCTTCTAGTAGGGGGAAATAAAAATCTTACAGGAAATTCCCACTACCAAGTAATTTCCCCCCAAAACTGTAAACGTTTGGGCCCCCCTCTCCCCACCCCACCCCTTCTGCAAGTAATGTGGAAGAACACCACACAGCTAGCAAGGAGTGGATGAACGGGGGTCTACTTCACAGGGTCGTTGTGAGGAGAAAACGGGTGAGGTGAGAGGGAAAACCATGACCACCACACCTTCGGCTCCTTGGAAGAATGGCAGGATTTAAAAGGGGGGGAAAAGACTAATAAAACGTAGCTCTAACAGCAAGCGGGGGAAGAGTGTCTGCCATTAAGGCTGAGGAAAACACTGATTTTCTTCCAGAGGGGTCGTCTGTCAGGAAGACTTTTTCACACACATACCCCCAAGCCCCCAACTGAACCACGATCTCCGTCCATCCCACAAGGAAGTCCTTGAAAGGAAACACCTGCAGATTTGTGTCACACAACAAGAGGGCCTGTGTGGAAGTTTGGTGGGAGGGCTTATTCCAGCCCCCACACCCAGGGCTGATACCCTGGTAAATGTCTACAATGGTCTGACTTGGGGGAAAGCAAATTCAGATAGTTTTGAAGACAGATTTATCAGGGCTCAGTGATCGAGAACCTATTAAAAGGATCACTGGTATCGGGAAAGACCCTGGAGAGCCGCCGCTTGTCACAGTAGACTATCCCAAGATGAACAGTCGCACTTGATAGACATCATGTTCTAGCCCAAAGTGTCAAGCAAGGAGGCAAAGACTGCCAAAAGCCAGATGGCACCTCTTCCACTTACCGTGGCTGTCACTTTGTCCCAGTCAGTTACAAAGGCACGAAATCCTTCCCCAAACAGAGTCCCGGCTGTCCTAGGAAGCAAAGCATCGAAGTCACAAAGGCAGAGAGCGGTGGAGAAGACATCTCTCTCAAGCAACACCAGAACCTTTAAATCTGCTTCACTGCTAATATGTCAACAATTAAACTGCTTGCATTTCTTGGCTTTTTAACCCCCCCCCCCCCCCCGCCCTCTAGTATGGATAAGGATCCACTCCATATGTTGTACGAAGCGGGCTCTTGGCCACAAATGTTTACCCCACAACAAATCATCTTTATGGCACAAAAAATCCCTTTTGGTTTTGGAAAACACAAAGGAATAGGTGGGCAATTGCCAGAGCTACCAAGATGTCTGCGTTCTCAAGCAAAAGTGAAGACTCCAGATCACTAAACGTGGATCACTTCTGATTGAATGCACGAGATCTTGATTTTGCTTTGCAAATTTAACACGCAACCCCGATTCAGGGACAAAAACAAACCATTTCACCAATGAGGGAAGCCAGGATACTTCCGCTGGACACAATGTTATCAACAGGTGTAAAACGTACTTGAGGGAATCCAGCACCGTCTGGCGGTGCTCAGCTGCCTTTAGCCGGATTTGTTCTCGGATCAGGTCCGCATTCTCCCGTTCAGCCTTCGCACGGGCACGGGCCTCGGCTTCGACGCGCAACATCTCGTTCTTGTGCCGAAGTTCCATTTCCCGCTCCACCGTAGCTGGGGACAGAAAACGGAGTTACGGGCGATAATTTAGGACACTGGGCAGGAAACGGGGGCTTCGGGAATAAATCGCAAGGAAAGAAGGAACGCGTGGGGTTCTGGAGGCCTGAGAGGGACAGGAAATGACGGCACCTACGGGGCAGGTAGCAAGAGCCTTTGGATGCAAGAAGCGTCTCGCCAAATCGAGCCAGAGGTCTACTTAATCTGGGGCTTTGCGTTCAATAAGTACCTGCCAGATGGACAGGTCATGAAGACCAGTCGGAAACCACCCTGATGGTCCGGTAAGACGGTGCCTAAATCTTTTAAATAAAATTTAAAAACATTTAAGACAGCAGTCATCTCCTGCTTGTCCCCAAGCTCTACTCTACTCTTCAAAGGTATACTGCCTCGGTTCATGGAAGTACCATTTTGCTATCAGAGCCAATAGGACAACACATGTTCTGCAGACAGCCAGGGTGGTATTGGGGGTCAGAGTTAGGCTAGGACCAACGAGACCTGGGTTGTCCCCCCACCCCGCTTTTTCACGAAGCTCATCAGGCAATCCTTGAATCAGTTGCTCTCTCAAGGCCCTGTTAGAAAAAGAACCATTTCCCACTGGAACTTTCCATCCCGTTTTTGCATGTTCTCAAACTGGGGGTGGGAGAAGCAGCCACACTGCCTCTCGAGACATGGGTGTGTGTGGCTCTCTACGCTCCTTGATCCAACACCACGCGGAGGCCTCACATGAACACATGAAGCTGCCTTCTACTGAATCAGACCCTCGGTCCATCAGTCTTGTCTACTCAGACCGGCAGCGCCTCTCTAGGGTCTCAGGTGGAGGTCTTTCATATCGCCTACCTGCCTAGTCCCTTTAACCGAAGATGTCGGGGACTGAACCTGGGACCTTCTGCATGCCAAGCAGATGCTCTACCATGGAGCCACGGCCCCTCCCCAGAACTGCCGGTGGCTTGCGTGTTGAAGGGGCACAGGGCCTCAATGACCCCCCCACTTGGCCTCCAAAGAAGGGGGAAAGACAAGCAGCCGGGTTCTCACCACGCCTCATGGCCTCCTGCTTCTGAACCGACTCTTCCTGCTTCCTCAGGCTCTCTTCATTAAGAAGTTGCTGCGGAGAGAAACCCCCATCCCAAAATAAGCTCGAATTGACAGGGAAAGGAAAGGACGGGGTGCTCTAAGAATGATGAGTTCTACCCTATATGCATCTCGAACACAAAAGAGCATTTTAAAACTAGCTCTCAACAAACAAAGCGCTCTCCATCAGATGTGACAGAGCTGTTCCCCTAGAAGAAGAGTTGATTTTTATATCCCGCTTTTCTCTACCTTTAAGGAGTCTCAGTGCAGCTTACAATTGCCTTCCCTCCCCCCCACAACAGACACCCTGTGAGGTAGGTGGGGCGGAGAGAGTCCTGAGAGAACTGTGACTAGCCCAAGGTCACTCAGCAGGCATGTGGAGGAGTGGGGAAACAAACTTGGTTCACCAGATTAGAAGCCGCCACTCTTAACCACTACGCCATGCTGCTAGCGGGAGGTGCTTCTCAGGGGCTAAAAAAGAGGTGTGTGTTTTTTTTTTGGGGGGGGGAAGAGGAGGAAGCTGAGGGACTCACCTGCTGCCGCAACTGGTCCTCGTAACGCTGCCTGGCCAGCTTGTCCTGGTACTGCGCTCTCTGCGAGAGCAAAATACAGAGGGAAGGGGGGAAAGGAGGTTAAATGCAACAAAACAGATAATACTATTTTTTTAAAAGTTAAGCTTAGCACAGAAAGAGCTGCACTGCCCGTCAAAGGGAGCCTCCATCAAAGAGATGGTGGGAAGCACGGTATATATGTGCATGCTCATGAACACATGAAGCTGCCTTATACTGAATCAGACCCTTGGTCCATCAAAGTCAGTCTTGTCTACTCAGACCGGCAGCGGCTCTCCAGGGTCTCAGGCAGAGGTCTTTCACATCGCTAGCTTGCTTAGTCCCTTTAACTGGAGATGCTGGGGATTGAACCTGGGACCTTCTGCATGCCAAGCAGATGCTCTACCACTGAGCATGCCCAGTCAGAGTTTGGCAAGGTTAACCCCTTCGCTCCACCTCTCACGCACCCAGCATGCTGTTCTTAGAAGGCCTGCTGGGTAGAGCCAACATACTCTGTTGCTCTTGCCACGGGCCTATCATCCCCTCTCCACTCAAATCCTTCACCCTTCCTTACAGCCTGCTGCTGCCTCGTCTCCTCATTGAGCGTCTTCCTCCTCTCCTCTGCTTGGATCCGGACCTGTTCGTTTTTCAGCTGCTCTATGGCGGCCTCGTACTCCTAGAAGGCAAATGTCACAGTGAAGTCAGGGGAAATTGAGACAGCGGGAAAGCTGGAGGCTAGCTATTATCGTCACACAAACACCTTTGTTTATTAGCCTGTTTTTTAAAAAAACGCCTCCCCTCGCGCTCGCCTGCTGGTGATCTGTACTCGCCAGAGGCGAACAAGCAACGGGCTAGTTTATAAGCATGCAGACCTCAGAATGACAGCTTGCATCCAACAGGAGCTGTGAGTAGAAGGGATCTGACAGATGAGGACTTCCCATTCTCCTGCCAAAGCCCACCCTGTCCCCATGTAAACGCTACGTCCAAGTTTCAGGGGACCCCACCGTTGAACTCTGGGGTTTGTAGAGGAAAAGGGGAACGGTGGAAGTTGGGCCCCCCACAGAAGGATCAGGCCAATAGCTCTGCACTTGCTAGCATATGTCTTAGAACAAACAAGTACTGTATTAGTAACTGGACAAATGCTATTAAATACTGTCACTGAGCGCCAGTCCTGCAAAGAAATCCAAGCCAGGTTCATCTATTGTCCAGACTTTAACTCACCTTCAGTTTGGACTGCTGCTCCAGCTGTAGCGTCTGCTCCTGCATCTGGGCCATGCCGAGGGCCTCCTTTGCATGGCCTGAAACGAGAACGAGGCCGGTCAATTTTTCCCCCGGACAGAAGATGATGAAGAAGAAGAGTTGGTTTTTATATGCCAACTTTCTCTACCACTTAAGGCAGAATCGAACCAGCTTACAGTCACCTTCCCTTCCCCTCCCCAAGACAGACACCTTGTGAGGTAGGTGGGGCTGAGAGCTCTAAGATAGCTGTGACTAGCCCAAGGTCACCCAGCTGGCTTCGTGTGTAGGAGTGGGGAAACCAACCCAGTTCACCAGACTAGCCTCCGCCGCTCAAATGGAGGAGTGGTGAATCAAACCCGGTCCTCCAGATCAGAGTCCACCGCTCCCAACCACTGCTCTTAACCACTACACCACGATGGCTCAACCCTGCCTCTCTTCTTTGGCAAGAGAGCTGGAGGACCAGAGCCCAGCACGAGGCCTCAGTTTGCAAGACCTAAGCAAGGCTGTTAAAGATAGGACGCTTTGAAGGACATTGGTTCATAGGGTTGCCGTAGGTTGGAAGCAACTTGATGGAACACACAGAGGCATTAATTCAACTAAAGACAACCAATTCCCATCCCAGATCCAGGTTTTTGAAACTGCCTGAATCAGGGAACTGCTGCGTATCACACAGACCTACATGGACCAATGGTGTGATTCGATATAAGTGCGTGCGAGGAACTCATGTAAGTGAATCCTCTTAAGTATCATATAAAATCCCATGCATGTAGAAAACTAGCATGTCAGGGAAAAGGCAGATTTTCAGCAATCAGAGGTATACTGTCTCTGGAGGTTTCACATATTCACTGTGTAACACAATCATTGACAGCCTGTTTGCCACACATTTGTCTCATCCTTTACTAAACCTGCCTACGCTATTGGTGGTCCCCACATCCTGCGGCAGTGAGTTCCACCAGCCAATTATGTGTCGTGGTAAGAAATACTGGTTTTTGTTCAACTTGCTTCTGTTTTCCGTAAAACTTCATCTGTCCTCCGCTACCAATTTTTAACATTTGGAAAAAGAGAGAAAAAAATCATCTCCTCCTTTTTTCTTCGTACCATGCATAGTTCCAAAGATCTCTGCCAAGTCTTCCTTTCCTTGTCTTTTTCTTTAAACAGAAACCCCCCAAACTCTTGGGGATAGAGAGGATGCTCAGACCCCAAAAGGAGAAAATGAAGCTGCATTAAAACAAGGGGGATTGTTCCGCTATCTCCCAATTGTCCGCTTTGAGAGGGAGGCTCTCTGGAAAAGAAAGCTCTTTCCCAACATTTATAAGATGCAGACAGGAGATGCCAGGAATTGCACAGGGGACCTTCGGCATGCAAAACATGCCCTCTGCCACTGAGCTCTGAAGTCTTTTTTGGAGTGGCAGTGAGGAATTAAGCAAGGGGTTGAGCTAGATGGCCTGTATGACCCCTTCCAACTCTACGATTCTAAGAACTGGACCTGTGAAAAACCAGCAATTTTATTCAGCAACAGCCTCTTACAAAACCACAGACTGCTAATCCATCAAGTCTAGCCCAGCCAAGAAGGGATTCGCTTTGGCACAACTAGCGGAATCGACTACACATTTACAGCATCAGCTGGAGTCATGTGACTACTACAAGGTGAAAGGGCAACTGGCTGCAAGGGATTGATGCAACCGCCCGCAATCCCAGAAACGCTGCCTCTAAGAGGAATTGGCGGGCGCTCGTTCCTCAGGTCCAAACACCTCCCTCTTCAACACTGTACCAAGTTCAGCGTTGGGTTACAGGGGCATTTGGTTTCTTGGGCAAAAATTCTGCCACTCAGAAGCGTGTGTACTATATTAATCAGCAGGGGCATTTCCTAAACTGCTGAGCTGCAAGTCAGACCGTCACCCCAGACTTGGGGAAAGCTGTGCAACGGCATGTAGAACGACTCCAGCGTAAACTCAACTCCTTGAAGATGCAATTAACCATCTCCGGACTCTTG